>NW_022196900.1:12197716-12289451 GCF_008632895.1 Mastomys coucha
GTATGTGTGTGCATGTGTTTTTGTTTGTTTTGTGGTTTGTTAGTTTATTTTCACTTTGTTTCATGTTGTTATTGTTGTATTGGTTTGTTTGAACAAGATAGAAAAAAATTATGGGTAAGGAGGTAAGGAAGGTGTAGGAAGATCAGGGGCAGGGAAGCATCACCAGAATAAACTAAACAAAAATAACTTTTAATTAAGAGCAAATAAAATTAAAAAAAAAACAGTGGATGAACTTCAAAATAAAGCTCTTTATATAATCAGATGGAAAGACATATTACAAAGAGTCTGTTACTATGCACTTGTAAGAAAAATGTTTGTCTTTCAATTCAACACTGCTCTTATGAGCACAGGAAAATTTTAAAAAGAGGGGTTAATTAGAGAAGAAGAGGAACTTGATCTTGGACTTACTTAGTTGTTTTCTGAAACCTAAATAACCATTTGAGGTTTTTTATGTGCCAAAAGTTATTAAGTGAGAAACACAATGAAAGATGGGAGCCATATGTGGATTCATCAGGACTCAAAGGGTAGGAGAAGAAAACTGACCCCTCTGATGCACACAGTAATACACATATAAATAAAAGAAGAAATGTAACATAAGAACTTTTCTATTACTTTCATTTTTTTACACTTTAGTCTTTATCTCCCTCTGGGTCTGCCCTCCCACAGTTCTTCATCCTATCCCTTCTCCCCTCTGTCTCCAAGAGGACACCTCTACCCCAGTAGGTCTCCCCACACCCTAGGGCCTCAAGTCTCTCAAGGGCTAGGCTCACTTTCACCCACTGAGGCAAGACCAGGAAGTCCTCTGCTGTGTATGTGTTGGGGGTCCTCTGACCAGCATCTGCAGGCTGCCTGGTTGGTGGCTCATGGTCTAAGAGATCTCAGGGGTCTATGTTAGTTAAGACTGCTTGTCTTATTATTTTGTTTCCCTTTCTATGTAGGATTGAAGCACCCACACTTTGATCTTCCTTCTTCTTAAGCTTCATATGATTAGTGGGTTGTATCATGGTATTCTGAGCTTTTGGGCTAATATATACTTATCAGTGAGTACATACCATGTGTGTTTTTGTGATTGGGTTACTTCACTCAGGATGATATTTTCAAGTTCCATCCATTTGCTTAAGAATTTTATGAAGTCATTGTTTTTAATAGCTGAGTAATATTTCATTGTTTAAATATACCACATTTTCTGCATCCATTCTTCTGTTGAGGGGCATCAGGTTGTTTTCATCTTCTGGCTATTATAAATAAGGCTGCTATGAACATAGTGGAGCATGTATTCTTGTTATATGTTGGTGTATATTTTGGGTATATGCCCAGTAGGGACATAGCTTTGTCTTCAGGTAGAACTATTTCAGTTTTCTGAGGAACTACCATATTGAGTTCCAAAATGGTTTTACCAGCTTGTAGTCCCACCAGCAATGGAGGATTGTTCCTCTTTCTCCACATCCTCACCATCATCTGCTTTCACCTGAGTTTTTGATTTGTCATTCTAATTGGTGCGAGATGGAATCTCATGGTCATTTTGATTTGCATTTCCCTGGTGACTAGGGATGTTGAACATTTCTTTAAATGCTTCGCAGCAATTTGAGATTCCTCAGCTGAAAAATGTACTCCACTTTTCAATAGGGTTGTTTGGTTCTCTGAAGTCTAACTTATTGAGTTCTTTTTATGTATTAGATATTAGCCCTCTAAGGGATATAGGATTGGTAAAGATCCTTTTCCAATCTGTGGTTTGCCTTTTTGTCCTATTGACAGTGTCTTTTCATTTACAGAGCGAGCTGGAAGGGAGAGAGGAGGGGGAGGGGAAAAAGAGGCAGGATCGGATATTAGAAGGGACAAGAGAGAAGTACAGAAGATCAGAAATCTAATGAAAGTACGTAGAAGTTGAGGATGGGGAACTGGTAGCAGTCACTAGAAAGTCCCAGACACCAGGGAAGTAAGAGGCTCCCACCACCCAAAGGGGATGACTTTAGCTGAAATACCCAACAAAGGGGAGTAGAACCTATAGAGATCATCTCTCGCCAATAGCCACCTCTGCAGTTGACAGATGGGGCCACCCACATATCTCAAAATTTTTAACCCAGAATTTTTCCTGTCCAAACATAAGATGGGGGAAAAAATACGAGAGTGATTGAAGGAAAGGTCAACCGGAGACCATGGAACCTAGAGATCCATTCTATCTGTAGACACCAAATCCCAGCACTATTGCTGAGACCAAGAAGCATTTGACAGTTGCATGGTATGGCTGCTCCCTGAGAGGTTCTACTAGCATCTGACCAATACCAATAGAGGTACAGCCAACCATTGGATTGAGCCTGGGAACCCCAATGAAAGAGGTAGGGGAAGGACTGAAGGAGGTAAAAAGTATTGCAACCCCATAGGAAGAACAATATCAACTAAACAGACCATCCAGAGTTCCCAGAGACTGAACCACCAACTAAAGAATATACATGGAGGGATCCATGGGTTCAGATACATATGTAGCAGAAGTTGGTCTTATCTGATATTTCAAGGGAATGGCCTTCTTCCTATGGAGATATGATTTCCCAGCATGTGGGCGGGGGTGGGGGGTTGCTGGAGCAGTGAGGTGGGAATGGGTGAGTGAGTAGAGGAGCACCCTCATAGAGACAAAGAAAAGGGGAAGAGGGAGAATGGGTTGTGGGGGTTGTGGAAGGGTAACCTGGAAGGGAGATGTCATTTGAAATGTAAATGAGTAAAATGATTAATAATAATAATAATAATAATAATAATAATAATAATAATAATAATAATAAAGACTCCTGGGGTCACCTTCTTTCTCAGCTTCTTCCAGCCTTTCCCTAATTCAACCACAGGGGTCCCCACTTTCAGAAAATTGTTTGAATGTAAGTATCTGCCTCTGTCTCAGTCAGCTGCTTGTTGGGCCTCTCAGAGGACAGCCAGGCTAGGCTCCTGTTTATAAGCACACCATAGCGTCAGTAATAGTGTCAGGCCTTGGCGCCTCCCTTTGAGATGGATCCCAAGCTGGGGCAGTCACTGGACCTCCTTTCCCTCAGTATCTTCTCAAATTTTGTCCCAGTAGTTCTTTTAGACAGGAACAATTCTGGGTCAGGCAACCCCATCCCTCCACTTGATACCTTGTCTTTCTTTCTCTCTTTCTTTCTTTTTTTTTTGGTTTTTCGAGACAGGGTTTCTCTGTGTAGCCCTGGCTGTCCTGGAACTCACTCTGTAGACCAGGCTGGCCTCGAACTCAGAAATTTGCCTGCCTCTGCCTCCCAAATGCTGGGATTAAAGGCGTGCACCACCACTGCCTGGATACCTTGTCTTTCTATTGGAGGTAGACTCTATAAGTTCCCTCTCCCCAGTGTTGGGTATTTCATCTAAGGTTCCTCTCTTTGGGTCCTGAGTGTCTCTCAATTCCCAGGTCTCAGGTACATTCTACAGGGTCCCCCAACCTCCCAGTCTAAGAGGTTGCATATTTCCATTCATTTTGCTGGCCCTTGGGGCTTCTCTCCTGTCCCTCCCCAATACCTGAGAATGTCTCTCTTTTCCCCTCCCCTTTCCCACCCAGGTCCCTCTTTCCCTTTGCTCCTGTGATTGCTTACCTCTCCTCCCACCAGGTGAGACTGAAGCATCCCCATTTATTCCCTTCAGCTTGTTAAACTTCTTGAATACTATGGATTGTGTTCTGGGTATTCTGTACTTTTTTGGCTAATATCAACTTACTAGTTAGTACATAACAAGCATGTCCTTTTGGGTCTGAGTTATCTCACTCAGGATGATATTTTCCAGTTCTGTCCATTTACCTGAAAAACTCATGATGTCCTCATTCTTAATAGCTGAATAGCATTTCAATGAGTAAATGAACCTCATTTTCTGAATCCATTCTTATTTTGTCGGGTATCTGGGTTGCTTCCAGCATCTGGCTATCATAGATAAGGCCACTATAACATAGTGGCATGGTGGAGCATATTTTGGTTATATGCCGCAGAGTGGTATAGCTGGGTCTCCAGGTAGAATAAGTCTCCCTGAGGAAGTAACTTTAAGTTTTTATTTAAAAAAGAAAGAAAGAACACCACTCTGAGAGTGAATGAATGCTTGTACCGGCATACAGGGAATACAAATGGTGGCCCCACCACTATGCATAGTGTTTAGGTAAATAAGTTTCTAGAACGAATGTACAGTAATGTGATTTTCTTTGATCATTTTTATGTCCACAGGTTTTATCAGGCTATAAACACACAGTAGTTAATAAGTCAGTTACATTTAGAGCTATATAGTAGAAAACTATATTGTCTTGAGAACCTTCGTGAATGGAAGAATGGCAGCATGAATTCTCCTAGATAAATCTGATGATATTCTGATCACTGACATTTCATATGCCATTATGCTAAAAACAAACAAACAAACAAACAAACTAATCTTCAAGTTCTCAGCTTCTTCAGCTTAACCCACTCACTATTTATTTTTCTAATCTATGAAAACAAACACATGACAAATGAGCACAGGAAAAAAAGGATGAATCATTTTATCAGAACATGTGCCTCTTTGATGCTTATCAGAGATGTGAGCACTTTCTGTACAGTCATATAGAGACTGTTGTCAATAGTAAAATAAAAATAATCATGAATAAAATCCAAAACCAAAAAAGTTGTATGGCTTGCAAACACACTCAAATATCCAATAAAACATTACAGTATTAACTTCTAAATTATATACTTAGATTTACATCTGCCTTCCTGTGCATTTTTTTAATCTCTCAATTTTCAGTATTTTGTTCTTCTTTTGATTATTATTTTAGGGACCAAGTTTATCTTCTTTTTGGTTTGCTTTTTTGGTTTATCTAAAATCTAGTTGTGATTTTATTATTTTAGTTGCCTCTTGGGATATGTTGAGTAAATCTTTAAATTTTAGTTTACATTCTAATAACATGTCAAAACCATATAATATGTAGTGTGGAATTATGTGTATCCATTTCACACTTACTAACATGTAAACTATTAAATAATATATTTTATATTATGATTATCTTTCCAAAGCCTTACTTTAGTATTTAATATTTTCTTAAAAAGTATTTAATAAGGAATTTGTTAAATATAAACAGATGTTACTTACGGTTAAATCTTTCCAAAATCTAAAACTTTATCAGGTAATCTTTTTTTTTTTTTATTTGAAAGACTTTTTTGAGTTAGTTTGGTGGTAATGATGTCATTTATTTTCAGTCGTCCAAAGTTATAATTTGAAGGCTAATAAATTTGGTATTGGGTAAGCATTTGTCGTGTTTGTTCTGGGAAAAGAGCATTTCTCTAGCTCTTGGCAGTTCTTAGTTTCTAAAGTCCTTACCCTATGGTTAAGACATCATGAGCTATTCCTCTTCCATGTTAGTATTTTTATTGTTGTCTTCCTTGTCCCAGGTAATGTCTAGATAGCAATGTTGGCGAGATTTTATGTGTGTAGCTTCTCCATCATTTCTTGAAACCGTTGTCTCATGCATGCAAGTAATATTGTATGAATTGAGCAGATTTGTATTAACACATGGAGAAATTTGTGTGAGTGTGTGTGCATGTGAGTGTATGTATGTATGTATAAGAAAGAAATACATAGATATAGAGAGATAGACAAAATGTAATAATTGTAGAACAAAAGACCATGAAATTGAATGTGAGCAATGGAGATATATAGGAGGATTGAGAGGGAGAAACATGAAAAGAAGATTGAAGAAATAATATTATAGTTGGAAAAATGTTAGCTGTGAGGTGGCGGCGCATGCCTTTAATCCCAGCTCTTGGGAGGCAGTGGCAGGCAGATTTCTGAGTTCGAGACCAGCCTGGTCTACAGAGTGAGTTTCAGGACATCCAGGGCTATACAGAGAAACCCTGTCTCGAAAAACCAAATAAAATAAAATAAAATAAAAATAAATGTTATTTTCAAAAGTTTTATATTGAAGGTCACTTATTGCGTACATAATTCAAAATTTACAGTGTTTTACACTTTTTCAATTTAAATACTAATCTTCCCTATCCTATCACACCATTTATTTATTTATTTATTTATTTATTTATTTATTTATTTATTTTGGTTTTTCGAGACAGGGTTTCTCTGTATAGCCCTGGCTGTCCTGGAACTCACTCTGTAGACCAGGCTGGCCTCGAACTCAGAAATCTGCCTGCCTCTGCCTTCCAAGTGCTGGGATTAAAGGAGTGTGCCACCACTGCCTGGCTTATCACATCATTTATTATGGGAAATCTGGTGCCATAGTGTGATCTTCATTACTGGTTTGGATCAATTTGGTAGCATTTAACTTTTTTTCAAGTATTTAAGGTTCCTTGAATCAGTTGTAGTCCTTTTTTACAATATTACTACAAAATTAGAAAAATATTATGACCATGATTTTTCCAAATATGGTTTTGTGTTCCCAGCTGTGTTTGAAGATTGCAATTATAAATACTTTAGGTTATCTAAAGGATTTCTATGTACAGTAGAGTGCTACAAAAAGTTTTAAGTTCATTTTTTATACAGTGTCTCTTTTGTTTAGCACTCAGCTTGCTGAGATATAACTTATATTTTAAAACATCAACAAAAACCCACAAATATAAAACAGAAAATTAATTGGGATTGGGGAGGAGTTGGGGATGCAAAAGTATATACATTCATATATATGTACATATATATGAAGTATTCATATATATGTACATATATATGAATTTTTTATTCATATATACTTTATGAGTGCAGTTGCACTTTTAAGATTTTTATTTTTATTACAATTTTATATAAAAATCCTGTTTGTACACTTTCATCAACATTTCAAATTTTGTAGACTTGATTATAGCCACAATGAACTTTTGTTTTCATTTCTCTATCACTGAGAGCCATGTAATCAGCCATGTGTACTGCCCTAGAACAGACATCATTCTCATTAATTGAACTAGATCCTATTAACGAAATATAAAAATTAACATATTTACATATTGATGTGAATAAAGATAAAAATACTTATACCCAGTTAGAAATATTCTGTAGCTCAGAGTCTTTAATATATAACTCAAAATAATTTTTTTTATTTTTACTCTTTAAGTCTTCACTTTGACAAGTTAGAGTTAATTACTTAGTTATGATTCTTCAAGGATACGGAAGCCAAAAACACAAATTTACTATAACTAATACAATTTTAAATATGTGTTTTGCAAAAGTAAGAACTGACAAATACATTGTCAAGTATAAAACCCAAATATATTACAATATTTTGCCATTGCTTAAAATTCATGAAAAAACATTAATATATTTCATTTTTGTTTCATTTGAAAGATTAAACAACAAAAATATAATTAAAAGAGCTTATTAAGTATATCATTGGATTTTTTTTAAAGATTTATTTATTGATTTTATGAATATAAGTACACTGTAGCTGTCTTCAGACACACGAGAAGAGGGAATCAGAGGGAATAGAAGCTTGTGAGCCATTTTGTGGTTGCTAGGAATTGAACTCAGGACCTCTGGAAGAGCAGCTAGTGCTCTTAACTGCTGAGCCATTTCTCCAGCCCTGAATATTTCTCATTAAAACATAACATTTTAATTAATTACTAACTTTATATTAAATATTTTATAATATAATCTGAAACTGAATACAAATAATTTGAAGTAAATATACAAAGAATTTACATTATAAATTAAGGTAAATATTCAAGCCTGAACATTAGAAAATAACTTTCAGAAATGCAGTTTTGGAATATATGGCTGTAAGTAGAGACAAACAGGCAACACATTTGCACTAGAGGCTCACAGCCATCCATTGGACTGAGCACAGGGTCCCCAATGAAGGAACTAGAGAAAGGATCCAAGGAGCTAAAGGGTTTGCAGCCCCTTACGATAAACAACAATATGAACTAACTAGTATCCTCAGAGCTCCCAGGGACTAAACCACCAACCAAAGAGTACACATGGTGGGACTAATGGCTCCAGCAGCATATGTATAGCAGAGGATGGTCAAGTTGGTCATCAGTCGGAGGAGAGGTCCTTGGTTCTGTGAAGGTTCTATGCCCCAGTATAGGGGAATGCCAGGGCCAGTAAGCAGGAGAGGGTAGGGTGGCGAGAAGAGGGAGGGGGAAGAAAAAAGGGGGTTGTCTTTGTTTTTGTTTTTGTTTTTTTAATTTATTTTACTTTTTTGGGGGGATGGGAACCTGGGAAAGGAGACATGTAAATAAAGAAAACATCTAATAAAAAAAGGAGTTTTCCTTTCTAATGATTTACAAGAAGCACATTTTATAACATTACTAAGGCTGCCATACTTAGAAGACAAACTTGTATTTCTCATTTCTTTTAACTTCCAAATCAGAAACACTTCCAGAATTTGTTATTTCTGTTCTTTTGAAAATTAACATTTAGTAATTAATATTTTTAAATTAACTTAACTGAACCCACATCTATATATGCTGTATTTATTGTGATTTTCATAAGTAGGTATTCTTTATTCTATATTTTGTTCAAATATTTACTTTCTTGACACATTTCTATCAGTATAAGCTAAAATTGCAAACATTAAACATAATGCATTTTTTTCATATTATTCAGTAAACTAATAAATCAGTCCCATAATTTCAAAACTAACTCTGATATTACTTTGTCTTACTGGTTTATTATTTGCCTATTGTTTATTGTTTACTTCATCATGTGGAAAATGCTAACATTACTTATAATTATAACATGATTGCAATTACCATTATGGATTGTCAATCTGAATAATTTAAAAGAGAGAAAAAAAATACTAGACCATAGTAACACACTTGTAAATATGTTTGGGAAGTGTTTCCAGAGACAGTTGGTATGTTATAGAGCAAATGAGAGGTAAGGAACAACCATGAACATGGGTTCAGAAATAGAACAAGGGTAAGATGCCTGCTAGGCTGGCATGCCCTTCATTTCTCTCTGATTCTTGACCCAGACAACATTCACAGCTTGGGCCACAATTTCTACCTTGCCTCAGACACAAATCCAACTGACTTCAGACATAAGCTTCTGAAATGATTATAGGACATATCTCCTTTTATCTTATTGTAAGGTTTTTTTGTACTAAGGACTCAAAACATGACTAACTCATAATAAAAGTTGACATAAAGTTACATACCCATAATTCCTGCTCTCGGGCAGCTGAAAGAGCAGCTCTGCTATAAACGTGGTACTAGTCTCAACTACATAGCAAGATATTGTCTCTCAAAACAAACAGCAATAACAGCCACAACACTCAAACAAAATACTAAAATTACTTGAATTTTTCAGTAAAGTGTTCACTTTTGTATAAACACAAAAATAAGCTATCAAGTAAAATATCACAAATAAATGTATGTATGTTAGTTTGTCTTAACAATCAAAGACAATTTTCTGTTTCAGTTGCCAATGGTAGAAATTCTTAAGCTTAATTTATCCCACTATGTCTCCCTATCCCTTAGAAGGGGATGGTGATGTCTAAATGATGATAGCCCATTGTTGTTGGTGCTGTTCCTCAGTGACAATCATTTGAGAACACTTCCACTTAGTGAAAAGAATATTCTAGTGTGATTACATTTTGGCTCCAACATTGGTTCGATCTCCAGGAAAGGTCTTATCCAGACGGTGAAAAATTGATTGCCTTTTCTGCAAGTAGCAGACAGGTAATTACTGCTCTTCTTTTTTTAAAGTTCAACCCAAAAGCTTGCTTTCTCAGTGCCAGATGATTTAGGTTAAAATAATTGTAAGAAAAATGGGTCAAGAATCAGCGTAACAACTGGAGAGGTTCTGTGAAGTGCACATGCCTGGAATGGAAAACTTTTATGAACAGTATTTTCTGAGTTCTGAACTTAATCTGTGTAGTGGTGAATGCTGTCTTTATATGACATCTTACATATGTTTTGACTTTTGGTGACATAGAAAGTTGCCTAATAAAGTCTTACTTAGGAGATAATGTTAATATTGGAGATATTTTAATTTTAAATCTGCAATAATATATTTTTTACTCAATTGCTGTGATGATTTAAAGAAAGTTAATTGTGTATATTAAATGCCTATAGGAAATATTTTAAACCTGGCATTTGTTTCTAGATTCTATTGAGAAATAGGTATATGAAACAATGCACTTATGAATTAACTTGAAGAGGATACACCCATCCATTGCTATATAGAGTTTAATCATTACAATTTTTTCAAATACCTGTTATATCTGAAAAAGCTGGTGCTCTCTAACACAGTGAATTTTGAGTGGGTACAGGTGATAGACTTGGGTGCATGTTCTTGCCTTTGATTCCTGTATGTAGTGAGTCCTTGGTATTAAACTCAGAATATCAGGCTTGGAAACAAAAGTCTTTCTGTGCTATGGTATTTTATCAATACATTTTTGTTGATTTTACAGTATGTGTAAATTATGTTTCTACAACTGAGAGTAATCTACCCTTACTGTGACAACTCCTCTAACCTTTATGAGTCCCATTCAACTTTTGTCTACATTTACATGGTAATAATAATGTTTGTTTTACAAAGGCAGAGGGAAATTAAATAGTAAATACAAAAGTACTTTCTAAGTCATAAATTTGATGTTTGCATTTATCACCTGCACACATGAAATTTTTTGCCTGCGTGGGTTGCCAGGGTTTAAACACAAACCTTTAAAATTAACTGGTTTTTAAGGTCAAGAGCATGCATCTCCCTAGGCACTGGTAAATAGGTGAGATGCTGTGGTCCTACTGCACAACTCATTAATCTCAAGCTGCATCAATCATTTTTTAAAAGAAAACAAATAATCTAGACTTTGAAAAATAAAACTAGAAAACAGGATTCATTTAATTAAATGTGGAGGAGTCATGTCTACCATCATTACTCACTTTGTTTAAACTTGCTATTAAAGATCCAAGGTGAACTAACCAGGTGTCAAATCATGCCCATAAATGTATTTTTAAATAAGACTCCTTAGTGGCAATGTTATACATTTATCATAAAGTGCTAGCTATAATATATGCTCCAGATTTGGCATTTTTCCAATAGGTCTTTATTGGTCTTTCTACCAATTCAATGACACATTAAAACTTTTCATTTATGACCGAGTCTGTGCTTGAAGAAGAGTTATCCAAAGGAGCTTTCAAACACTTGCTAATCTAAAAATAACCTAATATCAATTTTTTTTTCTTTTCATATCCAGTTGATAATTTGAAAATTCTCCACATAGTCATGAACCAAAAAAAAAAAAAAAAAAAAAAAAAAAAAAACATAAGACGAAAGAAATAAAAAATGATGAGAACATGTCTCACTGTGTAAAGGGTTTGACAAACAAGCAGGCCTGAGCCAAATTCCCAGGATCCATGTAAAAAGCCAAACATGCCTGTACCCCAGTGCTGTGAAGGTGAAAACAAATGAATCTCAACAGCTCACTGGCCCTCTGGGTAGAGCCAGAACTAGAGCAGTAAGTTGAGTGAGAAACACTGTCTCAAGTATAAAATGGAGAATAATGAAGAAAGAGCAATGGCGTGTGCCATTGACCTTTTTCTCTACACATAAAACATATCTGGAAATTTATTCTAGAACAAAGTCCGTTATAGTTCCAGAACATTATAAGGCAGGTTAATACACAGTCAGGCAAAAAGTAAAATAAGCAAATAAATAAGCAGAAATACAACTGGGAGATGTTCCCTGTGTAATACTTTTGTGACTAAGTAATAGTTAAGTTCCTCTATTCTAAAAGGAATTTATAGTATATTGGTTTTGATCCTTAATAAAAAATAAGCTCCCTAAAGAAAAACACTATTAAATAACTTTGGATTCTTACTTCCACATGGGAAAAAGTATTGTATACTCATAAGATGTGTTAATTAGGTTGCATTTTTGAGAAAGAACAGAACAATTAATAAAAAATAAAAAGAAGCAAATCTCAGCTTCCTCTCTGCCACAAGCCAAGTAGCCTCTGGTGTCACATGCTCCTGCCACTATCTTACTTGACCATTTCTGTGGAACTAGCTGACTAGGAGACCTCAGAATTCATAAGATAAAGTAGATCTCTCATCCTTTAAATCTGTTTATGTCTAATATTTAAGTCAAATTGGTGAATAGCCAATTACATATTATTAATTTTAGGCTCAACTAAATAATCGTGTTTTTAGTGTGCATTTTAAGGTACTTGTGAGTATCCCAGCTTGTAAATAAAATGTAAATAGGAAAAAAATGTTAGTAACTCACTTCCACATCTCAATATCTCACTGTTAAATAGTAACTGCTACCAATAATTTAGAGAAAATCCCTTATGATATTTAAAACTGGTGGGTGGATAGGAATATCCCCCATTGTCTTGGGCAGTTGGAAACTTGATCCCCAGTTTGTGGCATTGTTTGATAGTTTTGGTAGTATGGATTTGCTAGAAGTATGTCAGTGTGTGTGGACTTTGGGAGTTTAGAGTTTTGTTCCACTACTAGTATGTTCTACATTCCATATGAGAGCTCTCAGTATATAGCTCTAGCTTCGTGTGTGTTAAGAGACCCTGATAGCCTTGATCTCTGGAATCATAGACTCTTAATACCTCCAGCACCATAAGCTCAGGTAAACTGGTTTGTATCACTGCAGTAGAAAACTGACTAATACTAAAATATAAAAAACCATAAATTACCTTCATGTCTACTTCCTTAACCGGGCCAAATCAGTGGCCCAATACCTGCTCAAACACTATAGCCTACATGCCTTTCAAGAGGTCCACAGTAACCAAAGACACAGGTGAGAATCTATTCCAAACAACCATGCCAGCTGGAATACCCACACAGCCCAGCTGAGTCGGGACTCAGCTATATCACTCTTGGGCATATATTCCAAAGACACTCCACCATACCAAAAGGACACATGTTTCACCATGTTCATAGCAGCTTTATTTATAATAGCCAGAAGGTGGAAACCACTCAGATGTCCCTCAACTGAAGAATGGATACAGGAACTGTGATTCATTTACACAATAGAATACTGCTCAGCTATTAAAAACAAGGACATCATTAATTTTTTTTTTGTTTTTTGTTTTTTCTTTTTGTTTTGGTTTGGTTTTTGGTTTTTCTTTTTTTGTTTGTTTGTTTGGTTTTTTTGTTTGTTTGTTTTTTGAGACAGGGTTTCTCTGTAGAGCCCTGGCCGTCCTGGAACTCACTCTGTAGATCAGGCTGGCCTCGAACTCAGAAATCTGCCTGCCTCTGCCTCCAAGTGCTAGGATTAAAGGCATGTGCCACCACTGCCAGGGCAACATAATTAATTTTGCAGGCAAATGAATGTAACTAGAAAATATCATCCTGAATGAGGTTAACTCAGACCCAAAAAGACATGCATGCTATGTACTCAATGATAAGTGGATAGTAGCCAAAAAGTACAGAATACCTAGGATACAACCCACATCCCTTAAAAAGTATAACAAGAAGAATGGGCCAAGTAAGCAGGCTTCAATTACATTTAGAAGGAGGAAGAAAGAATCACAGGAGGCAGAGGGAGGGAGACACCTGGGTGGGAAGGAAAGCTTGAGGTGGAGAGGAAAAGGGAAACAGGGTTAGATATGGGGGAGGTTGTAAGAGAGAACCCTAGAAGGCCAATAGAATGAATGGAAATAAGGAGTATTGTAGGGTGGTAGGTAGAGGGACCCTCTAAAAAGTACCAAAGACCCAGAAGGTCACAGTCACTCAGTGACTTTAGCCAAAATGTCCAACACTGGGGAGAGGGAACTTGAAGAGTAGACTTTGCTAATTTTTAAAAACAGAAATCAGAGGGGAATGAGAAAACCTATAGTTGTCTCCTAATAATATAAATGTGAGGGGCTGTAGAGGTGGCTCAACAATAAAGAGGTCTAATTGTCTTGGCTGAGGACCTGAGCTAGGTTTACAACATTCATGTGGTGGCTCGAAACCATCTATAGTGCCAATTACAAGAACTACCTCCCTTTTATCTCTACAGGCACAAGATATGCAGGCACATGGTACCTATGTTCACGAAAAGGCAGCAAGTAAATAAGTAAAGGCTTTTATTCATGCTCTCTTTTACAACAGTGTAGTTTCTTGTTTTAAGGACCTAGGCTTAGGAAATAAAGGTCCTATTTGTTGTCCAAAAATAAAAATAAAGAAACATAAAATAATCTATATTTTAAATGTTATAAATATATGTTTATGAAGCAGAATTCATATAATACATAATGTTCATTGACTTGTTACTTAATTTATATTTGAAAAATCATTTTCTTAGACACATTATTGAATAAAAAGTTATAACTAATATGTTTCTCATAGTAACTTAGTTTTGATATACTCTCCAGGCAGTATTTCAGCCGGTGATCTATCCTCATACTAATAAAGTGGATTTCCCCTAAACAGCTGGGCTATTTTAAAAGAATCTAGCTTTATTTCAGTCTGCTTAAGGCATGTAGACAATGTTGACCTCTTATCAGTACAATTTAAAACAGCATATATTTAAATAAAATAATAAGGCATGTATTTTTCAAAACCTTTAAACAGTTCAGCTCCCAATTCCCTAACTCAATTCACTTTTAATTTCACAGGTTATAAACTCCAGAAAATTATTAACAGCTGACATTTATTGAAATTATCAAACAAGAAAATTTTATCTTCCAATTTCTATCTCTTCCCTTTTACCAAATATTATGAGGCCTTTGTAATCATCCTAGTGACTCATAAAGATACAAGGCTAGATTAGAAAACACCCTCTCTTCTTGTTGGCAATACTCCTGTTTCCTAAATATATTTTTTATGAGGCTCCACCTTTCCATATAAAAAAACAGAATGGTCAATTTTATTGCACAAACATAATTGTATTTCCTAAATTTTGTGACTAGAAAAATATTGCTTAAGTAACACCAAATGTTATATCGTTATTCTGGAACATTCCAATATTAAAAGGCCTTAAAGGACAGACAGATTGATCAGTGAGTAAAGGTTTATGTCTAATGTAGATCCCTGGGATCCAAAGGCAGAGGAAATGAACTTCCTCAGCATATCCACTAGTGTCCATTGGCATGGTGGAGCATATGCACACGAATATCTGTACACATGCACACACACACAGACACCACACACACACAATAAATAAATTAATTAATTATAAACATTGAAACAGGCACATAAATTCAACTAAAAGAAAATTACAATTTCTGGAGAAGAAATCTAACACGAGGAATTTTATTAACCCCTATTTAGGGTTAGGGTTTTGTTGATATTTTCCAGTGCACACTTATTTTTGACTTATTTTCAGATACATAAGCTGATTACAGTTAACAAGAGTGATCAAATAGAAATTAAGCACCAGACAGGGGTATAATGTGTTCACTGAATCATCCCAGCCATTTTCATTTAAAGTTTAATATTTCTGAGAAATATTTAAAAAAAGCAAAACAAACAAATAAACAAAAAAAACAATCACATTTGTCATGTTTTCAGATGCTAAACACTAATTGTACACCCATTAAATTTAGATTCATTCTCACAAGGAGAGTCATGGACTAGAACAGGTAAAATGACCATAAGTTTCAGGCCAGTGTAGGCTACATAACAAAAAATCTGCCACATAACTACCCAACAAATTTCAAAGGACCCTTCTGGCTAGCATACCCTAAAATTCTCCAGACCAGGGTCTGGGCTGCCTTATCCTTAACCAGGTGGACCTTTGGATTTTTTCCTTATATTCATGGCCTCTTGGTCTGGCTCTCTCTCTCTGCCCACTCCTCTGTATATACTGCCTAGCTCAGTCTGCTCATGTTCATTCTGGACTCTCCAAGATGCTCCTCCTCTGGCATGCTCTCCCTTTTAACTATAATAAACTTTCTCCTCTGCTATGAAAAATTAAATAAATATACTGATAATAAGTCTACTAAGAAACTAGAATATAAAAATAAAGACCCTCAATGAAGTACATAATGACAGCATCATCATTTGCTGATATCATAATTTATTTGTAAAACCTATAGATATGCAAAGGTTCATCCAAATGGAGTATTATGAGATACAATAAGAAAATCATAAACTTATATACTGACAAAGATTGAATTAAGAAGTACCATGAAAACAAATTTATCCTTAATAGTCTAGAATGGTTATTATATGAATATACAGAAGAACTTTGAAATGTAACGTCTACTTGAATATCTAAGAAATATTAATGAAGGATGTATAGAATGAGCATATTTCAGGATGGGAAGTATACAACAACCAAATAATTTTAAGTGAAATTATAGACTTAATGTACATTTAAGGGGCACAAAATTATACAAATATTAGAATTTAATATATACATATAATGTTTGAAATTAAATTTATTTTTATTTTCTATGTATGGACATTTTTACTTCATGTATGCCTGTGTACTACATTTATGCAGTGACCTCAGGTACTGGAAGAGGGGGTCAGATCTACTAAAACTGGAGTTTCAGACAGTTGTTTGCTGTTACGTGGGTGCCTGTAATCAAACTGTGTTTCTGGAAAAGTAGTCAGTGCTCTTAATCTCTGAGCCATTTCTTCAGCTCTCAATGAATTCTATTTGTTTGATTTTTAAGATGTTCTGCCTTTGAAGTATTAATAACTCCAAAGTAAGATTGTGTTGCATAAATGTGGGGTATATAATTGGGAGAATTTTTTTAGTTTTATATAATATAGTATAAATGTATTTAAGATAATTGTATCGCTGTGCAGTGGTGACACATGCCTTTAATCTCAGCACTTTGAGAGGCAGAAACAGGCAGATTTCTGAGTTCGAGGCCAGTCTGGTCTACAAAGTGAGTTCTAGGACAGCCAAGGCTACACAGAGAAACCTTGTCTCAAAAAATCAAAAAACAAACAAAACAAAACAAAACAAAAAAAAAACTGTATCATAAAAGAAGAGATCTGAAAACAGTCAAAAACAAGTGAAAATATTTTCCAAAGAATAAACTGTAAATTGTAAAATGGGAAATATATAGTATTTATATTATAAAAACTGCAAAACTCAAAACTGAAAGATGAAATTAAATCTTTGATATGAAAATACAGAGTATGCATAAAATATCCTAAACAAATACAAACTTGAAGCCCTATAAATATAGCGTCATAAGAGAAGAAGAAAGCATAGCTCCTATAAGTCACTTTCCTGGAAATGATTTTAGGGCTTAAAAATAAAACTTAATTTAATGTACACTTAATACACACTAAACAATAAAGACTTTTAATAAAATAAAGCAGATATAAAATGAAAATAGAAATAGTTTAAATTATAATAGGAAAGTACCAACCAAGAAATTAGAGAAACATAGGCCTTCCAAGTGTGTAGGTGTGCACGATCATGTGTGTTCACGAGGAAGCCAGAAGATGTGAGCATCATCTTCCTTAATTTCCTACCTTCATTTTGAGATAGACTCCCTTCCTGAATCTACACACTGTTATTTTGTGCTAGGTTAGCTTGCAAGTGAGTGTCTAGGACTGCCTATCTCCATCATGTGTGTAGGAATCATGGCTTAATGCGATTTCTGGCTTTTACCTGGATCTAGTACTGGAACTTAGGTCTTCTTGTATGCATAGCTTGCACTGTAGCCTCATGAATTATTAATTATTACAAAATTTTCATATTTAGAGAAGATTGTACAAAATATACTTTCATACTTTAACTATTAATATAATTAGCAAAATATTATGTAAACTTGTATGGTTTAGTCAATACCGCTTTGCTAAGACCTGATCCATATCCTGGATGGTTTTTCAAGTTCAACAGTTTCCTTAGAGGCAAAGATCTACCTCTCTATTGATCCATTCATTTTGATTCCATATATGAAAAAAAAAAACCCTCATCATTCACAAGTTCCTTATTGTAACTTTGACACTTAGTGAAAATTTATTTCTAAATCAAATCCCATGAAGCTGTGCTCAATCCTAAGCATACAAAGAACATCAAAGCAGTGGCCATTCCGCACTTAGGAAGGCAGTGCACTGCCTTCTTGTTTCTCCCTCTTGTTATACTCTATTTAATGTTCTGGTTTCACATCAATCACAACTGCTGGGGGTGGTTTGCTTGTATAAAATGACCTAAGAACAGCAACCACTGATGTAACGTTTCAGGTTGTGAGGCAAATGAAGGATGGATGAACCTCAAAGACAATATAGGTGTGTGAGACCAGTTATATTCTATTATGAATTATAGTGCCATTCCCCAGGAGTTCAACATTAATGGATCAGCGATGTACATGTTTATAAAATGTGTTTAATAACCTGGAACTTACATAACAGTGTTATTTCCTGATTCATTGACAAATGTGGTAATTACAAGATGTTATCCTTATAAGTTACAAATCACTGTTAGACAATCTCCCATAGGGACTTAGTGAACACAATTTCAGTGAATAATGGCATAGTACTACCAGAGGACTATGTCCAATTTCTGGAGAAATAAACCCTGGATTTATGTGGAGGTCCTTTACCCACTTGGACTTGAGCTTTGTACATAGTACTACCAGAGGACCCAGCAATACCATTCCTGGGCTTATACCCAGAAGATGCTCCAACAGGTAATAAGGATACATGCTCTACCATGTTCATAGCAGCCTTATTTATAATAGCCACAAACTGGAAACAACCCAGATGTCCCTCAACAGAGGAATGGACACAGAAAATGTGGTACATCTACACACTGGAGTACTATTCAGCTATTAAAAACAATGAATTTATGAAATTCTTCGGGAAATGGATAGGTCTGGAGAATATCATGCTGAGTGAGGTAACCCAGTCACAAAAGAACACACATGGTATGCTCTCTCTGATATGTGGATATTAGCCCAGATGCTCGGAATACCCAAAATACAATTCACAAACCACAAGAAACTCAAGAAGAAGGAAGCTCAAACTAAGGATATTTTGTTTTTTTCTTAGAAGAGGGAACAAAATACCCACGGAAGGAGTTCCAGAGACAAACTATGGAGCAGAGACAGAAGGAAAGACAATCTAGAAACTGCTCCACCTGGGAATCCTTCCCATATGCAATCATCAAACCCAGACACTACTGTGGATGTCAGCAAGTGCTGGCTGACTGGAGCCTGATATAGTTGTCTCCTGAGAGGCTCTGCCAGTGACTGACAAATACAGAAGTAGATGCTCACAGTTCTCCATTGGACTGAGCACAGGGTCCCCAATGAAGGAGCTAGAGAAAGCACCCAAGGAGCTGAAGGGCTTGCAGCTCCTTAGGATGAACAACAATATGAACTAACTAGTATCCTCAGAGCTCCCAGGGACAAAACCACCAACCAAAGAGTGCACATGATGGGATTCATGGCTCCAGCAGCATATGTATAGCAGAGGATGGTCCAGTAGGTCATCAATGGGCAGAGAGGTCCTTGGTCCTGTGGCTCTATGCCCCAGTATAGGGGAATGCCAGGGCCAGAAAGCAGGAGAGGGTGGGTTAGTGAGCAGGGGGAGTGGAGAGGGAACAGGGTTTTTTTTGTTGTTGTTGCTGTTTTTTGTTTTTTCATTTTTTTCGGAGGGGAAACTGGGAAAGGAAATATCATTTGAAATGTAAATAAAGAAAATATCTAATAAAAACCATATACAGAATTATGTCCACTAAGTTACACATCCTAATGTGCTTAAGGAATTTTGGTTATACTTTTTTAAAGTTCAAAACAATATTTCTACACAAATTTTTATACACGTGGTAAGTTTTTTCATGATACATATCAAAGTATAGTGTCAATGATTTTGCCACTAACTACCTGCTATCTGATCCCAATGTTCTTCCAGCTTCTGTCCCATGTAGCCATCACCAAAAAATAAAAAAAATAAAAAAAATAAAAAAAAAAAAAGACTATCTTTTCAATGAACCTTCTGGAAGTAGTGCCTGTCACTGCCAGGCTGAGGACACTATATAGGCTTCCTAGCCACCAAGAGACACTGCATTTCTCAATATAAACAAGCCCTGTAGTACCTATGGAAGCATTTACAATTTGTTCAAGGGAGAATTATTTGACAATGACTTAGCATATCCGAATAGAGGAGATGGGATAGGGGGGTTCCAGAGGGGTAACTGGGAAGGAAGATAACATTTGAAATGTCAATAAATAAGATACCCAATTAAAAAAAGAAGAAGAAGAACAGTGACTCAGACAGATGACTTGGGAGTAAAGGTCTTCGCTGCCAAGCCTGACAACAGTTTGACCTCCAGACCTAATTGGTAGAAGGAGAGAAGTGACTCCCTCAAGCTTGCCTCTAAACTACACATAAACACACTAACTGAATAAACACATGTGGGTTTTGTTTGCTTATTAATTTTGCTTTGTTTCTTGGTTGTTGTTGTTTTAAGTAAAGAAATACAGGGTCTCAGGCAGCATCTTAAATCTACCCTGCTTCACCAGGATCTTAAACTTTACGATGATCTCTAGCTGATTAATTTATACACTTATTTGTTAGTTGATAATTGTTTTTAAAAGCCAATAATATTGCATTACCAATGCTATATTTTTGCACTACCATAATAATGAAACAAGTTTCATTGGTGCATGAGATGTGCTTCTGAGAGTAACAACATTTTTGGAGTCAAATAGAAACAGATCTTGAACATATTATTGAGTTAGAAGTTACATATTTCTAATTCTGATAGGAATTTCCTGTGGATTATATACTAAGATTAAGTTTTAAGAACCAGTAGTATGTATTATGATATTTGTGATTTTATTTTAAGTTTGCAAACTGAAATAGGATCTTTACTACATTGGGCCTATACAAACTATATAAATCATGAGGATGTTTAATATTTGACAATTATGTAAAATTTGCCGTGTTAAATAAAATTGAATTCATTAGTATACTGTCAATGAATAGAAGCAGTGGTACATTTCAGAAAATTTTCATATTTAAAAACAATCACATGGACAAGAATTTTTCTCATTAGCTATAAGGGTCTAGTAATTACAGTTGATAAATATCATTGTTTTGGAGGAAGAATATTTTATATACCATGAAATTATGAACTGGCTCTAATATTGAATTTAAGTTTTCTTTTCCTTTACTCCTTGTTTGAGCAATTTAGTTAAGGTGAATAAATCCTAATTTTATTATATAAAAATTGATAATAATTTTTACCTACAAATTTTTCAAAACTTAGAAAGATACTTGAGAACCACTGAGGCACTTAACCCATAACTCAACTCAGGCACAGAATTTTTTTATTCTTTGGCTTGTTGTATGAAGAAGGACTTTCCTTTTCTTCATCATAGAGTAGAACAAGTACCAATATACTATTTAAATAACACACTCATGAGAATAAACTATATATCCAGGCACCCAAAATAAACACTTTTAATCAAAATATAAACAACATATTTATTTTTTAAAAGATATTTGGGTTCTCAGTTATTTTTAAATGTCATAATATCATTTTGTTTTTGTATTTTATTTTATTTTATTTTATTTTTTATTATTTGGAGGGGGACCTGGGAAAGGAGATATTGTATGACATGTAAATAAAAAAATCTAATTAAAAAAATCAATTACAGCTTTTATGATAGGGAAAGTTAGCTAAAGTTTTGTTTGTTAAATCAAAGTAGGCTCCATTTTGTAGTACATAGTGAAAGTAATTTATTGTGATGAGTGTCAGGGTTATGTTCAGAGGGTTCACCAAGGTTCTTCTGCTTTAAGAGGGAGAGATACAAAGATAAATTGTTTTGCAAATAGTCATTAGTTCCAAACCGGCTTCTTCATGGGTCTGTTCAGTCAGTGTGCTGGCAACTTCCAATAAAATACTTAAACAGGCTGATTTCTTATTGTGATTATTACAACTAGCACAGCACATTAGCTAGTATTGTGCTTTATATAGTACTTTGGCAATCTGTACTAGTGTTGTTATTTTGAAGAAGGATGTCTTTTTTAATGATCTTGCTCTCTGAAGGTATCTGTCATTAGTAGAAATATCAATTTAAGATAGGTTTTCTTATGGTGTCCTTGACCTCTCTGGCTCCTTTAATTCTTGCTCCCCCTCTTCTACCAGATTCTGTGGGCCTCTGCCTAAGGTTTGGCTATGGATCTCTGCATCTGTTTCCATTAGCTGTGGATGAGGCCTCTCAGATGACTGTTATGCTAGCCTCCTATCTGCAACTATAGCAGAATATCATTAATAATGCCAGAGCTGGGCTCTCTCTCATGGCATGGGTCTCAAGGTAGGCTGTTGGCCCAGTTTCTGCTCCCTTTTTATCCCTGCACATTTTCCAGGCAGAAAAAACTGTGGGCCGAAAGCTTTGTGCCCCAGTTCCATCCCTCCATTGAAAGTCTTGCCTGATTACAGGAAGTAGCTATTTCAGGTTCCATATTCCCTATTGCTAAGATTTTTATCTACAGTCACTCTCATAGATTTCTGGGAGTTTCCTAGAATGGTTCTAGGTTTCTAGCTTGCCCCAGAGATGTTTCCCTCCAATTCCAGTTCCATCTTCAAGTTTGCTCTTCATTAGTCACCCCATCGGACAGCAAGCATGGGAAAAACCTAGTCTTCCCACACTTATTTAAAAGATATGAAGCTTAGTTTTATTGTGGACCCCTAACAGCAGGAGCAGGGGCTGTCTCTGACTCTGTTGCCTGTCTTTGGGTCCGTTTCCCCTACCTGGGAAACCTTGTCTAACCTCAATAGAAGAAAATGTACCTAGTGCTATTACTGCAACTTTATGTGTCAAGGCTGGTAGATATCCATGGGAGGCTTCTTTTTCTCTGAGAAGAAAGGCAGGGTGAGGAAAAGGAGTAAGGGCGTTACTTGGAGGGAAGGAGGAAGGGGGAGCTGTGATCCCGATGTACAGTGAATAAGTAAATTAATGAAAAAAATGGGACCTTCTGGGTACCATCTTCTGGGAGCAATACTTGCTGAGGTCTCCATTGATTTTTGTCACTCTAGTATTGTATCTTCTCAAATTTAAAAATAATTTTTACCATGCAAGTACAATGCATTTCTAGCTATATTTAGTCAGTCAAAAAGTTTCCATTCTCTGTTCTTTTCTGTCACTGAGTGATTCTGTAACCTGTGTGGACGTGCCTAAAAATTAAACTCATAGGCTGCCTTCAGAGTATTGCAAATTGAAATTTGAAAGTCCATGTCTGAAAAATATGTTCATGAGAATTGTCAAATATTCACTATCAGGAAAAAAGTCTTTACAGCAAGATCTTGAAATAGTTTCAGGTTGTGTTGATAGAATTTAAACAAGTGTTCATTGGTTCCTCTTTTAAAGCATCTCTGTAGTTATGGGGTTAAGTGGAAAATATAATTCAACAATTGCATTAATTGAAACATGACTCAAAGCGGGGCAGAGGGTCATTTCTGCATGCTCTAATGAAGATGCTATAAACAGTTATCTGAATATTGTGCAGTTCTAGCTCTTTTATTCATTACACTCAATATTTGTTTGTTTGGATGTGTTTAAGAAAAACTGAATAAAGGACCAGAGAAAAAGATCATCTTTTAACATTTTTCATTGGGAAATCCAGATTAAGTCCTGTTGGCTTTTGTTTACTTGTTCCTTTGCCAATGAAGAGCAAGGGATAGTTGTATGGTTTTCAGAGATTCAGAAGCATACCCAGTACATTATAATCCTTTATAATGGCTGCTACCTAAGCTAGAGAAATTGACATACATACCAGGAAATAGGAGTGAACTTTCCCTATTTTTGTCCTTCAACAGCTTCCAGAGGCAAAAGTTGTTTGTCTCTAATATTGGATTTTAAAGGTCACTTTTTATTTTATAGCTCTAGGTTGGATTTTATTCTGAGATATTTTACATGACCCGTGGTAAATTAGACTCTAACCTGTGCTGAAGGACGAACTATGACTGTGTCTAATACCCCAGAACTTCATTTTCTGACTTTGGAATGAATTCCTTTTAACTGCCCGACGCAGTCCAGTTGTAATTCCTTTTGATTGGCACTTAGGCAGGGTCTTATGGTATTTAAAACTTCAGTGTAGAACAAAACAAACATGGCTTGGAATTTTAAAATACTAGTTGTTCAAAAGCTATCAAGATATTTAATCTTTAGAAGCTTACTGAACTTCCTACAAGATTGAAAAACTAATGTGGCCTGTGTTTTTAAAATGCTGCAAATAATGAGAAACTGCAAGTCATTGGCCAAATAAATAACATATTAGCACAAATATTTTCTAGAAAATCAGAATTATATTTTGTGTCTTACAATCATTAAATAAATAGTAGCATTTTAAATTTCACTATAAAATATTAAGAATTTCATAATGTGAGTTCAATTACATAAGTAGAAAAGTAGGTAAAAGTATAATTTCACATTTCAATATGTCTGTACTATATAATTATATAGTTACATATGGACAGCTTATAATATTTAAGTGCTAGAAGTAATTTTGTACATTTAAAAATATAATTGGATTTTATCATGCATCTATTATCTCTGTATCTACCTATCTATCTATCTATATATCCATCCATCTTAATTCTATTTATTTGTGTGCATGTGTATGTGTGTGTGCATATGTGTGTGTGCGTGTGTGCATGTGTGTGTGTGTGTATGTGTGTGGGTGCGTGTATGTGTACTATAGCACATGTGTAGAAGTTAGAGGACATTTTGAAGGATTTAGTTCTCTCTTTCCACTTTACAGTCATGGGAATATAACAGATTGTGAAACTTGTGGATAGTTACTGTTATCTGCTAAGCCATCTTACATTTAATATAATACTGAATGTACAACATTTGCTTCATAGTAGCTCTGTGTTTTTAATAAAGCAATTTTTAATAGAAAATCATTAGTTCTTGTCCAGAATATATGGAAAATTTCTATAAGTATATGTCTCCTTTTCATTCAAATGAATACATTTTTAAAATTCTCATACAGAAGCAGTGTTCATCACTCTCCACATAGCTCCAACTTCTACACCATCACATTTCTCTTGATGGCTGCCAGAGATCATTTCGAGGAAACTCTGTCTTCCAGAAAATGGTATTTCCCCACCTCTGAATAGAAAATGTCAGGCTCCCAGTATGGTAATAATTGCCAGCGGATATCAACTCTATGTGGCTCAGATAAAAGCTATCAGAAGTTTGCCAGTATAAATGTTCCTACATGAGGGGCACTCTGGCTATAGGAAAGAAAGAGAAGTAAAGGAAATATCCCAAAAAATGCATGATAAAGGGCTAAGGTCAGCTCCCTAATTTTTAGTTAGATTGGAGATGCTAGCTGCTTTAATAATTGGAACTCTGATTTATGTGGGGCTTCTCTAGATAGTATGTAACCTTGGAGAACATCAACTATGATTATACATATTTTACCTTTTGAAAACTGAATATATATTTTGAAATCTACCACAAAAGTTT
This sequence comes from Mastomys coucha, assembly GCF_008632895.1. Lineage (NCBI taxonomy): Eukaryota > Metazoa > Chordata > Mammalia > Rodentia > Muridae > Mastomys > Mastomys coucha. The sequence goes on from NW_022196900.1 coordinate 12,223,002, forward strand.
CTTAAAGTTATAACTAACAATATAACAAATGAAATGATCTAGCATAAAATGTGTAAAACAGCATAAACCTATAATAACATAAAATCTCCTTGAGTTTGTTATCTTCCTATTAAAAGCATTATGTCATGTATTGATTATTGAAAAGAGACATGAAAAGGGCCTTGTAGAAACTGAGGCATTCCACTAGCTGCAAATATATCATGGTACTTAATGTGAGATTCCTGCTGTTAATTGAAATATCAAATGCATTGTAAAAGAAGAAAATTTAAGTAAGCTACTAAGCTATATAAATTAATGCAAAAGGTAACACGGATTTACACTAATGATCTCAGAGTCAAATCTTAAAAAAAAAGTTGACCAAATATTTCTCAATATCTTATTTCAATGATTAAATAAATTGTTCTTCCTGTACATACACAGTTTATATTTACACATAAAATATGTAAATAATTTAAATAATAAATAATATACATTCTATATTATATGTAAATATAAATTCTATGTATAATTTTATTCATGAAATTGTTTTTGATCTATAGCAAATTCTTGCTAAAATATAGGTAATATTTTACATTATTATACATGTACACATGTAGACACAACACACACACACACACACACACATTCCACAGCAGTGGAAATAATCTACAAAATATATAAAAGCCCTTAAAAACTAACTGCCAACAGACAAGAAAATCAACCACTAGGAAGATTCTATTTATAACGTACTCTACAAGAACTGTAGAGAATATTCAGTGGTTAATGGCACTTGCTACTCTTTCAGAGGATAGAAATTTACCTCCTAGAATCCACATCAGATGGCTTACAATTTCCTGTAACTCCCACTGCAGAGTGAACAGATGCATCGGGTCTTCAAGAGCACTTCCTCTGATTTACCGAGAAGCACACACATATGCATATACATAACTAAAGGTTAAGAAAATTTTTTTTAGTTCTGTAAACATTTAAAAACAGACAAGAAGTACAGGATAGTCGACTTTGCTTGACAGGAATAAGAATGTAATCATATTCCCCAATCCATCATGCTACAACCTGAAGCCATGTCTACATAAAACAAAGATCATAAGGAGCTAAACATGAAAATGAAAATGCCTACTGTGCAAAGGATCCCTTCCCCTCCCCCAAATGGTGATTTTTCTTCCAACTCTCTCTCTTTTATTTTTTCTTTTGCTCATGAGTACCCTAGACCCAAAGAGCTTGAAATTGCAATAGATTTTGACACATAGCTTCTCTCAAAAGAAAGACTAAAGTAAGATACCCTTTACTAAATACCATCAAGTCATCTGAGACTCCATCCTATCAATGCCATCAAAGGTCAGGAAAGTTCTTAAGACTTCCACTTCTAGATGAATGTGGATTCCAGCTAGGGTAGGTCGGGAAAGCCAACTTAGGACACTTTGGCTTACATTTCAATGTATGCATAACCCTATATCACGGGATCCTATATAGAAAATTTGGATTTCTGTTCCTATCCTGATACTTCTGTTTCTCAATGAACTAGTTTCAGAGGACAAGTAGTTGAGACTCCAGACCTTAAAAAAAAACAAACAAAAAAACAAAACAAAAAAAAAAAAAAACACTAAGTGACATCAAATCAAAGGCAAATTGAAAGGATAAATAAGGCATACATTCTCCTGGTACCCTTACTCCTGGACTCCTATCTATGATGCCTAATGAAGAGTAGAAAACCACACCCAACTATCAACAAAGAACTATCTGAAATACATAATGTAAGCTTTGTTTTCTATCTGAGAAACCAAAAATTGAAGAGCAAAAATACAAAGAAGTAAGTAAACAATAATTACAGCAAAAATCAATGAAAAGCAAAATCGGAAATCAATAGAGAAATGTAAGAGGAATGGGGGGAGAGAGGGAGCATGTCCTGCATTTCCTGCAGGAGGAGCTAATTGGAAGACTGCCTGAGAAAGACCAAGGAATGCGGGAGCAGACATTACCAGCTAATTGGGAACTACTGTTTAGAAGAGATGCTTTCTTGGGACTAATGGGGCATGGGTGGAGGGTATTAAAAAGTTTGCAGCAGCTTGTTGTGAGTTTCCCAGAGTCTGTGCCATTGATTCCATGCCACCTCACCTCCCATCCTCAAGGGCAAGGAGGGTCAGGCAGTGGGCACTCTGGGGCATAGACAACAGAGAAGTAACAGTAAATTGAAAATATGGCCAGGCGGTGGTGGTGCACGCCTTTAATCCCAGCACTTTGGAGGCAGAGGCAGGTGGGTTTCTGAGTTCGAGGCCAGTCTGGTGTACAGAATGAGTTCCAGGACAGACAGGGCTATACAGAGAAACCCTAAAAATGTTATAAGCCCACAAAGAAAAAAAATGACACAGTTACTGATAAAAGAAATGAAGAAAGAGATAGCCAAAAAGGTTAACAGGAGGAATGAAGTGGTAGAGACAAGGAAGTAAATGATAATTGAGACAAACTTCTGTGCATCTGTGCCTAAAGGTATCATCCCATAGAACTCACTGCAGCACACCAGAAGACACACAGCTAAGAAATTATCTTATAATAGTAAGGAAAAGAATGTCTTGAATTTTTTTAATTTAGTCCATTTTTAAGGCAAATGTGAATTTAATGCTAAATCCTATAAATAAATGAAAAATGAGATTTTGTAAAAACACACCTCTACAGAAATCAATATGGTGGGGCCCAAGCAAGACTCATGGCAGGGTAACAAATTGCAAAGGGGTGAGAATAAAAACTCAGTTCAACCCAACTTAGTCAGACTGAACCTTCAAGAATCTGATAATAGGATGCTTATTGCCAAAACACTGAAACATAACAATTTGGGCAAAGGTTTCCAGAGCAATAACCCTCCCACTCCCAGGTTTACAGTTAACAATAGTTCCAATTCCCAGTTCACAATAAAACTTAAGGTATGACTACGTAGTAAATTTTTTACAAAGTACCAATGGCCATGAAGATAGGTTCAGCAGCTTAAAGATTGTCCAGTATTGTCTCTCTGGCTAAGATAGCACAGAGGTCAGCAGGAAACAAAATACATGTGACATCTCCCATAAGATGAGGTCATTTAATTGAGAGGCTAAGATAAAGATTGAGGAGGTATTTGGGTGATGCCCATAGGTGATTAAGTTCCTGGTTCCCTAGTGATCATGTGAGGGGACAAGAACCATTGTGCCCCTAACAGAAAATTATGTTAAAATGTGATAGAGAGTTTTTTTTTAATTGGTTATTTTATTTATTTGCATTTCAAATATTAGGCTCCTCCCCAGACTCTCCACAAACCCCTTATCTCCTCCTTCTTCTACCCTGACTCTATGAAAGCTAAATCTCACAGCAACAGTATGTGAGCAATAGATAATAGCTATACTAATAATAATGTATTCCAACTGAAAATTCAATGCATTGTGATACATATACCACATACATAAATATTCACACACACATATATGTTCATTGTAAAAGCTGAGTTTAAGTTCATGCTGAACTGATATAAACACAGAAAACATAGCCAGCATACATACATATAATGAGTTATAAACTTGCAAAAATTCCTGTCCTTCTAGAGGTCGTAATCATTTCAGACTGTATTCAAATACACAATATCAGGAAGCATGTAGTGCTTTGCAAAGCTTCTACCACATGAAACTGTATGTGTGTGTGTGTATTGACTGTATATGTGTATGTAGGTTTACCGTGTGTGCCTGGCACAGGTGGAGGTCAGAGAGGGCATTTACATTCCTGGAACTAGAGTGAAAGATAGTTGTCATAACCCTGTCAGTGCCAAGAATAGAATGCAGGTTCTCTGGAGAAACGGTAATTGCTCTTAATCAATGGGGCATATTTCCAGACTCCCATTTTTGAGTCATGGTTTTACTAGGTAGCTTTGGCTGGTCTAGAAATTGCTATGTAGACTGAGGTTGACTTAAACTTACAGAAATCAGCCTGCCTCTGCTTCCTGATAGCTTGAATTAAAGGCCTATGCTACCATTCTGAGTACATATCAGAATTCCTGTTAACCCACGGTAATTCTTATAAATAAAACGATTATTGAGGCAGGAAAACAACATGAAGAGAAAAGAAATACGGGAAGTTCACAAAATTTACATATGAAGAATATGTTTCCAAAAAGAAAACAGTATGGCCTGTTTTCTCTTTGGAACAGGCAAGGGAACACTATAGAGTTTCTGAAGGTTGTGTATACAGCTTATTTTAATACTAAGTCCTATGTCTGGGTAGTGTCAGTGAGGTATGAAGTGCATGGCATTGTAAAAAGAACTACATGTAAAGGAAAATGAAGGCTCACAAAAAGTCTGTACTAAGTCAAAGAGTCAAGAGTCCATGTTATTTTCACAGCAGCCTCGTTCCTTCCCACTAGGTAGCCACAGCAGCTACTGAGCCTCTCTTGCATTGATTGACCTGTCTCCTCACCTGGAAGTACATAACTTGCCTTGGCTGTTTGCTGCAATGACATGTTTCTACTTGATTTGTTGCTCTAGGGTACACCAGTTTAAAGGCTCTCCATGGGTGTGTCTACTAGTCCCAGCATCAGCTGACATGATTGAAGGATTGTTTCAATTGTTATATTCCTTCTTAAAATGAGGCTAAATAAAAAATTATGAGTGTAATGATACTAAGAAATTTGATGATACTGTTCCCAGATCTTTATTTTTATAGATAAAATTCTACCCCTATAGTGATCATTATAAAGTTCTAACTACACACATGTATATAGCAACAAACAGTTATAATTACAGAATTTAGAATAGCATCCCACATTCTTCATATTTATTTTTTGATATTTTTATATGGTTTCAGGAATGCAAGACTTGAAGCTCTTTTTTGAGGGGCTAAATGATAAAAGTAATCTTTTGTGAGAAGTAATTCCTATGATCTAACTGGAAAATGAAGATGCACTTTTATATTTGTAATTTTCACAAACAAGAAAAATTTAAAATATATATATATATATACATACTTTAAATGGAATTGCTTATATATATTAAATTATATATAAAGGATATATATATATATATATATATATATATATATATATCCTTGTTATATGGAAATAGTTTTTTCTAAAGAAAAATTCTAACATAAATAGCAAGAAAAGATAATACTTCATGAGTAAAAGACATCAAAGTAAAAAGTGCTTCCTGTCGTAGTTAATGTGCTAAGAGACTACAAAACATAAATAAATTTCTTCATTTTTTATGGAGCCCAGGAGACAGCAACTTATTATCTGCATATTTTCAAGATAATTTGTAGCAAGACATTCAGAGGACTGACCCATCAACATTTCATTGTGGGTTTGGAGAGCAGCCCATGAGTCCCCTCTACTCTGAGAGTTTATCAGAAGACACTGGGTGCTAAGGGACTAGATGCCATTTTCTCCAGTGATGTAGCCACTGATAAAGTATCCATTCCAGTAAATAATGTCCAATCCATTCTCATGGAAGCAATTCCATTTAAAGTCAGTGGCTCACATAATATAAGAAGATGTGAGGGGAGGAGAAACATTTAATAGGAAGAAGGATTTCAGAAGGACAGGAAGAAAGGGGAACGGATGGATGCAAACACTAAATATACATATATATATGTATACACATACATATATGTATGTGTATACATATATATACATGTGTGAAACTGTCAAAGAACTAAAGACAATTATAGTTATGTTTTAGGTAGGATTTGCAGCCCCATTTGACATGCAATGTGCCCTAAATACACACAGTATTTGGAATGATATATCCTTCTAGCTAACTGAATTTACCTAGAGAAGAGAAGAGCTTCTCAGGGACACAAGGCAGTTCTCTAATTTTAAATAAAACTCTCTAATTAAGTGCCTTTGTACATTAAGTGCCAGTCTCCCACATTAGCAGAGGAATGGGGTGTTTCCTTCCTTAGTGTTTACATTTCAGGGAAATTGTATCCAAGATGTTGAGAAGCATATTTCTATGTCATAAAGATGACAGAAATTTCTTTTAGTTTCTAACAGGATATGCAATTCCTAGAGAGGTGAATTGTTGATAATTGCCTATGTCTCTACAGTCAATGCTCTAAGAGGAAGAGTGTGACAGTTTCTCCTTTACTTCAAATAGGAACAACTATGCTCCATCCTTTCAGTATCTATTTATCATTGGAATGTAAATATGCATAGCAAATGTTCACTACTGTGAGTGCTTTGGGGCTTCCCAGCCTTCATTCCCGAGTCGTAGTCATCACAATTTGATTCTATACCTTCCTGGCATTGTCTAATAACATCAATATTATGATGATATCATTATAGCTAGGGTAATATTTTCCTTCCTTTTCAAACTCAAATGAAATATTTTGTTTAGAAATTTGTCCCCCTAAATACAATTCTAGCTAGAGAAATTTTAACAGCAACCAGGCAATACTGATCTTACAGTATTCACATGCCAAAAAATTATAAATCTGTGGTATCAGCCTTCTTGAACTTAAACGTATTCTCTGTTGCCTCTTCTATCGTACAGTTTCCCATTTCCTAACACATATCATTGCAGTAACCATGATTTCAATTTCTATCTGAATGTATTGACCATGTCTCTTTGTCTGCCTAATCCATCTATCTATCTATCTATCTATCTATCTATCTATCTATCTATCTTTCTTTCTTTCTTTCTTTCTTTCTTTCTTTCTTTCTTTCTTTCTTTCTGTCTGTCATCTATCTTTCTACCTGTCATCTATCTACCTACTACACACACCTACTACCTATCTAATTATCTTTCTATCATCTACGTATATAACTGTGATTTTTTTTCACAAAAATACTTAACACATAAAATACTTTTCTTACTATATCACTTATTTAACTTATTTCACATACCTGTTGCCATAATCTGGAATTTCCACATGATCATTCTGGCTTCAAGGATTTTTCCCTAGCACTGGAATTAAATCCACATTTGGCAGTAGCAGTATTTGCTAGAATCATTTGTTGTTAATTAAAAAATTCAAATTACTACATATAAACTAACTGTTAACGTTTTCAGAACCATCCCTTATCAGCAGTTTAATTAGAAAGAAGATACATGATGAGAAACTGCAACCAACTCTATGCTATTCTTTACCTGTAGGAATCAAACTTGCTCAACTTTTAATTCCTCAAGCCTCTGTTGTTTCTTTTACTTCTCATAGGCAGAAATAACATATTTTATCAAACATTATAATAGTTTAAACCTCAAAGTGCAAAAATATAGCACTTCTCATAACAATAAACCTTTTGTGAGTAATCCCTTATAGGGGATTAAATGTTCTAAATGTAATATTCTCAGTCAAGTACTAGTAGCAACAATAATAAAAACTACTGAGTTTTACAAGAATTTCCCCTTTATCAATTAGCCTAGACCAGAACTTCATAGTCTTCTATAAAATGGTACTCAAGGAATAAATGATATTACCAAAAATCCAAAATGTTGTAAAAGGATTTTCTGAAATTTGTAACGTAAAAATGCTAGAATGTTTTCAGTTCTCCAGCCTGCCAATGATAACATTTGTATCCACAGGTAGAGTTAATATAACCCTTGTAAACTTTGCAGATTTAACATATATGGTTTAAGATATATGTATTATCATGCATATGTGAAATTGAAAAGAATAAACTAATAAGAATATTATTCAAAGGAAGTAAACCCTGAGAAAGTACCAAGTATAAAATTAACCTATGTCTCTGAATGTCTTCATCAACCAAAAGAAATTTAATTATAAGGCCAAGAAAGTTTTAGTCAAACTTATGACATCTTCCTCTTTTCTTTTCTTTTTTTTTTTTGACAATAATCAAATTATCTAGCACGTTCTTTCTCTTTGTTTACCCATATGCTTACAAAAGGAAATGTGTTCATCTAAATCAGTTACTTGAGGTTTGAATTACCAACACTTCTGATATTTTCAACTAGCCTGATAGAGGGGGACTACTGAGGTAATTGAAATACATCTCTAATGGCTGATATTGATTTAATGTGCTCACCTTCCCAGATAATATATTTGCATTTTAACAGGAAAATGAAATGGCTTAGTGGAGTGAATGAGTGCTAGAATAATTTCAGAGAGATTATAAATATTAATAAGTGAAGTTTCTTGGGGAAGACACAGTTATATTTATTGAAAGCACCACCATTAATTATGTCTAGAGTGTTTGGGGAAACATTACTTTGTGGAGTAATTCTAATCAAAATTTGATTTAAACACCTAGTCAACAGTGTGACTATAGTCATGATAAAATACTATATGCCTGACAAACACAAAGACAGTATTTTAAATGTTCTCATCTCAGAAAATATAAACTTTGAGAAAATAATAAGAGGGAAAATGGGCCGCTTTGTAAGGAAATCTACCCATTTCACAGTATGCTTTGTTAGGATTCAGAAAACAATAGAGAGACTAGTGCTATGGCAGACTAAAGTACCTTATCACTTGAATCAGAATTAAATTTTCTCTGACCTTATCACAATTTCCATCCAGGCCAAGGAGAACTTTTCTAAAGAGCTCCCTTAACATCATTTTCTACCAGCATAAGTTTCCTCTCCACAAGTGTATATTTATTTTCCTGTCTGAGATTTTCCTAACTAAACCCACAATACTTGAAGATAAAAGTCTATCATAACTCTCAACAGACTTTTTCATACTTTGTTGCTCTCAATTTAATTTCAAAAGAGAAAAACCATTTTCTGTTCTCCAGGCTCAAGGCATGCTTTCTAAGCCCATTGAATCCCTCTCAAATAATTTATTAAACTTAATCAAAGTTGGTTACATTAGCAATTTTACTTCCCCTTTAAGGAGAAATGTGACCCTCCCCCAGCCAGGAGCTGGCACAAACAGCCTTGACACAAACAGCCTGCCCACATAGGGCACTGGCTTCCTGACTTAAACAAAGCCCTTTTGTTCCTGCCACTTCTCTGCCTAGAGGTTCCTGCTAACAGCTACATCCTGTGGAATTGCTTCACCAGCATTTGAGACTAAGCATCCAGATGCTAATTTGGCCACAGGATGCTGGTGGATTGAGGGCAGGGTTTTGCCTGCCTGCTTGATTTCTCAGTTGGATAATACACTTAGGACTGAAAGTAGAAGCCATAGCTGGGTCTCATTTTTTATTTCCTCTCGCCATCCAATTCCCTTTATTCTCTTAGGCTCCTACTCCTCTATTTGAGACCCTATTTGCATGTAGCTGCAGGTGGCTGCAACAGAGAAATGGAGTAAATAAAACCCTGTATATATTTGGGTAAGTGTGACGTCTTATCTCATCTCACTAGGTTTTGATATTTCCCATTTTGCATATTAGGTAGTTCAAGAGTTAAATGTGAGTCACTGTGGCCAGGAAACTTGGATACAAGTTACTTCAAAGTACCATGTTCCAACTTGGCCACACTTCCATGAAGATTTTGTAGTATTGAAACAAAAAAGTCACACATCAAGTTATTTTAAGTACGTGGATTGAAATATCATATAGACAAGTTAGATCATAGAGAAGTCACTGTTATAGGCCTCAGATAATGTCTGAAGATACTGTTAGCTTTTGAGTTAGCAGAAGTTAGATTTGCATTTATTTGTTCCCAAAGGACTTAACTAACTAATCTCCAAGGGAATTGCTAAAGCAAATACAGAGGGTTCAAAGGATAGCTAATGAGAACACTCCAGAAAATCCAGGATAATTTGTCACAGCATTCCAGATCTTCTGAATCACAGACTGTTGAATTAGGCAACACACACAGTAGAATTTTTCACCCTGATGCAGTTATTTCTTGAAAATTTCAGGTCAATTGTCCTCATTTAAACCATAAGATACTCTCTCTTCATCTATAGAATATACTGCTCATGCAGTGTGTGGTGTATATGTATCACATTTTGTCCCTTTAAAGCAGTGATATAAAGAAAGAGGCTCTATTTAACCTTATTTACATGGCATGACATAAGTGAAAATTGTGAGAAAAAGCCATTTTCCCAAATAATTACTAAATGAAATGGAAGTTTGAGTTATATAAATAACCCAATTCCTTTGACCTTTGTATTTTTATTCTGGAGTTTGAGCTATATTACCTTCTTGGTCTCATGTTTTATTAATTCAATGGAAATATGCTTTACATATAAAATATAAATGCACACATATGTAAAAAAATTACTACCAAAAATACCAGCCTATCAATATTTCCACTTGCTTTTTGCAGTCTATCTCTCCTACCTTCTCTGTCTTCTCTACTATTTAAAATGCTATTGAACTACTTTGTTTCTGAAGGGTGGTTTGCAGTTTTCACAATTTCCCCATAATTGTGCAAGTATGATGTATCACATATAAAATATTATAAATGTCTCAATGATATAATTTAGCAAAATCACTTAGAGGTTAATTTTTAATAATGTAAGTACCGATAATTTATTCATATTGTATATGTAAATACATATCTATACATATATATATATGAATTTGTTTATTCATCCCTGTTAATAATTAGTTTTTAATTCCTCATTATTTAAATAAAGCTGCTAAAGTTTTGTTGTAACACATAGTATTATATACCTAGGAATAGAATGAAGGATCTTGTGAAATGACAACTCTTTTCAAAAGCATTTTATTTTAAATATCCTAAATTTGAAGAGGAAAAGCAATTGCAGCATTTCATACACCTTCTGACCCATTTCCTCTACTGTGAACAACATAAATTATCATAGCATACTTTCCACAATTATTGAACCAACATAGACACATTAATAGTAATCTAAGTACAAAATTTATTCAATCCAGTACACACATGCTATTATAATAAAGAACAATTAGTCCTTAGGTAAGAAGACTTGACAGCCCCATTTGTCACACATAGTTGATTCTAAATTCAGCTGGTAATTTGGGAAGACATCTAAATTTGCTAGCTGACTTTATCCAAAGGAAAAAACTCATGTGTTTCTGACAAGGTAGCTTTGCAACTTGGAATAAAATGCCTGTCATCCTTAGGCTCCTAACTGTCCCAGAAACTAGGAGATGCAACTGTCAACTTTACTGATGTTATTTAAAAATGTTTTTCATACCCTTGAGAAAGACACTGGGATACGAGTGAGAATGATGGCTCCCAGAAAAGAGAGATGAGGTCATGATGCTTGCCCAAGGCAGGTCTCAGATTGCTGTACGAGTCAAAGTCAGTCTCGCCTTCATGTCTATAATAATTTATAAGCACATATATCGGAGGGAAGGACTTAAGATTGAAAGTTTGCTTAAACAAATGCTCTTAGTAATAGGAAGCAGAGAATGTACTCTTATATCTGGATGAGAAGAAGGAGTAAAAGGTAAAAACTAGCACTTCCCCTCTTGGGTTGATTAACTCCAAATAAGTCCATTTTTTTTTATATTTGTTCATAGTCTAGCTTCTTTTTGTGGGTATGATTGGAGTCTAGAATAGGACATTAGAACTCGCAAAACAGAAGTTATAGATGGTTGAACTGATATGAGGGTGCTGGGCCTTCAATTTGTGTCTCTGGAAGTATAGCAAGTACCATTAACTGCAACAATGTGCAGCCCTCTCTTCAAGTTTAAGAAGCAGCAAGTTATTAAACTCCGTGCCCAGTGTGATAGTTTTATGGTTTTAACCAACCTGGAGAATTCTTGATCCTTTAAGGCAAACAATTTTTCTCTATCCTCTGCTCTACTATTAGCAGACGCTAGAGTTCAGTGAGCACAGCAGGAAGAGTTATATGTCCTAGTGTACCAACACAAGTAATTGCACAAACACTTGTAGGTGGAAGCATGAAAAAGAAGAGACCTTATTAAGAAAGGATATACTTCCCAGAGAAGAAGTATGCTATGCAAATGACATTTAGTAGCTCTAATATCATTGTTCTGCAAAGCATTGACATTTCTAAATACATTAATATGGACTTCTTGGTTATATGCACATTGCACACTGTCTGGAACATGTTTTATCATCTATAGTCTATATGCAGCTCTATACAGTCTCATTCAATGTATATCTAATTCGCATCTTAAGTCATTCCTAGGGGTGTATATTTTAGGACTGTTAGGAGCCATAGGTTACCTCCAGAGAGTCTGAATAGCTTCTGTACTTAGAAGGTTATTCAGCCTTCTGCAAGAGTTGTTCTGCTTTATTTCTTCTCAACTGTCTATTGTATATGGTGATTTTCAGACTTTGAGTAGACCTTCTAAACCTCCTTTATGCTATTTCCCTCACTCTTCTTGCCACTGTAAGCAACACTTGGGATTAATAGTATGACCAATTCTCCAAAGTCACTGATGCGCAATTAATATTATGATGGTGGTTTTACTTTCTCTATTTTAGTTTCTATGCCTGACTTAACCATGGTTTCTAAAATGTCTAATCAGTTTTTAAACTATACAGTATATTTTCCATCTTGGGCACATATTTCATCTTTGTTCTAGTTTGTTCTGGACAACTTTTTCTTTCCCTAAAACCTCTCTTCTTAAAATGTAATCATGTAGAATCTTTTCAAACATATGTTTGTTTATAACTGTTATACTGCCTCTGTCCTCAAGCTCTATTATTAATTTAGTTTCTAGATTTATTACATTCTTTTTCTACATTCAGAATTATATTTTTTGCATGTTTGCATGCTGGTGTGTTTTTAATTTGATATCTAATTTGAACTTTAACTTGGTGGAGCTAAATATGTAATAATTTATATTGTTTTACTTTAGAATCTAGATTAATTCAATTAAAACTTTTTTCCTGAGTTTTGCTTTTGAAGTTTCTATTTTCCGGATTTACTTTTATTTAGTTAATTTTAAATGACATGTGTCTGTGTAGGTGTATATGTATATCGAGGAGGCCAGAAAAGAGTCTTGGCTTCTCTGGATCTGGAGTCTCATGTGGATTTGAGCTGTCCCATGGTGTGTTGTAAATTGAACTTTGGTCTTATTTTAAAAAATTCAGGGACAGCTCTCTACTACTGAGTCATCTCTGCAGCCACTTTAAGATTTCCTGAATGATGTTTTAGTTCTCTCTCTATTTTCCTCTCAGTACTGACATAAGGCCTTTCCATTCATTCTCCTAAGAGCTCAATGAAAAAAAAAAAAAGTAAAAAACAAACAAACAAAAAAGAATATTTTCCTTCTCTTATTGAGAGCAAAATAAAGTTTTCTAAGTTGGGTTTAACCTCCCGAAATTGTATATGTTCATTTTGTTCATTTCTTTCAAAGCTTCAGATGGGTTCCTTACTTTTGCATTCCTGACATGCAGTCAGCTGTAAGTTGAAGGACTCTCTCTCTCTCTCTCTCTCTCTCTCTCTCTCTCTGAAGTTATTTATTCACTTTACATCTCAATCAAAGCTCCTCTCCTCTTCTCCCAAGTCCTACTCTCCAAATTCCTTCTCTCCACTAACCTGTCCCCTTCTCCTCAGAAAATTCTGAAGCCTCTATGAGTGCCAACAGGCGCTGGCACATCAAATTGTAATAGAACTCTTCCACTGAGAACACATCCTCTCCCAATGAGGCCTGATAAATCAGCCCAGGCAGGGGAAAACATTCAAAGTTAAGCAACAGAGTCAGAGACAACTCCTGCTCCAATATTTAGGGAACTCGCATGAAGACAATATGGTACATCTGCTACAAGTGTATAGGGGGCCTAGGTCTAGCCTATGGTGGGTGCTCTTTGGGTTAGTGGTTCAGTCCCTGTGAGCTCCACTGGCCCAGGTTAGTTGGCTCTTTTTGGTCTTTTTGTGGTGTCCTTGACCACTCTGGTTTCCTCAATCATTGGCCCAACTCTTCTACAAGACTCTTGATGTCTGCCTCTATGTAAAAAATCTTTGTATATCTTGTTTTCTGCCATCAGGTCTTTGACATGACTTCACAGCATTACCTACTTGGTCACTTACATAGGGAGTACACTGGATTCCACCAGAATTTCTTTTTACCTATGGACAGTCTGGAAATCATTTCCCATTACTAAGCCTGCATAAAACTAGACATGCATTCTATTTTCTGACTGGAGTACCATGGAGGCAGCATTACCTCACTGATCTCTGAAGAAACCAAGTTTAAACTAATTAGCAACTTCATGTCTACAAATGTGTCTGACTGCCTATGCATGTCAGCTCATTTAATGCTTTTAAAATAGTTTTCAATACTTCATTTTCCCCTATTAACTAAGAAATAATTATAATGTATTCATTTTATATTTTAAAAAGTTGTGAGAGACCACCTCCAGTACATAGATAGGGACTTAAAAGGAGGGACAGGGTTACTAACCCACAGTCAAAATTTCTTACCCAGATTTGTTTCTGTCTAAAAGAACTACAGGGACAAAAATGAAGAAGGGACTAAAGGAAACGCAGTCTAATGACCGGTCCATCTTGGGATCCATCTTGTGGGAGAGGTACCAAGACCTGACACTATTACTGGTGTTATAGTGCACTAACAGATAGGAGCCTGGCATGGCTGTCCTCTGAGAGGCCCTATGTGCAGCTGGCTGAAACCCTGGCAGATATGTAAAACCAACCATTGGACTAAAGCCAGGGACCCCTATGGATGAGTTAGGGAAAGGGTTGAAGAAGCTGAAGAGCAGAGAAACCCCAAGGAAGGCAAGCAGTCTCAGCTAATCCAGACCACAGGGAGCTCCCAGAGAGTGAGCCACCAACCAGGAGCATACAGAGATTTCTCTCAGACCCCTGGCACATATTAGCATAGGTTTGCCTGATCTGGCCTCAGTGGGAGAAGATGCACTTAATCCTTGAAAAATCTGAGGCCCCAGGGAAGGGGAAACATGCTCTTAGAGGCAAGGGGGAGGATCAATACAATGAAGAACTGTGGGAGGGGGAACTGGGGTGCAACAACAGGAATGTAAATAAATAAAATATTTAATATTTAAAAAGTTATGAATTACTCTTAAAGTAATATATATATACTTCTATCTCTCTACATATATACACATATATATTATACATATATATGTATACATATCATATATACATAAATTACTGTTTCACAAAGAAAATTTTATATTTCTAATTTTGATAATATAGACATTTCTCACTTATTCCTAGGATTTGCTCATTTGCTTATTTACTTCCAAGATCTTAAGAGAGAAATATCCTGAGTACCCCTAGGAATTCAAAAGGCAAGATTAATTTTAAAGATCATGATTTAAATTGCTCCACTGAGATTTTAGTTCTGAGACTTAACTTGCGAGTATAGATGACCAACCATAAATAAACACCATGCAGTGCCGTGATTCTGGTTCTACAGATACTGTAAATTTGAGCTCCCAGTGGTCTGCTTATGAAACTTCCCAGGCAAAGCTATTAGTTGAATATGGATATTTATTTCCCAATCCTTGTTAATCATCACTAATAACCACAAAAATGCTAACAGAGGTCTAAGTCTACTTATTCCATATACTTAAAGACAGAGCTTTTACATGTCTTGTTAGCATTAATTTATAGACTTCTGCTGTAGGCACTTCCTTTTTTATGGCCTCATTTAAGATGATGTAAAGTCACTGTGGGTATGTGTGGCATAAAGACTCATTTCTGATGTTAAAAATAAATAGTAAGTGCTGTGCTGCCAAGAGAGGTCCTATGCTTATGTATTTTAGGGTGTGCACATTTAAGATTTTAGAAAAATATGTCTTTAAGTAAGAAGTCACTCTTTGCCTTTGGTTTCTAGCAGGGCAACAAAATCACAATTTCAAATGATCATTAATACCAACTAATTGCCTCCCATTTCACATATTGATTTAAATAATATAATTCAGAAACTAATATCCTCTCACAGTAATTTAAATTTATTTTATTGATATTTAAACCAATATGAATAGCTCTAACTGAAGTTCCATGGTTGCAATATTTTTAGTTTCCTACTGGGTTGAAATCTAATTCTAATCAAGTATAACTAACAATCTGTCTTTACAAAAATAAAAGTTGTGAAATTGATACTAATTTTACACAAACTTTTGAATACAAAGCATGGTACAAGTTTATATTTTAAATGTTTAATTAGTCCCTTGAGAGTTTCATACAGTATGTTTTGATCATATTTACCCACTTCCCCCAAATTTTTCCAAGTCTTTCCTTATCTCCTCACTCTTAGCTCCTTCTCACTCAACTTTGTATCTAATTTTAGACCTCTCAAAACCAATATGTATTGCACAACCATTTTTGGATATATAGTTTTCCCTTAGACAAACTAGAGCATAGGCACCTTACCAGGAGCTACCCTTTTAGGGAAAACTGTCTATCTTTCTTCTAGCTCCTAACACATGTCAATAGCTCTGCTCCTAGATATTGGAAAATGTACTCAAGTGTCCTCTCCATGCTAGGATTTGTTCTGGCTTGGAGTTGCGCATATGTTTGTGGTAGTGCAACTGCTATTAGCTACCCAGCTATGATTAATAGATAATGCTTCTTTGTAGTAACTCACCTCTACCTTTTACAGTTCTCTGTCCCTCTTCCACAATGACCCCTGAACTTTGGGGCAGTGGAGATACAGTATTAGTGTTCCCTTTATACATAAACATTCCCTATCATCTTATTGTCCACATATTAGACAGCTATTGTTAATCCCCATCTACTGCAAGTAGAATCTTCTCAGGATGGAGAGACATCTGGTTACTAGTAGTCAATGCAATGCTATATCCACTAAGTAGCACACTATCTATGCATTCTGTACTAGAACCTATAGTCTCTCTAGTTATAAATTCTTGGCCTGATAATCATGCTTGGTATTGGTTTCATCTCATGCATCCTGACTTAAGTCTAAGCAGAAAACTATTGGTTACTCCCACGATATCCATCTACTATTGCAGCAATGGGCATGTACTGAAAAGCCATTCACTGTTTCTCACAGGATTCACTTGAGTAAAATTATTGATTACTCTTCTCCTTTAGTAGCTTGCATAGAATTATTCAGCATTATGAGATATATCAGATAAAAATGAACCTTCCGTGTGGCAGGATTTTCCCTGTCTAATTAATTTAAATATTAGTGCAGCAGGAGGCCTGTCATTAGACAGGGAAAAGGGAGGTGGAGCGAAGAGTTGGAGAGATGGGATGGGGGGTTGGGGGAAGTAGACAGAGAAGGAGAGAAGGAGGAAAGATGGAGCAAGAGGAAAGTGATTCAGATTTTGCATGGCTTTAAATAGTGACAGGTAGCTTGTATATCATATAGGGATAGAATAATTGAGATAACTTGTCTAATCTAGGTAGGCAGTTTGTATCATTATCAATTGGCTCTGAAACTACTGTGTAGCTATCTTGTGAATTGAGAATTTACTGATAGATAAATCTGACTGATTAATTATAAGCTTCAGGAGATTTGATTTTACTGGGTTACTGAGTATTGTGACATCTAACCATGATGTTGGGGGGGGGTCATTTCATGGGGCTGGCATGGCAATGGCAAGTCAAGGGAACTCGGGAGCTCTAAGCCAGAGAGTTTGCTGAGATGAGAACAACCCCTGGAGCCACGTGTCCAGTCAGTGTCCGGTGTAGTGTCAGTACTTGCCGGTCTTTTTTAATATTTCCCGCAACACTTCCATACCTAAACTGGTTTAGTTTTTAAGTGTTCTATGGCATGAATATCTGCTATTTTTTTAGCAAATCTTACTATAAAGTTTTGTGGAATAAATAAAAACACTGTCAATAACTGTAATGTTTGAGAGTTTATTAGAACTTTTTGGCCAAGAACTCCAATAGAAACACTATATTCCTGCACTGGGATTTTAATTTGTTAGCTCGTAGTGTTTGGTAGGAGTATTGCTACTCGCATGTAATGTAACTTCATTTTAGTGAGCCCTTGAAATGGGGAAAAGCTTTCCTAGTTATACTTATGACACACGCTTGTATGTAAAACACACAGATCTGAAACATTTAAACACTAGGAAAACAAACAAGGCAATTAAAAATGGGGCATATAGCAGAACAGAGAAATGTTAAAGAAGAGACACAAATGTCTAGGAAATTCTTCTAGAATGTTCATTGTTCAAACATCAAGATTAAAATGTTTTTGAGATTTAATCTCACCTAAATCAGAATATCTAAGGTCAAACAAACAAATAAAAAAAAATGAATTGACAACAGTTTCTGCCATGGATGTGAGAGAAAATGACCACTACTATTCCTGGGAATGAGATATGGTAAAATCACTGTGGAAATCAGGGTGGAGGTTACACAAAAGGATAAAAATAGATCTATGATAAGATG
Organism: Mastomys coucha; assembly: GCF_008632895.1. Classification (NCBI taxonomy): domain Eukaryota; kingdom Metazoa; phylum Chordata; class Mammalia; order Rodentia; family Muridae; genus Mastomys; species Mastomys coucha. The sequence goes on from NW_022196900.1 coordinate 12,241,185, forward strand.
CAGCTATTACATTTTTGGATATGTATCCAAAGTAGTCCACATCTTATTGTATAGATAGCTGCTCAATCATATCTATTGTTCTTTTACACACACAAGCCAAAAAATTGAAATATCTTAGATGTCGATAACCAGATGAGTGACTCATGAAAATTGTTATTTACACTAGAATTGTAAACAATTATTAAGAAAAATAAAATTGTTCAATTCATAGGTAAATGAATAGAGCTATAAACAAGTATCCTGTGTGGGTAATAAAAGCCCATAAAGATAATTACCATGTGCTTGATCTCACCTTTAGATGTTATCTTTAATCTCCATATACATGTGTGTCATCTGAAATATCCATGGAGATGAGAGATTTACTAAGGATATGGGTAGAGGCTATAAAGGAAAGAGATAAAACATACTTGTAAAAATGAGTAAAATGCAATGACTTCATGAAATTCTTAGGCAAATGGATGGAACTAGAAAATACCATCCTGAGTGAGGTAACTCAGTCACTAATAAGTGGCTATTAGCCCAAAATCTCTGAATACCCAAGATACAATTCACAGACCATATGAAGCTCAAGTAGAAGGAAGAACAAAATATGGATGCTTGAGTCCTTCTTAGAAGGGGGAACAACTCATATGCATGGGAGGAAATATAGAGACAAAGTGTGGAGCTAAGACTGAAGTAAAGGCCATCCAGAGACTGCCCCACCTGGGAATCCATCCCATATACAGACACCAAACATAGACACTATTGCAGATGCCAACAAGTGCTTGTGACAGGAGCCTGATATAGCTGTCTCCTGAGAGCCTCGGCCAGAGCCTAACAAATACAGATATGGATGCTTGCAGCCAACCATTGGATTGAGCATGTGGACCCCAATATGGGAGTTAGAATAAAGACTGAAGGTGCTGAAGGGGTTCGCAACCCTATAGGAAGAACATCAATATCAACCATCCAGAACCCCAGAGCTCACAGAGACTAAATCACCAAGCAGAGTACACATGGAGGGATGCATGGCTCCACCTGCGTTTGCAGCAGAGGATGACATTGTCAGGCGTCATTGGAAGGAAAGGCCCTTGGTCCTGTGAAGGCTCGATGCCCCAGTGTAGGGAAATGCCAGGGCAGGGAGGCAGGAGTGGGTGGGTGAGTGGGGGAACACTTTCAAAGGAGCAGGAGGAGGGGGCATGGCATAGGGGGTTTCCAGAGAGGAAACCGGGAAAGGGGATAAAATTAGAAATGTAAACAAATAAAACATCCAATAATAAATGATTGAAAAGTAATAGTGAAACATGAAGGATTAAAGTAGGGTATGAAAGAAGAGGATAGAACAAAGGAAGGTGTATTAGTGGGGTGAATAACACAAAATAACTTTGGAAAAAGGCATTTGAAGGCATTTGGAACCTTGAAAACTTAATACTATAGAATGCCTATATATATATGTATATATGTATATGTATATATATATATATATGGACATAAAATTTCATTCATGCTATTTGAGTTTATGTATATATTTAATTTTAATATTAAAGTTCATTTACATTGTATGTTTAAATATGTATACATATTATTTACACATACATACATATGTACATATATATATATATATATATACATTTAAATAAACCTTAATGTTAAAAATCAGATTTACTCTGAAACTCAAAGTGAATTCATTAAATTTTATGTTCATTTCTTTATTCTTATATACTTTTTTAACATATATAGCTGTCCAGTATGAGATAAAATTTAGTAATCAAACTTGTAACTGAAAGTATACATAAGATATCCTCTTTACATTTAACACACTTCAGATATCTTGCATAAAATTCTCACAAAATTATAGAGTAAGATATGAAATCTCTGAAGACATTAAAAAAAGATTCACTATTAAGCCATAGTTTGAATTGGTCTGTAACATGGAGACATTATTATTTCTGAAGTTAGTATGCTAATTTTAGGCATAAAAAATTTCATTTGCTATTTATTTATGTCACAAAATGAAGAACCTAAAAGGATAGAGGATTATTCATTGGAAATAGATTAAGATCAAACTCTAGCAAATGATTTTATCCCTGAAGAACACCTAGCACATTCTTAATCAAACGTCAAGATTCACATAATTTTTTAAAAATATAAATAGCCTGATAGTAAGCATCATAAATTCTTTTGTTTCAACTACTTGTTTCTACCATTATAGCCAGCAAGTATCTATAAACAGTACATATACAAATTGATAAGGTTGTGTTCCATTGAAAACAATGTTCACATAAACAGTCAAGGGCAGGATATGACTTTTTGATAAGATAGAGTCCAGGAACCTCTGTGGACCCTGTGACGATTATAATAAGTGGTGATCAATCCCTACTGTCAATTTGGTTAGACTGAGACATGCCAAGGATATTATGAAATTACACTAATATGTGTGTCTATGAGTGTGATTCAGAGGTTAACTTAGAGAAAAATACTTACCCTAAATGTAGATACCTTCATCATGTAAGCTAGGGCCTTGATTTTCTCTCTTTCCTCTCCCTCCCTTCGTACCCAGTCGTCATGCGTGCTACTCTGCAATGTGTTATATTCTCTGAAACCATGTATCAAAGCAAATATCCTTTCCTTAAAGAGATCTTTGAAGAATTTTGTTACAGTAAAACAATGGCTAATTAATTAAGAATGCTTGTAAGACCTTATTCAATGCTTAAAGCATGTATAACGAAACTCAGCATTTCTTATCTAAAAAGAGAAAAAAATGAGGAATTAAATAATTTTTAAGTATTTAGCTGCCAAATTATATATCTGTCATCCAAAATTGCATGTTATTGATCTGTCACTCATTATACTTAGTTTTTGGTCAAATATCTTTACTTGACAAAATTAATTTCATCTCTGAATAACCAAAAATACAAAATAATAATACCTTAAGTGGGTTAAAATGAAACCTTTAACTACAGTCATGCTAGTAGCTCAGAACAGACAGGAGAGCTCATAAATAATGTCTGGAAGGTTATTTTTTTATCTTTTTTGTCAGTCATAGTGATGATCTTTTAATTTCTGATTCAAAATGGCTACTTGCTCTCCCACTAAGCATATCCTCATTCCAATTACTAGATATCATTATCATGATATATATTTATACTTTATATGTATATATTTCATCTGCTTTTCTTTGAAAAATTCTCTGACCTTGCTGGGTGTCAGGTACAATGTACACTACATGAAATATAATATTCAGCTGATGCTGACTAATTTTCCATCTTTTGCTGTAAAACTACTGAGTATATCTGCACTCTATATCTCCTTTTTGCTGTACACATGTTCTTTCTAAGAGACAGCTTTAGGACTGTGAGAATTGACAGTAGTAAGACACTGTCCAGACTGAACTGCAGAGGACATCTTTTTGGTATCGACTGAGAACTGATAGATTCCTTTCCGGTGGGGAAAAAGGGTCACTATATATTTTGTGATCATAGAAGTCCTGTGTGTGTGTGTGTGTGTGTACAAAAATAAGTACAAAATATGCAAGAGAATATGATAAAAAGAAGAGGATGAAATTTATTTATTCTATGTTGTATATTTTCATTTTTTATTATCACATTTAAAGTATTAGCATATAAAGTATTTTTTCTTGAAATTTACTTTCTCAGATAATGTTATAAATTTAGATACTGTAACAGAAGGACAATTGTAGTACAACTAGTTGAAGCTTATAAACTAATGAGACTCCGACTATGGTTATTTTATATGGCTTTGACAACTATTGGGTAATATCCCCTAATCTACTATTCTAACCCCAGGCCTGGCTACCTCCCCAGTGATGTACCCCAGATACTTGCTGTTTCTCTTGGTCATGTTCTCATAGTCCATCTCCCCTCATGGAAGTTTCTTCCTCTTCTCTTTCTTCCTCCTCCCCTTTCATCTCTCCTTCTCCAACTGTGCCACTCCAAACTCACCTACCTCCAATCCACCCATTATTTTTCTGTAGCCAATTTTATTAAGCCAATAGTTTTAAATCAAGGAACAAGGTTTTCAAAACAAAAGCTTGTAAATGTGAGAAGACACTCTTAAGCCTAGATGCTTAGCTATAGAATTTAGCATTATAATGCATAGAAACAGAACAAATATCAACAGACAATATTGAAACTAGGATACTAGCACTCTAAATATAGTTATTTGTTATCTGTTTAATACAAGACAGTATGTAGCTGGAAGATCCTAAATTGCTGTTAAGAGGACATTGCATGTGTTCCATATACAGGTACTGCTAACCAGTTATCTCTATGCAGTGAAGAAAAGAATCCTAGATGAGTCAACTGACTATTTCAATCCACACAGAAATTAAAGGACAAGTCCAGGAAGTTATCCTGTTTCAGATTCATATCAGGTTCATTATAGAAGCAGTGTCCAACACCTTAGAGGCTTTTCAGTTGATTTGTCAATAAGAAAAAATTGATAATGCACAAAAAAATCTTATTAACAAGTCTTCTCTGGAAAACAAGAAAAAAAAGCAATACTCTGAAATTAAAACTGGTATATAACAAGCAATAATTATTATTGAAGTTATGATGGAAGAGGTTTTCACCCAGCTGCATGACTGCTCTGGCAAGGGATCACATCCAAATCATATAGAGATTTTCTAGGTCTGGATGATCTGCAAGGAATGTAGCTACATCACACACTTTAATCCCTCTGGCTGGAATACAGACACACACGTTTAATCTCAAACAATGATGTCTAATTATTGAGAGGCAGACAAAGTGACTAATCATAGAAATAACTGAGAGAATAAAAAATAGGAATAGGAAAGAGAGGGTATTTAAGAAAACAGCAAAGAAAGAGGTGATGTGAGATAACAACACAGAGGCAGGAGGGGATTGGAGGAAAATGATAGGACAGTTTTACAAAACAAAACAAAACAAAACAAAAACAGGTTGCATGTGTAGACAGAATAGGCCAGGGAATAAGAAGGAGTGAAAATATTAGAAAATATTGTCAAAGTTAGTATGAGGCCAGGAAGAATAACTCACACAGTAGGAGGAAGAAGTCAGATTGAATCAGTCAGCTCGAAGAAGAATTTGGGCCAGAAATGCTGAGTTGAGCCAGCTAGCCAGAGTGCAGAAAGAACTAGAAAGGGTAAGGTAATAGGTCTGTAACCCTCTGAGATAACAATTACATCTGGAAAATAAAATTTATTTTTACAGGTAACGCTTTTCAAAGCATTGGTCAAATTATGAATTGATATGTAAGTGATCTATACATGCATATACATATGGGTGATTCTATAAACACACACACACACACACACTTTGTGACACACTATTCTTGGGAAATGTGAGAAAATCCAGACAGGGGACTGATAACAGAAAAGAGCAAATCCAACTTGTTAAACTGGTAATTATTATTTGGAAAACTCACAAAACTATAGGTAAGCAATAACATACAGGAGCTTAAATGACTCAAAGGCAGTTCTATCACCAAAAGCCCAGCACAGCATGGGCAATAGCTCACAAACATTGAAACCTAATGTATTGCACAGCTTGCAGGTGTCTCAACAAGTTGTAGTTTATCTTTTCAAGAATATCATTTGTTATGAGATTCTTCTAAATGGTATGACTGATCCATGTCTTTTCCATACAGCCGGACTGCTCTGTCTTTCAGAAAGCTTGATTGATTTCTTCATCTTCTGGGCTCTTCTCTCTCTCTCTCTCTCTCTCTCTCTCTCTCTCTCTCTCTCTCTCTCTCTCTCTCTCTCTCTCTCTCTCTCTCTCTCTCTCTCTCTCTCTCTCTCTCTCTCTCTCTCTCAGGAGTTTAGCATTCTGAGGTCCTTCTAGTCAGCCTGTCTCAGAAGTCCTTACTGTTTTCGTAAGCTTGAAGAGGAAGGGGCCTAAAGTATTTATCACTTTGAAGGAAATCAAGACACATTTGAATTAACTTAGATTGTTTTACCTCTCTATAGAACATCCTGGACCTTAAAGAGGTGCTCTGCAGGATGGAATCTATCAACTCAGGGGAAATTGCTACTTAACAGTGGTAAATGGCTGGACAGTGGTGGCGCACGCCTTTAATCCTAGCACTTAGGAGGCAGAGGCCTGCGGATTTCTGAGTTCAAGGCCAGTCTGGTCTACATAGTGAGTTCCAGGACAGCCAGGGCTACACAGAGAAACTGTCTTGAAAAACCAAAATTTAAATATATATATATATATATATATATATATATATATATATATATATATAAACAGTGATAAGTGGTCCATCATAACAAGACCGTAGAAACCATATGAGGCCCTAAGACATGTCTGTAAAGAAATCATGAGTTCCTCACAAATGGACAGGAATGAAAACATACTTACAAGTAACATTATATGAAATGAACAGTTTATATTTAGGAATATGTATACATGCATATACATGCATACAATAACAATTAGTTTAAAAAGATACATGGATTTGTTGTAGAATGGGGAAGCTTTGATTGGAGGGATTGAAGGAATGAAAAGTTAATAAACAGATATAATTATATTATAATGGGAAAAATAAATGAACAGCAAAAAAGAAATCTTGAATTGTACCTGGCTTCTAACAAGGCTGTGAAATATAAAGAATTGGAAATCTAACTTAAATTCAGCAGTTTCTTTGATATTTTAATTTATTAAATGCCCCCAAAATACCACTTGGCATTCACTCATTAATCTGGACTATGAAAGATACTGTTCTCTCTAAACTTCAAGCATGTCTAGGCATCAGTACTCCAGTTAGCAGCATGCTTTGAAACTCTGGAAATTGGAGAAGGATCTGAGTGAGAGGACACAGCCCTTTCTCAGATTTCAGAATCCACTGAAACACTACAAAAACCAGAACCTCTCACAGCACTGTGGGTTTTATAATAAAAGAAAATCAAATACTAAATTTTTGTACTTTCATTAAGTAAAAAGTGAATAGCATTCAAAATAGTTTCTAAATAATTAGCATTAACATAACTTCAAGAAATTCGATGTGAAAATAAGATACTCAGAAGAGAACTTTGTAAATGCTATAATTATCATGGTAACATTCTATTATGCCTATTTTAAGTCCAGGTCATAATTTTTCACTGTGGCATAAAAGCATCATTTCCATTTACTTATTCAAGGATAATAAATTATTTCAATCATCATTTTTGACATTGTATTTACCCAGAGAAAATTATGGGGAATTAACACAAAACGTTTTCTTCTACTTGAGTTCTTTCTTTGAGTGTTTTTATGGGAAAAAGAAAACCATAAAATTACATAATGTGGGATGGGAAAGAGACCCAGAGGTTACCTATTTTAATCACACTCCTGAACATGAATTGAATTGTTAGTGATAAACAATGACTGCACTGACAATGATTTCAAGAAAAGTAAAGAGTTACAGTTCTATTAAAAGTTCTCTTTGTAGTGGAAGAACTTGCATTAAACTTCACATCTGTGTAGGCTAAAAGCAAGACAACAACATTGTTCTCATGCTGAAAACATGAGAAAATACTGTTGTTAAATTCCTGATAATAAAATATGAAAATCTAGGCTCTAAGTGAAGTGTTCCCTGTGCAAGTTTGAGAATCCTAGTTTGACAGTCTGTAACCCATTTTGAAATATAAAGAACAAGAATGAAATGTTTGGTACCCAGTTGCCTTCCAGACAGTAAAGGGAACTGACCTTCTCTGTCTAAAGTAAAGTATGTGTGTGGTTCCTGTTACATTCCATGTATAAACTTTATTTTTTATTTACTGATTTGGTTTTAGAATATAATTAGTATTAAGGACAGAAGAGAAAAATATAGCATCGACAAGGTGGACGTCTTTGTTTATGACAAATTATAGGAAAAGTACCTTCCATTTCTTTAAAAATAAAATTTGTAATTGTGAAGAAATAGATATCTGGGTCAGAACTCAGGGACATTTAAATTAAAAATAAATTATTTTAGAGGCCATGATGAAAGTATGGAAAGCTTTCAGGTGCATATCAGTCTAATTTCTTCAAGATCTGTGATTCAAGTGTATGGTGTTTTTGGAAATAGGCTCTTCCTGTGAAGTTCCATAGGGTAACCAAGAACATTAGGAATATTCTATAATGTTTTGTGGTCTATGGGATCTCACTCAGCAATAGCTTCAAAGAATATAGCCCACTACTGGAGTTAGGATGTTTATTTGTGACATTGAGCTTGAAAGTAGGGGTATTTTTTGTCCCATTACAGAGACCTATTACATCTAAATTCAAGGATAATACTAACAAAGAGGGAAAATCCACAACTGTTTGTATTTTTTGGATCTTGGCTATTTCACTCAAAATGATTGTTTCTAGTTCCATCATTTTAATTGTAAATTTAATAATTTTGTTTTTATTTAACAAATGAATAATAATAAATAATATATATGTAATATGCATATGCACACACATATATGTGTGTTTATATGCATATTATACATATGCATATATATATATATAATACATAAGCATACTTTCATTACCCATTCATCATTTGATGGGCTTCTAGGCTGTTTACATTTTCCAGTTATTGTGAATAAGCATCAATGGATGTGACAGGCACATATCTTTATAATAGGATATGAAGTCTTTAGAATATAACACTGGAAGGTATCATCTTCCAGAGGAGAAAAAGAATGGTTTTATCAAGCTGAGAACTCTTGGTGCTTCAACAATGACCAGCCTGTCAAGACATGAACACTGTTGTAATTGTGACAGGAATGTTATGGGGGAACCAACCACTTTCTGAATTGGCTTAAGAGTCACTCAAAAAGTTTACACTCATAACTGGCACTTAGTGTTGATTCAGACTTGTGGCTAGACAGTTCATAGGCCCAAGCAAAGAATCTACTAATATCTCATTGTTACTACTTTCTCAAAAGAGATATAGTTGCAAACTGACAGGTAATGATTTATTATAATACATACATGTATATATATACATATATATATATATATACATATATATATGTTAATATATCTTCCAGCTCTGAGCACAGAATAGTTTTTTAATATAATAACAAAAGAATTAGAGACTGCAGAATACCTGCTGCTAAATGGGGCATTTATATTATAACTTTCCACCCAACCCTTTGTTGTTCATGGTGGAAGAGAGTGCAGAAAAGATTGGAAAAGCCAAAAATGCTGAATGGCTACATGGAAACATGTTCTAGATATAATATAGATAGTGTATTGTACATGGGAGTTAATTCATAAACACTGATCCAATATGCACAAGACTTGGAAAAGCTTAAGCTAGATAAGTTACAGCATGGAGAGGTGAAATGGCATGAAATCGAATACTGTGCTAAGGATCTATGGGCAGATGACAACTTCTGGGAGATGGATACACAGGTTACATTAAAGGTGAGGCCCTGAAATATAGACTTCCCTCCAACAAAGGCCAGACACTTACGCACATATGGGCAACGTACACTTGAGCTTGATGGGACTATAAGAAAGACATTTCAAATGCTTTCCCCTTTCCTTGTTTCCCCTCTGAAAATAACCCAATTTCCTCCCCCTACCTGCTGCTCACCAACCTACCCTCTCCTGCTTCCTGGCCCTGGCATTCCCATACACTAGGGCATAGAGCCTTCACAGGACCAAGGGCCTCTCCTCCCACTGATGACTGACTAGACCATCTTCTGCTACATATGCAGCTGGAGCCATGAGTTCATGGTGGTTTAGTCCCTGGGAGCTCTGGGGGTACTAGTTAGTTCCTCCTACAAGGCTGTGAACCCCTTCAGCTCCTTCGGTTCTTTCTCTAGCTCCTTCATTAGGGACCCTGTACTCATTCCAATGGATGGCTGTGATCCTCTACTTCTGTATTAGTCAGGCACTGTCAAAGCCTTCCAGGAGACCAGGCTCCCGTCAGCCAACACTTGCTGGCATCCACAATAGTGTCTGGGCTTGGTGATTTTATATGGAATGGATCCTCAGGTGGGGCAGAATTTGAAATGTAAATAAAGAAAATATCTAATAAAAAACAAAAAAGGAAAAAAAATAGAAAGGGGAACATCTTCATAGAATTAGTGGGAGAGGGAACCAGAAAAGGGGATAACATTTGAGATGTAAATAAAGAAAATATCCAATAAAAAAATAGGATTTAAAAAAAAAAAACAGACATTAGTTTGGGTAGAATGTGTTCCACATCCAGCAGGAGGAGTGTTAGGAGATGAGTAAGAAGAAAACACATTGTGTGAATTCTCAAAAACTAGTAAGTAAAAAATAAATGGATAAATATATAGAAACCTAGGAGGGTGTAAATTATGTCACTATTCCCTGGTCTTTCTTGTCTTTGCCCTTGAACCAAAGAGCTGCTGGACCTCATCCATGAGTAAGTAATGCATTCATCCCAAGGTTCCACGGGTCAGCAATGCATTCATCTTTATGTCCCACTGGTCACCAGTGCATTCGTCACAGGTTCCCTTATAGGGATGCTTGTCATTCACAAGTTTGCCTTAAAATTTTTTAAATTTGCCTTTAAAATTTTTTAAATTTTAGGATTTATTTTCACTAATTTTTTTTTCAGAAATATATTGAAAAATATATATTTCTGAGAGGGTGAAATGCAATATTGTATTTTCTATTGTAATATAATTGTGATTATATATATGTACATAATTTTGTAACTACTAATAATATAATTTTAATGTATTATTCTAATTTACATATATAAATGTGTGATAGCAAGATTGAGTTAACTAGCATATCCTTCCCTGGAAGTGTTTATTATTTCATTATGTGGGAAGCAATCATTAAGTATTTTCTACTATTTTGAACTATGTAATTATTTTTTGCTATAGTTACCTTATTACATTACAGATGACTAGAAATTACTTTTCTTATACAATAGGACCGCAGAGGGCAGCCGTTTACCTTTTACCCATCAGAAATTTTAGGTTCTGTGAATTAATTTACTCTGTACCTTATCTTTTACTAATGAGTAGAAATACATTTTTGTAGTATTTTCTTTATGTGTCGAATTCCTTTGTACTCAACTTCAATCTGCATTCCAACAAATGATGAAATTTCATTCCTTTTAATTAATGAGTAATAATATCCACTGGATGAATTTTGTAAGTATACCTAATGCTTTTTTTTTTTTTTTAACAAAAACTTGTTTTTTTTTTTCAATGGTTTGATAACTGGTAGGACCATTGTAGAGCATGTAAGAAGAAATGGTTCTTAGAGCACAGAGAACATATAAACATATAATGAGCATATAAAGAACACAGCAGAGTGCGGGAAAAGATGTAAGCATCAGTAACTTCTAAAGAAGTACCTCAAATAAATGCTTGCTAAACTTGTCAGAAATATGGTAATTAATAAGTATTTAATTACACAAATTTACTAACAGGACCCTTCTAGTCATGTCTCAAATTCATAACTTCATGCTAACAACACATCAAGACATTTAAGGTTGGAGAAGACAATTTTCTTGAACTGGTTTTTATTCTACTTTTTGTGTGAGTTCTAAACTTATAGAATCAGTAAACATTTAATGTACTCGAGCCTCAAACACACAAGAAAATCCTAGGTATTCGTAAAGTATTTTGTTAATTGAAAATTGCATACCAACAGAGAATGTATCTTAATCATACCCTCTGTTCTCCTCCAACTACTTCCCCAACTCTCGTCCTTTCCAACACAACATATTTTCCATCTTTTAATTTACATAACCTACTGAGTTCAATTAATATAACCCTGTGATCATCAGTGTGGGCCCATCTAATATCGCTCTGTTTTCCTTCTCTAATTATTATGCCAACCTTAAAATACACAAGTTTGCAAAACAAATCTGCTCCAATTCTCAACAGCAGTAACACATTTGGCAGGAAAGGAGTGAAGCAGTCTATGCATTTACTGTCTTGCCTGTTACTGCTAGGAAGGCTTCTGCTGCTAACGAAGCCCGCTCCCTCCCCCTTCATCACACTGCTATTATAATTAATAATCCTTAAACTAGAAAACCATAGCACTCTTTCATGATTTGGGTATATGATTTTGAATATGACTTACTTTACATGTTTTATTCCCTAAAACAATTTTCGTATGTCTCTATCCTTTCTTTTTCCCCAATGCCAATTACTAATAAAGTATTGTAAGACTCCACATGGAGGGGTCTGATTGTTCAGGCAGCATGTGTATAGTAGAGGATTGCAAATTCGATCATCAATAGGAGGAGAGGACCGCGGCCCTGTGAAGGTTCTGTGCCCCAGTGTAGGGGAATGCCAGGGCCAGAAAGTGGGAGAGGGCGGGGTGGCAGGCATGGGGAGGGGGGAGGCAACAGGGGTTTGTTTTTGTTGTTTTTGTTTGTTTCTTTGTTTTTTGGAGGGGAAACTGGGAATGGAGAAATTTACATGTAAATAAAGAAAATATCTGAAAAAAAAAAGAAAAAAAAAAGACTCCAACAACCCTCCCCTTGTGCAGTGTATTTCTTTGTTGGGAAGCTATATTTTCATTTACTCTAAAAATGGCTAGAAATTGAGAGCCTACCATGTATTTCGCTCCAATAGCATTGGAAAATTGATAGTACTGGTGGAAGAAAATTTCAAAAATAAACCTGTCAGCTAAGAAATTTAAAATGATTGTTGAGGTGCTATCTAAATAGTTGATACAATTACAAATGTATTAAAATGATTTGTTTTAAATAGACTGAAATGAAATGTTAGCTTGGTTTCTTTAAATAGCCCAGTCTAAGAGAACAAGAAATTCTTAGGAATAAAAATCAGAAAGATTGCCTTGAGGATGGAGTAGAGCCACAGATTCAGAAGAGTTAAGGAACAAAAGGAACAGTGCAGTAAAGTGAGAATAACAGGATGATGGAGGTGAACACACAACGAAACAGAAATGTCTGAGCAAATCCTACAGTGTGATAACACCCAAATGCCCTTTCTTCTTTACTAAATACATTTTCTGCTTTATCTTTCAACAATTACTAAACACTATTTTCCTAAGAGGGTTATAGAAACACTAATTTACCAGAAAGCACTAATTTTATCAGGTCTTATAAAAGCATGCCTAAAGGATTCAAGCTCTCAGATAAGGGGGAAAAACTGTTGTGATGTTTTAACTTGCACAGACTTTGGAAAAAACCATGCAGATGTGCTGGGCCTATGAGCCACTGCCATCATGAGGCATGGCCAAGGATCTGAATGAAGCACAAAACAAAACAAACAAACAAACAAAACAAACAAACATACAAAAAAACCTTAAAAATTAGTGAGATTTTTTTTTTGCACTGTGTCTTTTTATTGGGCAGTTCGGTCAGTTGATGCTGGTTTTTTTTTTTTTAATTCTTTTTGGTAACACAACTACATAGTTCCCAAGTGTCAGCACCTTGAGACAGTATAAAAAGGCCAGACATACTTAAGGTACCATATCTAGCCAGAGCACTGCAGCAAGCAGTATGTCAGAAAATGACAGCACTGAGCAAGCTGAGTAAAAAAAAAAAGTCTTTTTTCCCCATAACAGCCTTAGCAGATAGGCCATGATTTGTGAAATTATAATAATGCTTTCTAATGCATCTGATTTGTTTTTAATAGGAGACATTCTCATTATGTATGCAAAGGCCGACCAGACTTTTAAATACCTTGATTACTTTCAAATCAAACAGATGAAAGTATCTTTATTATAATATTTGCCACTGTTTTGATAACAATAAGCTATAATAAAATGTGATATGTAATAAAAAGATTAACTCGTAGGTTATTGAGAAATATGATTTTAAAACCAAAGATGTTACAAAGACAATTTACTTTTTTACCTTTTTTTGATATATTGAATTCAATTATTCTGAGTAAATAAAGGAAGCTTTAAAAATTATATATGTAATTCAAGTTAATACCTTTAAATATGTCAAAACACATTTGCACTCATTACATGTTGCAGTCTCCATGAAAACTGGACTCTTTACATTTATTTCTTTTAAGAATAAGAATTACTTAGTTATAACATATGGAACTACACTTTGTAAGTAATATTTAAATAAAGATAACTTTACTCAAAGTGCTCATTTTTTTCCTTGGTGTTGTAATTGTCCTCTGGTTGTTATACGTGGAAAATTGTTGGTGAAATCCACTGAGGCACAAAATAAAGTTTTTCAGGAGAAAGAGTATGAACAATTGTTCTACTATGATGTAGCCACTGTAATTTTTTGTAAGAGTTTTAATCTCACTAGTGTAGAGCCATCTTTTTAATTTCACTCTTGATTAAGTCTAAGTCAACTAATTTGTTAGCTTAAACACATTTGCCAGGACTCTTTATCCTTGTCTTTTCTTTCTTTCTTTCTTATTTTTATTTTTTCCATAAATTTATTGATTTACTTTACTTCCCAGTCATATCCCCACCTTCTAGTCATCACCTCACACATCCCTTTCCCCCTTCTTCTCAGAGAAAGAGAAGGATCCCTGTGTATCAACTCACCCTGTTCACATCAAAAGCACTGCAGGATTCGGTACATCTTCTCTCACTGAGCCCAGACAAGGCTGCCTACTTAGAGGAAAGGGATCCACAGGTAGGCAACAGAGTCAGGGACAGCCCCCACTCCAGTTGTTGGGGAACCTACATGAAGACCAAGCTGCACATCTGCTCCATATGTGTGAGAGGTGGGAGTTGGGGGGATATACATCCAGCCCATGTATGCGTTTTTGTGCCTGATTCAGTCTCTGCGAGACCCTAAAGGTCCAATTTAATTGACAGTTGGTCTTCTTGTGAAGTATCTGTACCCTCCAGGTCCTTCAATCCTTCCCCAACTCTTTCTCAAGACTCCCCTAACTCTGTCTAACGTTTGGCTATGAGTATTTGCATCTGTTTCAGTCAACTGCTGGGTGGAACCTCTCAGAGGACTGATATGCTAGGATCCTGTCTATAAGCATAGCAAAATATCATTAATAGTGTGAAGGATTGGTTCTTATCCATGATATAGATCTGAATTCGGGCTGGTCCCTGAGTCTCTACTCCATTTTTCTCCCTGCACAGCTTGTAGGCAGGACCAATTTTAGGTTGAAGGTTTTATATGTGGGTTGGTGTCATTACCTCTCGACCGGAAGTCCCTCCTTGCTACAGGAAGTGGCCACATCAGGCTCTATATCTCCCCACTGCTAGGAGTCTTAGTCACCCTCATAGACTACCTGGCTCTTCCCCTATCCCAAATCTAGAGATACCACAAAACCCCAGCTCTACTGCCCCCAACCCCCAGTCAATTTCCATTTACTCTCCCAGTGCCCTCTGTAGGATTCAGGCTAGACACAAGTCTGCCCTTACTCAAGGGGATAGAGCTAAGAAGACTATGGGTAGTCATGAGGAGACACACTTGACAGTGTTTGTAATAAAATAACCTAAATAGAAATCTGCAATATGGAAAGTAGATTGCTACTATAACTTTTGTTGTTGCTACCTATTTATAATGAAAGTTGATTCATAAGTTTATTTTATTCTTCCATCTTTATGGTTTCCTCCTTATATTTACTTTTAATTTCATACTTAGCAAAATAAGATTTTCTACTTAAGCATTTTTGAGGTCTGTTTAGCTTGATAGCAATCCTCTTGCTGGGTGAATGCCCATGTGGACAGTTGCCCCATTTATCTTTTCAAGCTGCAGCTGCTCAATGTAGATGAAGTATTTCTTTCTATCAACCTGAACTTCTTCATGATCTGTCCTCTACAGTGTCCTCACACATCCTGAACTTCATTGCCTTTCAGATGATCATAGGTCAAACCCTTTGCTCCTTAGCCAAGTAGGGGAGATATAAGCATCCTGTGAATCTGGGAAGGCTTACTTACTCCATTTGTGGTTCTCCACATTTCCAGACATCACAACAATATTAAATTTGTTTTAGAGGGTCTTTTCTTCTTGTTTCCTTTCCTCTTAATTGATTTCTTGCCGCTATCCACCCCATTTTTCCTTTGGATATCTTTCAAGACAGGCTCTCACCATATTTCCAGCCCTAGTCTTGAACTCCTGTAATTGAGAGGTCTTGCCTTGGATTCCAAAGTAGTGCTGGGACTCTACAGTGCAGAGATACACAACTGAACTGAACTAAAGAATGGGCAAGGAAGAGACTTTTAAAGATTCCATTAATCACAAGAGAATTCATGAATTTGTCAATATGTTTAAACTGAATATTATCCGAGAAATAATTTCTCTAAACTCAAGGACATGATTAAAATTGTAAAGAGCAGGGAAACTCTGAGTTCTACTGAGGAAAAGTATATAATACATAAAATCAGTTTTTCTAAATGTCATGTCAAGGTCTACATCTATACTACTGTGAATGCTCTCAATCTCCTCTAAAAGCTTTTTTGGTGATGTATACCTGTACACATAATTAAAAATAATAAAGATAAATCTCAAAGACTAAAAGAAATAAATTGGAGGTTAGAACAAAATCCCAATAATCAATTCAAGGAATTACCAGATTAGGTATTTAAAAATACCTGCAAAGAGAGAGACTTCATAAAGCTGCTGCTGCTGGAGGCCCAAAAGGCATCCAAATGAGTACTTCATAAATATAAATATTTGAATCACTTAGTCAATTCAGACGATCTAGGGCACTATTAGATGAGAAAATCAGCAATAAAATGCAGCTGTAAGACTATACTTCCTCTAAGACTGATAGAAAACACTCAAATTCACTTTAATCATAATTTTTGTATACTAACTTGTTACACAATTGAATGGAGTGCAGATTTCTGAGTTTGAGTTATGGCTTTACAAAAGCTTGACTACCACCTAACACATAGGGACATCTTGAGGATCTGTGGCTGTCACTGGCTGGAAGAGAAGTGGGACTGTCATTTACTGTCATTTAGTGGGAAGAAGTGAGGCACTCACAGGTTATTTCTGCAGGGAAAATACAGTGTGAACCAAACTTTCAATGGTTACAATGTTGAGAATGTTGAGAGCTAAAGAGACTTAGCATGAAAATTAACAATTCCAGTAAAATTTTTCTCCAAGAAATAGTAATTTTAAAAAAGAAGCAGGTCCCAGAGTGACGACATGATTTGAACTGAAACAATGCCCATTGGTGACCTAAGCAGAAAGTTCCAAAAAGAAAGATTAAAAATGGCTAGGAATCACAAAAAAACCTGCTTAATGTCTGTAGTCATCAGGGAAATGAAAATTAATCTGCTTTTTAGGATTCCATCTCATATCCATCAGCAAGGACATCATCATTTGCAACAAAAATGAGCACAGTTGCAAGCATAAATATAGGAAAAGGGGAGCTCTTATTGCTGTTGGTTGAGTACAAATAAATTCAACCACTTTGGAAATGAGTCTGGAGGTTTTTTTCAAAAGCTAGTAATGAAACTATTATAGGACCCAGCTACACAACCCATGAACATATACCCTAGGGATTTCATGTCCAAATACAGGGAAATTCATATATCCATGTTCATAGGCATTCTATTCACAATGGCTAGGAAATGGGACCATCCCATATGGCCTGCAACAAATGAATGAGAAAAGAAAAATATAGCCATACATACTATGTAATATTAGTTTCCCATAAAAAAAGAAATAAAAATTTCAGGTAAATGAAAAGAACAGGAAAAACATATTGGGGGAGGAAACTCAGCCACAGAAAGACAAATATAGTAAGTATTTGTTTTTACATAGATCCTGATTTCACAAAAAAAACTTCTGTTTTTCGTGTTTAATCTGGAGCACAAATGCAATCTAGAAAACTACAAAAGGGCTATTTGGGGAAGGACAAGGAAAGAAAACAGGATAACACAGGTATAGGCATAGGTACAGGTGCAACTATAAGGTAGCAAAAAGAGATTGCTGGAGTACTAAACGACTTAGAGAGGGAGAGGTGGGGACTATGGCGGCCACAGTTGGTAGAGGGGAGGGATAGCACAAGGGAGGTGCATATAAAACCTATATGGAAGTCTACTATATTATAATCATTTTTTAAAAAACACTGAAATGATTCTAGAATAATTGTGAGGTGAAACAAATGGAGAGAATTCTGAGAATTAAAGGAATAAGTGAGATGGGGCTGAGAGGCAGAAGAACTAATGAGATGGTGAGTGGGTTAACTAAACCCAAGGAATTCTAAGAAGCCTTATGGGAACTCTCTTAGTTACTTCCTTAAAGCTGTGGTAAATCCCCATGAGCAGGATAACTTATAAAAGAAAGTATTTAATTTTAGGCTGATGACTGCAGGTTGTAGTCCATTATCATCATGGTAGGGTGCACAACAACAAAACAAGCAGACAGGCATAGCATTGGAATGGAGTTGTGTTTGTGAGACATCATATCATAATCTATGACCATGATGCACAAAGAGGGAGGCAGAGAAAGAAGGAGAGAGAGAGAGACAGAGAGACACAGAGAGACACAGAGAGAGAGAGAGAGAGAATGATATAGGTTTTAGGATCTTCAAAGACTACTCTTAGTAACATACTTCTTCCAAATGAGCTATACCTCTCAATTCTTCCCAGCACATCCACCAACTGGAGAACAAGTCTTCAAATATATAGCCTAAGGAGGACATTTTCATAATTGAAACCCAACAGTTAGCAAACTAATTTTAAAACACAACTGAAAAACAGAGCAAGAGTTTGAACAAAATTACCAAGCATGGATAGACCATATTGATTGATAATATATAGCTTATTAAACAAAAATCACAGTGAAAGCCACTGGATACCACCTTATAAAGGTTCCAAACAATATTATCTTTGTCCTTGGGGTATCCACCATAATTAGATGGTAAGATCCTACATTGAAGACACACCACACTTTGACTACCAAGATAAAGAAATCAGTCTCAAACTGACCAAGATACTTTCTCCATCCTGTCAATATTTTATATTACTTAAGGCATAGGAAAGCAAAACAAAGCATCACTGGTCTGGACAGCAAGATATGCTTTCTTATACATAGCAACATGGCTATTATGTGGTAACTAAGCACATTCTGTTCGGAGTGGAAGCCTGCTCCATAAAAGGGCATTTTGTGTCCGGTACTTTAACCCCAATAAAAAAACCCTAATTCCAAGGAGGCCCTAAACCCTAGTGCAGAATTGTTGTTGGTATTTTGGTAAATAGTCCTCCTGTCAAGATAAGATATAGTTGTTTCCACCTGTAGACCTGAGCTTCCCTCAGCCCTAGTCAAAGAAGCAAGCTTTTTTTGCAGTAGAAGGCAGTTGGCAGAGAGATGCACAACACATTCTATTGGCTGACTTTCAATTATGTAGCATCTGTTTAAGGATACAGAATGAAGATAAAGGTGAGGGAGGAGGTTTTGTGACTGACTACCTTGTAAAGAAACTGCTAGTGTGTTCATTGATAAACTAAAGCAGCACAGAGTACACAGGGTGGAGTGAAATCTACAACCTCTTCCTGATAATGATTGCCAATAGCAAAGGACCCAGTTTTAGAATAATCATCTCCATCATTTCTTTCCTTTCTGAGAATGTATATAAAATTCACTTTTTACTGACTTACTTTATAGAAAAAAAATTATTTCAATACAGACATTCATTTTACTTAACAAATAAGATACATTGCTTTTTAAAAAATAATTACTAATATTTTACGTTTAAAAAACAAAACAAAATTAAACAATATTCAGTCTCCAAATCTCTCTGCAAAAAATCCAGGGAATTGGCTCAGCTAGTAAGTAAGGCTCTGAGATGGATTTCCTGAATTCAGATAAAAATCTGAGTGTTGCATCTTACATACTCCTGATAAGTTGATGGAGACAGACACATGCCTGGAGTTCACTGAACATCCACTCTAGGTGAACTGGTGGTCTTTAGGTTCTTCCATTATGGACCTCCCATCTCAGCTTCAAAGTAGCCAAAAATGACAGATGACATTTATTGATGTCAAAAGTTTTGTAGTATTCGTTTGCACAAAGCATCTATTATAGTGCTAATCTCTCCAAATGTCAAGGTGATTTCAAAATCGCTGATTCAATAAATGAACTCTAAATTATAGCAATGCTTAATATGTCTAGAAACAAAAGAAAACAATTATCTCTAATTCTTTGATGTGATTGATAACATGCTCAAACAAGTATGTTCTTTAAAAAGCAAGTTGAAGTTGCTCATTGTGATATTAATCATTTTCAAACAAGATATGGCAGCCTTTAAATATTTTTTATTGCTCATCAAGAGTTGCTTAAAAAGCTGACTTTTATATGTCCTTTTAAAATTATTCTGAATGATATCATCCTGAGTGAAGTAACCCAATCACAAAAGAACACACATGGTATGCACACTCTGATAAGTTGATTTTAGCCCAGAAGACAGGAATACACAAAGTACAATCCACAAACCACAAGAGACTCAAGAAGCAGGAAGACCAAGTGTAGATACATCATTCCTTCTTAAAAGGGGGAACAAAATACCCATGGAAGGAGTTGTAGAGACTAACTATAGAGCAGAGACTGAAGGAATGACAATTGAGAGACTGTTCTACCTGAGAACCCTTCCCATATTCAATCATCAAATCCAGACACTATTGTTGATGCCAGAAAGTGCTGCCTGACAGGAGCCTGATATACCTATCTCCTGAGAGGCTCTGACAGTACCCAACTAATACAGAAGTAGAGACTCACAGCCATCCATGGGACTGAGTACAGGGTCCCCAATGAAGGAGCTAGAGAAATGACCCAAGGAGTTGAAAGGTTTGCAGCCCCTTAGAACAAACAAGAATATGAATTAACTAGTACCCTCAGAGCTCCCAGGGACTAAACCACCAACCAAAGAGTACACATTGTGGGACTAATGGTTTCAGCAGCATATGTAGCAAAGGATGGCCAAGTTGGTCATCAATGGGAGGAGAAGCCCTTGGTCCTGTGAAGGTTCTATGGCCCAGTGTAGGGCCAGGAACCTGAAGAGGGTGGGTTGGTGAGCAGGGGGAGGGAGTCAGGAACAGGGTTTTTTGTTTTGTTTTGTTTTCATTTTTTTTTTGTTGTTTTTCTTTTTAATTTTTACTTTATTTATTTTTGGGGGGGAGGGGAACCTGGGAAAGGAGATATCATATGACATGTAAATAAAGAGAATATCTAATAAAAATTATTCTAATTGTATATTTGCCAAAGACCAGGGTGGAACAGTGTGGAACAGTGGTCTGCTCAGGTAACTTAGGCCCAGTAGAGTATTTGGCTTTGAGCTCTTGAGCCCCTGTAGGCAATTTCTGCTTGCAGGGCACAGAAGGAGCTTGGCCATAACTCCTGAGTCTTTGGTTCCTGTTTCACAGGAACCCCTCACAGCTGCCCCAGCAGGAGCTGTGTGTTCTATCAGGCAGACAATGCCCCAAGAACCCAGCATTCTAGCCGGACCCTATCCCCAGTCATCTGACCACAAGCCAAGCATGCCACGCCCTATAGAATAAAAGGGGCTGTTTGCTCCCTCCTCCCTTTCCTGCTATGTTGCTCTCTGGCTCTTTGTCTCTGCTCTCCTCTTGCTCTCTCTCTCTACTCTCTTTCCTGCTCTTTGTTCTTCTCTTGCTTTCTTCCTTTTCTTTCTCTCTTTTCTCTCTCTTGTTCCTCTCCTTTCCTTCTCTCTACTTGACCAACCTATTTTCTCCTTCCTACAATAACATATCTCATTTATACATTGCCTCCTTTTTAACTAATGTGCAGTGCAGCCACAGGCCTGAACACCAGGGAAAGTGAGAGCTCCAGGCCTCAACACCAGGCCCTGCCTTTTGATACAACAGACCAATATTGGATTGGAGAGGGGTTCTGAGAGAAGGGGTGTCTGGGAGTGGCTAAAGAAGGACTTGAAGTCAAATTGTGGCTCCAAGCTGACCACCTGTATTCTGCTTGATACAGTTTTTCTAGTCTGCTTCTCTCTGTTCTGCTTTCTCTCTGGAGATTTCTCTGTCTTCTGCTTGCTTGCTATTCTAACAGACCTCTCTTTCCATGTCCTGCTTTTCCTGCTTTGCCCCCACCCTCTCTCTCTCTGTGGTTTTCCAAGCAGTTCTCTCTTTTTATCCAAAAAAAAAAAAACTCTCAAGAGATCATCCATTGCAGAACCGGAGTTCAGCTTTTTATTTTACACATCAATCCAGTCATTTATTCCAGGTTTCTTTGAGATTATCTAATAAATCAGCACCCCATGACCCCAACTGTGGGACAGTGGTCTGTTCAGGCAACCTGGGCCCAGTCAAGTTATAGGTCTGCAACCCTGGACTCCCAGTGAGAGATAGTTTCTGCCTGCAAGGAATGGTAGGAGTTGGCCATGACTCCTGGGACCCTGGTTCCTGTTTCAGTCACAGCCTCTCACAGCCCCCCGAAGGAGGTGTGTGCTCTGTCACGTAGACAATGGCCCAAGCTCCCAGCATTCTAGCTGGACACTACCCCCAGTCATCTGACCACAGCCAGACATGGCCTGTCCCACAGATAGCCATGTCTTACACAGTATAAGGGGCAGTTCACACCCTCTCCTCTCTCTTGCTTCCTTTCTTCCTCTCTTGCTCTTTGTTCTCTCTCTTGCTCTCTTGCTTTCTTCCTCTCCTTTCTCTCTCTCCTTCTCTTCTCCTCTCCTTTCTTTCTCTCTACATGACTAGCCTATTTTCTCTTTTCTATACTAAAATACCTCACGATTACGCATTGCCTCTTTTTAGCTAACTAATGTGCCATGTCGCCACATGCATCCGGAGCAGAGAGCCTCAGCCATCCACAGCAGAGAGAGACCAGGCCCACACCCAGCCTCTTGATTCTTAGGAAACAGCAAGCATACATTTTTTTTCCTTAACATTGCAAAAGAATGCAGTGGTCTGTCTGCCTTTGTTAAGCTCAGTTGAAAAGCTAGTTGTATGGGACCCTGCCTTGAAATTGCCACTTCCATGTACCTGAGGCTATCCTTGCTCTGTCCTAGGATAATTCTGAACTCAGGCATTGATCTGCCTTTGTAATCATAAACAAACAACTTAGCTGTGTAGGAACTCCTACATTCACTACTCCCTAAATCTCTTTATCTCCTTCCTTTGTATCTTTCTGACAAGTTGGCTCATAGTGTAACTGCCTTTTTTCCTTTAGATTCATGAAGCCCTCATAGAATTCATAAATACATATTGCATCCTTAATTTTTTGCCTAGTTGAGAAATTATATATTTTTGAACTCATGTATTTAATCTTCTCTCCCATAGCCTTAAAGGAGGTCCTGAAGGTCCCAGAGTTTACCATTTTGCCTATACATACCCACATCCTCAAGTCCTAGACTTGTGTTGTTTCAAATTATCATGGAATCATTAATGTTAACGGGGAGGAGATTCCCCAGAAGGAAAGACTCCTCCACCACTAGTGGAAGTAGAAAATATATATGTTATTATACAAACAAGCCTCAGGCCCAGAGAAACCATCAACATTTGTGGAGGCTCACAGTGGGACCTGTCCCAGGGATAGGGACCATGTCTGTCCCCATCAAAGCTATACTGGGCTCAGCATTTATCAGTACTTTTGGCTTCAAATATTCTTGAAAACAAGAAAAGTAGTTTGGAAACAAAACTCATGGCTTATTCATGTAAAATTCCCCATAATGTTTTGAATTCAAAATCTTGCCAAGGAAACAATACTAATATCTGAAGAGTCCATGCATGGTCTACAAGAACATTACTAAGTACTAGTGGAAAGGGTAGATAGCAAATTTTTAAAAATATGCTTAATCCAAATGTACAACAAATACAAAGAGAATTCCTTTATGGTACAACACAGATTGCCAGCAATAAGCATGGCCATATTAGCTCCATGCCAACCTTCCTTATTTTCTGATGTCAGGCTACATACAAACCTAATGTGTCATACTGTGTATTTTTATTGAACAACATAACAAATTAATTTTGACTAGCTGAAATAATTAGTGACATGATTAATAATTTGATTGATATAAAAAGACCCTGTGTACGCTCTTTCCTCTTTGGACTCTTCAGATCTCAAACTAATTTCAACTGTATGCTCTCTAAACACTACCTCTCATTTCACTGCTCCATCTGCACTAAAGTAAAAATGCTCCCAGATTATTGTTAATTGAGGGGAGAGGAAATCTGTCGCTCCCATACTTCACAACTGTGAAGATACACTTGATTACTTTTAGAGTAAATATAAATATATTCCTGTAGGTAATTTTTTACCTAATGTACAGAAACATGAGACTTAAATACTATACTCTGTCACTAATAATAATAAATACTTGTGTATTAACAGGTATATCTCTTACCAAATATTAAACTACACATTCTTTACTTCAATAACATGACACAAATCATAAAACTCTGTTCTCTCATATGTAATAACTTCCCTGTGTCAGTCATGTAATTAGAATTTTCCTCCGATGTATAACTTTAACATTTTCCTTTAATTATATTTCTTTGAAAAATAAAGTATATATTCACAAAAGTCAGAAAGCTTTATTCACTTAATGAATACCAGCTCATTCTCATATATATTTAAAAATACCTATATTCTTCTTACTATTATTTAGCTTAAGTTATTTTTATGATTTTTTGACAGTCATTTAAGTTTTGCAATGAATACTAGTACACTAAAACCCTATGCCATTAAAAAATAGTTTTCATATAATGTAAAGAATAATTTATGTGGTCAACACATATTTTACTAATATTTTATTAATACATTTTAAAAAATCTCTCTGTGGATGGGTGTGTATGTGTATTTCATGTGTATGTATAGTAAGAAGTAGAGGTGAGAAGATACCTTTTGAGAGTAAATTTTTCTTTTCTAAGTTTTACTAGCTATTTGACACAGATGTTCTTGAGGAAGTCCACCTCTTCTTCCACCTCTGCATCTGCTCTTATGGTAGGAATGCGGGGAATGCAGATGCCCATTGTGGTAGGAATGCAGAGAGTGCAGATGCCCATTGTGGTGCTACTTACATGGATTCTGGGGATTTGTTTCTACACACTTTTCCTCATTTCCTGAGAGATCAAGGGATTGGAGGCAGACATTGAATATATCAGCAGAGTATACTCTAGATTGATCTGTGATATGTAACATGTAGTATAGTAAAAGGTAACATTTGTCTAACATTTCCTGGTTAATATAACAAACTATGCTCTCTTCTCATTTTAAGCTGGGAAGTAAAATAGAACTTGCCAGTTGACAGAAAAGAAAAAAAATGTCAAACCAGAATGCTAAACCATGTCACTTTAAAAATAGAAGAGATCTTAAAACATCTGTAAGTGAAGTCTCTAAAGTCAATTTTGATTTTAGAGTTACTGTTTTCAAAAGTAACTATTACTCTTTAAAGTGGGCATAGCATTAAACCAACTCCTAATGATGTATCATTATACCACAAATTGACATAGCTATCTACTGTCATAAAAGATGTTTTATTTACTGTAGATTGTGATTAACAGAGAGAACCACAACTGGCCAAGGTGCTAAAAATAAATAAATAAATAAATAAATAAATAAATAAATAAATAACTGAAACATTCTTGACCCTAACTGCACCATAAATATTTCACCTCTTCCTCCTAAGACTTAATAATTATTGCAGTAGAGAGGGTATAAAAAGAAAACTGTCATGGTCAGTCGATAACTACAGAGATATAATATCTTATGGGCACAGTAGGACACTTGAAAGAATAAATTCATAGTGATTATGACATCATGCACAAGACTTGTGCAAGCCTACAGCACAACAAATCACATGAAATTCTACCCCAAACTGAGTAGGTATTGACTATTATTGATAGCTGCTGAGAAATGAAGAGTCAGTGTTTTCTTTGAGTATAGCTCCTGGCAACAGTCTTAGTATAAGATCCCACATTCAAGAATATTGGGGAAACATAATTGTTCTTTAATGCACTGAAATTTTTAAAAAGAAAAAAAAAGACACAAGCTTGCATAGGTAGAAATCTGGGAATACATAGAAGAAGGGTTGAATATGAGCAAAATAGACTTTATGAAATTCTTAAAGAATTAAAGGATAAATAATGAGGGATCAGGTAGAGGAGGGAGAAATGAATAGAGTCAGTACTGGGAGCGGTGACTGCAATAGGTTGATATTTAGGAGACAACATAGAAACCTAGTGTAGTAAGAAGTGGAAACTTTCTGTAACCTATAAAGGTGATGCTAGCAAGGACTCCAAGTAATGAAGGATATAGGGGTCTGAACTGGCCATATTCTAGAAGTAGGTTAGGCTCCCAGTGGTGGAATTGGGACCAAACCGGCCACAAAACCTATGATCCACAACCTGTGCAGCCTGCAAAATGCACTGGGGCAATGATGGATGAAACTTGTTAGAATGACCAACCAATGATTGGTCTAATTTGAAGCCTGTATCATGGGAGGTAGCCCATGTCCAATACTGCGTAGATGAGCAGAATGTAGAAGCTGGATAGCTGGATAACTAAGAGACATAGGATAGAATCAAACATGATACACAAAGAGGAATAAAAGTCAATGAAATAACATGTTACTTAATGATATCCTGCTATATTTATAAGATAAGGGAGTAGTTCAGTTATCAGAGGGGCTTTCTCTAGGAGCTAATGGGAGTAGAGACAGTGGCCCACAGCCATACATTAGGCAAAGCTTTGAAACCCTGCAGAAGATAGAGAGGAATGATTATAGGAGTCAGAGGGACTGAGGACACAGGTCAAAACATGGGCTACATAATCAACTAAGCAAAGGCAATATGGTCTCACAGAGACTAACAACCTTAGAACCTACATGGGTCTGTGCTAGGCCCTCTGTATATGTGTTGTTTAGCTGGAGGTTTGTGTTGGACTGTAACAATGAGAGTGGGGATACCTCTAATTCTTTTGCTTGCTCAGTACCATTTTTCCACCTTTTAGATGGCCTAGTTCAGCCTTGATGTGAGGGATTATGTTTATCCTTAATGTACCACTAGGATGTCTGCTCTTTTCTGAAAGGAAACAGAGATGTAGTGGGTCTTGGGAAGAGGGGAGTAGAGAGATTGGAAGGAGGGCAGGGAGAGGACTCTGGTCAGGAAATGTAATATGATAGAATAACTATTTGTTTAAAAAGGAACACTGGAGGAAACCTCTCTGATAACAATTGGGCTAGCAGCTGATCTCTGAGTATTGCAGAATCATTTAGAATCATTTCATTATTTTATTTTATTTTGTTTGTTTTATTTTCGTCTCATGTTTGGTTCTATCATGGTCTCTGGGCTGTCCACAACTGATTAGAGTCTAGGTAGTGATCCACAGCCAAACATTAGGTTGAGCTTATGGAACACTGAAGAAGAGAGAGAAAGCATTGTAGAATCTAGTGGAGTTAAAGGCACCGCAAGAACATGGTTCACAGCATCAACTAATCAGAGGCTCACAGAAACTAAACTGACAATCAGGAGGCTAGTATGGGTCTGTGCTAGGTCCTCTGCTTGTATACCTTATTACGGTTGTATACCTTGGTGTTCTTGTATGACTCCAAACAGGGGGAGTTGGGGGTTTCTCTGGCATTTTTGCCTGCTCTTGTGACCCCTTTACTTCTATTGTTTGTTTCATCCATCATTTATATAAGTTATGTTCCCGTTTTTACTATAATTTATTCTGCTGTGTTTTGGTTGACATCCTTCCTCTTTTCTGAAGCTGAATGGATTGGGTTAGAGTGGAGCCTAATTGTAGAGAGACTGGGAGGACTGCAAGGGAGAAAACTGAAATTAGGAATGTAATGTATGAGAGAAGAATATTAACAAAGAAAAAGAACATAAATGAACAAGCCAAAAGGAGTAATGCTATGTAACTTCATAAAATAGAAGATAATAACAATAAACAGAATAAAGAATCTTGCCCATAGTGAGATTATTTTACCTTAAAGCTATATTCAATAAACAAAATTCAGCCTTCCAGGTTGACATTCACAGTCCTCTAAATTGGAAGATAAGACATGTTAAAAATGAAAAGAAAGCTTCTATTTTTGAATTATGAAAATCTTAGAAATAGCCCAAAACTCAATAGTGCTCAGTTGTATTCTAAGGTGTATGTAGTATGGTTTTAACCACAAAATAAAGTAACCTGGATTGTCTTCTATATTACTACATACATGTATTACTGGAAACTATTAAGAATCATGTTTTTTGGGTGGCAGAGATTCCTGAGAAGATTTACTGCCAAGTCTAACACTGTTATCTCTCTCCTCTGAACCCACATGATAGAAAAAAAAAACGAGATCCCCTAAAAGTTGTGCTATAAACTTCACTCATCTGGCTGAGTTCCTTCCAACTTCCTCTGCCAAGAAGTCTTGCCTAAGGATAGACTTTCAGCTCTCCACTTGGTTGCAATATCTTTATAGATAGAGGAAAGTAGATAGCAATAGATTGAACTCAGAGGAGTAGCTCAAGCTACTACAAAAGAACTTTTAGAACTCTACACACTATTGAGCTATACAGAATTATTCTAATTTTCCTTCAGTAAGACAGTATCAATGTATTTTCTGTTATAATGAGTTAAATATAAAAAAAGAACAATTTATTTATATTCAGTAATTCCTTTTATTCTTCTAAGGTTTTGTGTCTCCCTCTGTTCAAATGTCATTTTTTATCAATTCTGTGTTATTGCTTCTTAGAGTAGTAAATTCTGTTGTACTCATAGGATTCACTCTTTATTAAGATAAATTCTCCTTTCAATACAAATTAAAGATTTTGTCCATCATTAGGTGGCTTTCGAATATATTTTGGCGTATGCAATATAATTAGGTTGATCATTAGATCAATTCTTTCACAATCTTTACATTATAATTAAGTAGACTTGCCTTTGTATCATCCACTTCCCTTGAGTTTGATATGACCCATAATTGCTTATAATAAATAAAATATTCTAAAGGTGACAGGATGTCATTTTCTTGATTAGATTATGATACATGGAGAAAGTAGAAGGATAGTACAGATGTAAATTAGTCTCTGACTCTTTGGACTTTAAGTTAATCAAGAGGTGGTTTGTCTGAGTTGAAACTTACCTGAGAAATTCCTCAATGGAAAGTGTACAGAACAGATTCTGAGAGATTTGTTGTTGCTGCTGTTGTTTGATTTTGCTAGCATTAAGTAATTAAGCTGCAATACATTTCAGATATTTTCACCTGTTTGTCTCAGGACATTTGCTTGTGAAATCCTTCATAGTCATGTTTCAGATTGGTATATCACCTACTTGGGACATTGTTAGCAGACAGTCTATGTAAATTATGTTCAGGTTATAACCTAAAGGAATCATGAGGTTATAAATGAATATCAAAAGCCTATAAATTTTTGGTAATCTGTTATCTGTCTATAGAAAACTAATGCACTCCAAAACAAACAAAAATGCACATAGTAATAAAGAAGCAAAGGTGATAATTTCTTATGTCTTTTAAGGCAAAAGTCTAGACTTTTATAAGTTTAAAAGAATAGTTAAGTTGATATACTGAGAAACAGCCAAATACCTTGTTTTTTGAAGGTCATTCATAAGCCCAAATCCTTTACTAATTTAAAAATCAGATAAAAGAAAGGAAAGAAAAATCTAATCTAGGTCTTCCAACTACATATTAAGAACAGAGAGTAAAGCAGTCTTTACTGAGCCTCTTGCAGTAAACAAACCTTGCCTAACATCTGTGAATTCTGTGAGTTAGGAACTTGAGCTGGGAGAAATGGTTGCTTTGTTTAATAATACTCAGAAACTCCAATGAAAGATATATTTGGTTAAAGTTACTCCAAGATATTTTATATCATTTGTGACTATTGTGAAGGATATTGTTTCTGTAATTTATTTCACAGCCTGTTTATCATTTGTACAAAGGAAGGCTACTGATATCTTTGAGGTAATATTGTATCCAGACACTTTACTGAAGTGGTTTATCAGCTGTAGAAGTTCTTTGGTAGAATTTTTGGGGTTGCTTATGTATACTATTATATCATCTGCGAATAGTGATACCTTGACTTCTTCTTTGCCAGTTTGTATCTCATTGACCTCTTTTTGTTGTCTTTGCCTTAGCTAGAAAGTTTAGTACTATATTGAATAGATATGGGGAGAGTGGGCATCCTTGTCCCTTATTTTAGTGGGATTGCTTCAAATATCTCTCCATTGAAATTGATATGGGCTGTTGGTTTGCTGCATATTATTTTTATTATGGTTAGGTATGGGTCTTAAATTCCTGATCTCTCCAAGACATTTTAACATGAAGAGGTATTGTATTTTGTCAAATGCTTTGTCAGCATCTAATGAGCGAATCGGGTGGGGATATCCTTTTGTAGACAGGGGTGGGGTGGGGATAGGAGTTATGAGATGAGGAACAGTCAGAAGGCAGCATGGAGGGGGATAAAGACTGGACTGTAAAAAAAGATTAAATAATAATTTAAAAAGAAAGACATAAATGATAGGACCTATATCATCCTAAAGATCCACCTCCTATGTGCCAAAAATTTTCTTTTAGAAGTTGGCTGTGTACCTCTGTTCATTTAAACCTGGGTTTCAACATGAGATTTCTCAATGTGGGCTAGCACAGGCTTCTTCAGAACTTGACATCGGGATTGATTCTGTTGGGGCCCAAAAGCCCCTGGCATCTCAGTCTACACCTTGTCCCTGGGCCATCATCTATTAACTAATATTCTTTTGTTTCTTTCACTATCCTGCTTCTGTTCCTGTAATTGACTATTACATTTTATGATAGGGGGCTTTCTGAACTTTTTACAATGGCGACATTCCTTTCTGGACTTTTTACAATGAGGACATTTCTTTCTAGACATTTTACAATGTGGGGCAGGGGGAGCAATCCATTTACGTTAATGTGTAAACAGGCAATAATACTGGTTTGCCCCATGTGCCTGGGCAAATATCTTTGTGGTTTGTAGGCTTATAAGCCATTTGTTTCCCTAGAGTAAACTGAGACTTGAACAAATTTTTTGTCTTGACTCCTTCCTTCGTATCTCTTGATCCCAATTTGTCATTGCTGCTCCCTTACCTCAAGGTCCCTGTTGTTTAAGTCAGGATGGGGCAGGATTCCAAAGTGAAGATTTGTGAAGATGACAGATTGAGAGAAGAGGGAAGAGGAGGGAGAGGCAGAAAAAGATGAGAGGTAGGAAGGAAGTCAGCACAGCCTGACAAAGAGAAGCCTCCAGTAACTTCTTTAGCCATAGCCTAGGGCACGTAGAATCACTCCAACATCCTCCATAGCTCAGAACAGAAAGCAGCCTGCAGGGAAGGGAGTTAGGCACCCTGTCTTGATGGAGAACTGACAATATTCTAAAGAAGTACATAGGACCATAAACATGTCTGCAACAATTTTCTGAAATAACAGCCTCTCACCTATGCCCTTCATATCTCTAAGTTATGTTTAGATCCAGGATTTATTTGATGAATAAAGAGAGAGGGAGCATATAGTCAGTCATATACTACACAATTCATTAAAATGCTAATTTGAGTGACTCTTCCTATTTTCTGTTTGGAGAGAATCAGTAAAAATACACATCTCAAAGTAGGTACCGTCACATCCTTATGAATTCAGGGAGTCCCTTATCTGTTGTTTCTTTCATAAATTTGTTATTGCTTCCCAGAAGTTTCTAGTCCTCGTCTGCATTCATTCTCACCCCATGAAAATCTCATATATCTCACTTATGAAGCTGCTTCCTTGAGAACATTTGCATGTTTAAAACCTGAATTTTAGCCCAGAAAGTTTTTGTTGTTACTAGAAAACAAACTACTTTGCTTGAAGCTTGACTTTCCCCTCCTTTCCACATTTGTGAAAACACATAAGCCCTGTTCTTTAAATACATTACATGTGATACTTTTCAGTGTATTTCTGAGACTCAGATTGCTTTTGACCTGACTTCATCCCCATACGATTAGCTGTTACCAACACAGTCTTCCTCATGTAGAGAGGTGGGCTTACTTACGTCTCCACTTCTCATTGTATATATAGTAATAATACATTTACAGCATTCAAATCCTGGGTTAAGATTTCACAACTATTGTTCCATAGTCAAAACTGATGGCATAAGAAACATGTTTTTAATTCAGTGTCCAAATCATGACAAGTCACACACAAACATATACACATAACAAACTCGCATTCTTACATCCACCTAGTTTTATAAATATCAATAACACACGATTCTTTTGCCTAAGTAATTGGGTCTTGTAAATCAGAATGATACATGTAGTCATTGAATTTTATTAGCTTCTCACAGTCATATGTGTAGTATCCAAATTCATTTCTTGGAAAATGAACAGGCTTCATCTTTCACCCATTTGTCCATGCATGGTTAATGTGGTAAAGCTGATAAGGAATCCAAGACTGCATTTCAAGATCTACCTGAAGGCTCACACTGAATTGGCCACATGGACAAAGATCATGGGAGAGTAATGAAGAGTTTAAAGGGATATAAGTAATAGGTGTGCATACAAGCCAATTCCCACTTTCAGAAGGGTAGAGAATTGGCATCTAACAGTAACAACTTTATGCTATGGAAGGGAATTTACATATTTCTGAAGGACAAATATCCAGTTCATTTATGTTTCCCAGTGCCAAGTCAGATATTATTAGGTACATTGGGCTAAAAGGACTCCATTATTTCAAAATAAACTCAGTTTTTCAGTGTGTTTTATGTATGGTACATATTTAAATGTACATAGTGGTGTATAAACAAAAATCTGTTGACATTGAAATCCTCAACATTTGAATTTTTTTTCCCTCTTCTCAAGGTTACCACATTCGGCTAGTCTGTATAAATAAGACTCATAGTGTAGTCTGTCATTCTTATTACATGGTAGGTGAGGTTTTTACAGCATTTTCTTACATTGTTTTAGCAAAGGCATGCAAACCGAAATAATTTATTGGCAAATCTACAACTTGCATTATGCAAGATTAATTTATCATGAGAACAGGTTTGGCAGTGCTCATTAGTATAATCACCTATTTCTGTAGGTAAAACGAGTTATTAATATTAATATACTAATAATTATATGCTAATGTGTACTCTAGCAATTACTTACATAAATAATTTCTGGGCATATGGATATGCCTGTGGGTAACCATGAAAACAAATTCTTATAGTAGGGAAGTGAGAAGTAATTAAAAAATTAATATATATATATTTATATACACATATACTAAGCTCATGTGCTCATTATTAAAGTAGCCTGCTGTAGAAAATATAACACGCTGATATTTGATTTTAGGTCATTTGCTTCTAAATAAAAAATTCATTGATCTCTACTAGAACATTCTCTTTCATATTAATTAATAAGAAGTAGAAATCAAACATTTTTCAAATTTGAGTGGTCTCATATGTGTTTACCAGTATAAAAAGAACATAATCTATAGCCTTTGAAGCTACACACAAAAGTTATTTCCCCCTTTGTACTGTACTTTTTACTATTAAAAAAGAAAAAATACTATTTGCTGAAATTTCCCTCTCATCTGTTCCTTTTATAGTTTTATGTCTACCACAAGAAATGTTTCTGTTTCCCACTTAACATTTGTTCATAAATCTGAACACTCAGTGGTAACTCTGAAGCCTGATTCACAATTTTATAATCTGCATCCTGTGAGTTAACCACAATTTCTCTAAGTGACAATTTAGTAATAAACAGAGTTGATTTGTGGCTTTATTTTATAAATTTAAAAAACTATTTGTTGAAAATTATTACTTGACAAGCATCATGGAGTGCTTTGGAGAGATGACTCAACTGCTATACACAGGAGCTTCCGAGTTTGACTGTAAGTTCAATCCTCAGGACCTACATCTTGGTGAGAAGAGAATTGACTCTGCAAAGTTGTTTGCTGAATGGCAAAAATGTGTGTACCCTTTGTGTGCACATGTATAAACTATCTTACGGTGTCTCGGTGAGTGCCTGTGCATTTGAGCTGAGTAGTATACTTTTTAAGCAGAATGATAGTCATGGGTAACCAACCACTCTCTAATTTGATTTGAGGCCAGCTCCAGAGCTCAGAGTTATGAATGTGGAATTCATAACTCATTCAAAAGCCAATGCTGAAGTTGAGAGAGACCTGTTTCCAAGGTTAGAACCAGTGATTGTTATTCTGCTAAATGATTATGCAGTCAAACCACATTCTAAATGCTTATCTATAATTTAACCAGGGATGTCCCAAGCATGATCACAAAAGCTTCTTTTTGCAGTAGGTAGCAGTCATTGCATGACTAGACAAAGTGCAAAGAATAATAAATGTAGAATTCACTTGTTAATGAGACATTTTTATTAAAACTTCCTCATGCCAATAACCAGGAAACATTGTGGAAGATGAAGCACGATAGAATGTAAGAGTCAGAGGACAAGGAGGAATAAAGCTAATTATGCTTTTTTAATGTATAGATTTTTATTTGATACTAGATAGAGTTGTCTTTTTCTCATTAATAAACATTTTACATATGTTATCCTCAATTTCAGCTTAAAATATATTCACTTTAAACATTCATATTAGATAAAAATTGATAGATTTTGTTTCTCATTATTTTTCTTTACTTTTATGAGTGACACTAAATGAAAGTTCTCTGTCAACTACATGATAAAAAAACTGAGTAACATCAGTTTGACATATTCAAATTCTTTGCATACTGCATTACTTTAATTATTCATACCCATATTCTAGCTTTATCAACTTGAAATTTTGCATGAACTACCAAAGATCTCATGACAACAAACCCTATGTGGTGGCTTTGTAAATTTGCCATTTGATTAGATTCAACTGCATTTACAATAATACCCTTGAATTATGAAAGAATTTACTGGAGAGAGGTGGAGAAATTGTTTGTATATATTGAGTTAATATATACTGTTATTTACATGCTGGCTCATATTGCTGAGCAAGAGACAGTTGATGAAGCTTTCCTGCTCTATCTCAGGGACCTTATGAGAAGCTCCAGGAGATGGTCCTCGCTTTTATAGCAAACCCATGTAATCAAGGTCAGACTCTGTAAAGTATATGAGGTTTCATTGACTCTTCTAAGTGATATGCTGTAGGTTCCTAATTGCTCTTGTTCTGCTTTTCAGGTTAAACCCTGACTGGTCCAAGCACAAAGTAAGCAGACAACAGATGGATGTCATTTCTGAGGCTGCCCAGGTATGGTGGGACTTATTAGCTGAGCATTGGCTCAAGATTGATACTGCTATTCTATACTGTGAACATTTTTCCTTTCTAATATGTAGCAATTTGTAATACATTATATAAGCTTGGATATTTAATATCAATATATGAATTGCTGTTTTCATTAAAGTTGTGAATGAATACAGGATGTGTCAAATGATACTTTAACAACGTAGGAAGAAGATTCTCTGCACACTACCCAAAAGAAATGTAAGTACAAACCCAGACACAAAACTTTTGACCAAAAATATATTCTGCATGCAAGATATGCTAGGAATATGAAGGCATAGAACTTAGGAGAGGAACTAACCAATATTAGCTTTCACTTAAAGCCCACTCCATGAGAGAGAACTTAAACCTAAAGCTGCTTGGGTAAATAAGAACTAGGAACTAAATATACCACAGACAAGTAGGTCTTAAAAAATGCATCAGTATAATGACCCCTAGTGATATTCTACTATATTCATGGAGTAGTGCCTTTAGTCTTCATCAGTAAAGTTACTTCTGCAACAATCAGAAACATAGGCTGAGACCTACAGCCAGACTCTATGTAGAGGGAGAGAGTGCTAGGAAATCATAGCACTAAATCAGGTGTCTCTATCAAATCCTTGTCAGAGTTCACAGAATCCTATGGAAGGAAAGGTAGAAATAGTGTTAGGGTTAGGGGAGATTGAGGACACATAGGGATAACACCCTCTTAATCAACAGACTCAGATGAACTTACAGAGACGGAAGCAGGAATCACAGGGCCAACACAGGTCTGGACCAGATCCTATGCATATATAGCTTTCAGCTTAGTATTTTTATGGGACTCCTGAATGTGGGAATGAGTGGGTCTCTGATTCTTGTGCCTTTTCTTGGTGCTCTTTTTCTTTCATTAAGTTGCTTTTGCCAGGCATGGTTGGTTTCTTTCTGGTTTTACTGTATTTTATTTTGTCATGTGTGTATTCTCTCATAGAAGCCTGGTTTTTTTTTTTTCTAATTAGAGACACAAAGAATGTGTATCCAGAGGAGAAGAGAGATGGGAAGGAACTGGACAAGTAGAGGGAAAGGAAAGTTGTAATTAGTATATATTATATGAGAAAATAGCCAATTTTTGAAATAAAGGAAAAAAGAATGTTTTATTAAGAATATATTTACACTCACATTTTAAAAGTTAATTACAAATGATAATATTGTTTTAAATACATTTTACTGGGATTTGGAAAAACTTCTCAGAGATATTAGTTAGATTGTGTTTAATTACTAAGCACAGAAACAGATAACAAAGTCAGGAAATCAAATATCTTTTTAATTGAATCCATTGGTTAAACAAATGACCCCAAGTGTATTTAGCTTCCTTTACTCTTGACATATGTCACACAGCTACCACTTATTGCTCTCATTTATGCCAGATATTATCATGATGGATATTTTATATACTTGTATAAGTGCATATATATCAGATGGTTTAAAAATATTCAGAATTAATGAAATATATGTATTCCTCTAATTAAAGCAACCTGCTAATTTCTAAGTAAAAAATCAATTAATATATGATATCATAGCCATTATGCAATAAGATGGGAGTCTTCATGAGAAGAAAGACATAT
The DNA here is from genome assembly GCF_008632895.1 of Mastomys coucha. NCBI lineage: Eukaryota > Metazoa > Chordata > Mammalia > Rodentia > Muridae > Mastomys > Mastomys coucha. The sequence continues at coordinate 12,277,803 of NW_022196900.1, forward strand.
GTGATACTGGAAAAATTCTATAGGTGAAGATGTCACAGGTCCTAAGGAGGAACTTTTTTAATATTAAAATAAATAGATATGGAACCATACTTTCTTTGAAATATACCCTTAGACTAATACTGTTATATGCCTTGGCAAGAGAAAAGTCTCTTTGGAGTAGGCAATGGTTAATACAGATAGTTGTAACTCATCAAAATACTGAGATTGGATGACTACACAGGTCATCTAAATACGGATCACCATCTAGAGAATATAGTAGAGAAAGGTGGAGGAAAGATGGTAAGAGTTGAAAGATATAAAGGAATCTCATGAAATGTGATTTTCTGCATATGGCAAGGCCTATAAAACCATGAATAGACAGTAGTTTTGACCACTTATGCAAGACCTGTGAAAAACCATAGACATGAACTTAGGAGGAGGACTGGTTGGGGGAAAAAAAGAACAAAATGTTTAAGAGTAAGAGGGGATAAGAGAAAGTAATGTAGAGGATCTGATCATAATACATTCTATACATATATGAAAGTTTCCAATATTATATAATGAGGCATAAAGTTCTTTAAACTACTAGAAAAATCATTATGAATACTGCAATAAATACATGGCATGTAGATAGATAATGAGATTTTTTTATCAGCAACAGCAAAGGCAGCAAAGTATTAAATTTAATTATCTGAAGGAATGAGGAGAAAAATAAACCAAACAAAAACAAAATTAAAAAACCCAGGGGCCTAGAACTTTTGATCCAGCTAAATTAACACTTAGAATTAAGAGCAAAATGAGAATTATAATAAATAAGTAGACTTGTCATATTCTATAATCTTGTAAAAGAAAAAATAGCCTTAGTCTGTAAAGTGAATAGTTTTGGATCCCAAATGTATTTTTTTCTCTGAAACAACTATGTAACTCCACTTGTTTTTGAGTGTCACTGACCATGGATTGAATGCAATAGAAAATGAACATGAGTTAAGACATATTAACAATTTCCACAGAACAAAACATAAGAAACAAAATAGTTCTCTTCAGATTTTCAGGAATAAGGCAATCATGTTCTGCATTTGTAATACTTTGCAAATGAATTCCTACATAGTCTGCACTATGATAATAGTGAACTATACTAAATAAAAAAATCTATTTTAGTCAAATTTATTATAACAGTTAACAAGGGAAACACAATAATAAATATATACTGGATTCTAACGGCAATAGTTCCTAGCTTAATATATGATGTGTTAAAAACCACATGTATTAAGCATTGGCAAAGAGTTATGACAAATAGAAGCTATTTATTGATTAATAATTGGAAATATGTATGAATTATAATTTAAGAGTTTTAAAAATATCATTTCTTGAAACATTAAAATATCATAGTTACAAAGAATAAAAATACCCCAGTTTCTATTCCTGTCTCCAATGACCAACTTAGTTCTTGGTGTTTATCAAGTTGATTTGAAGTTTTCAAAGACAGTGTAACCAAGACAACACAGACATGAATCAAATGAAATAGAATAGAGACCAAGGTCTGCCCAAGCATATGGTACTTATAGTATGAATTTATTTACTGGACTGACATTAATGCCACTGTTTCATCCAGAAGCTTGACAATGTGAATGTACCATATAAAAATTGAATGTTTTGTTGGCTTTGTTCCTACTTAACAATGAAAAGATTTAGGAGCCAGCAATGTTCCCATTTTTTTTATAGTGCTATATATACGTTTAGATCTTAAAATGCTGACTTTCCTTCTTTAAAACAAACAACAAACAAACAAACAAACGGCCAGATACAAAAAAGTCTTTCCAGATAGGAACCTATATTTTATTATTCTTTAAAAAAACAAAACAAACAAGCAAAAAAAAAAAACTAATGGAGAAATAACATCTCTTTCTGAGAGACCACACTTTTTAAAAGGCACATAGTTATAAGAATTTCACACATCCTTCCTTTTGATTCTCATACTCTCGCACTACCCTCTCCTCTACTACAAATCCTCTCCCTCTGCTTCTGTTTTATCCTTTATACAAACATCCCTTCTTTTTCTTCACATATGTTTTCTTTCTCTTTCTCACTATTTTGATTTCTTCACTATGTTTTCACAGAATCTTTTTTTTTTTTTATTGCATTGTGAGATAGTAAGCTTACATATGACTTTTAATGTCTGCTTTCTTTGGCTTAGTCTTTGCTTTCACGTCCTGGTTTCCCCCCTATGTCTAGGCTCCTCCCTGATAAGCTTTGCAGGCCTCAGACTCCTACCTCACTAATTTCATTTCACCCATAATGCACTGTCCATCCCCCAACAAATTGTCCACCTCTCCCTGCAAAGGACTCATCGTAGCTTTCTGGCTTCCATTTGTGCTCCAAATTGAATTCACAAAACACAGGATTTGAAGTGAGGATCTATGCATGACAGGCAGCATACCTGCTTGTCTCAGCCTGATTTCACTCACTCAGTATAATTGTTTTTCAGTTTCTTCCACTTACTTACCTGCAAATCATGATTTCCTGTCTATGAGTAAAATTCTACTCTGTATCTATGCCTTGTTTTTTTTTATCCCTTCATCTTTTGATGGACATCTACTTGATTACATTTCTTAGCTAGTCTGAATAGAGCAACAGTGAATATCAATATGCAAATATCTCTGTGGTAGGATAAAATGTCTGCTGGAAATATGCCTAAGACTGATATAGATGGGCCATAGGGCAGTTCTACTTCTAGTTTTCTTTATAAACTCCAAGACAGATTTCAAAAGTGGCTTCACTAATATAGAATTCCCACCAATGATCTATAAATGGTCCCCCTTCACCTCATCCAAGACAGCAACTGTTGTTATTTGTACTCCCTGTGATGGCTATTTTGACTAGGATGAGATAGACTGAGTGATTCTCATGTCCACTTCCCTTACCATAGATTATATTGAGCCCCTTTGTTAACCTACTAGCTAGCAAGCTAATTTCAAAATAAAACTTGGGAAAAGATTAAAGATGTCAAACGAAAGTACCATGCAGATTTGCATAATGCTCCTCATAGAATATGTAGGTTACTAACTGAAAATCAGAATGCAAATAATGGGATACCTTTCTATGAATTATTGGCAAGAAAAGCTGTAGGATTCTTCAAAATAAAATAGTCTATTGTTATTGCTTTTAGTTATCATCATAACTACATAGTAAGACCCTATTGCTAAAGGAAATGCACCCTTTGGCTACAGAACATAAAGAAGTTAATCTCAATCTTACTAGAAAATGTCATACTTAATGCCTAGCTTGTGTAGTTTCTGAAGGTTTTACTCTGGTTACTAGGGTAGAAAAGACATCAATGATTTTACTTAGTTCTCGACTCTGGATACTCTAATATTAGCTTGTACAATAATAACGGTTGTACGTGGGCATAAGTAACTACTCTTTGATTGGAATGAGGCCACCTCCATAGGAGGGATTTTAACGTTTTATACTCTAATCTTAGTCAAAAGTGAATGACTAGGGAAGTCATAGGTGGAAAGGTATAATCTGATATTGTTATTTTCTCAAGTGTTTAGGCTTATGCCCACTAAATCAGAACTCAACCATAGTCAGAAAAGAATCTTTCTGCAGTATGACAGTCAATGGAAAGATCATTAAAAGTCAAAAATGGTGAGAATAAGTGACTGAGTAGTTCAGTCCTAAAGTGGCAATTACAGTAACCTCATCATCCCCAGATTCAGGGAAAATTTATTGGGTAAAATATGAAAGAATATAAGAGCTGGAGGCTAGAGGGGGATGTTGTGAAATGTTATCCTATGGATATGTCATGATCATCACATCAGTGACTCATGACAGTTATCTGTACAAAACCTACACAAACTCGGGACAAACAAAATCATGGTATACACTGAACAGATGATGTCCAAGCCTCACTATTTTTTTTTTGATATTTCATTTATTTACATTTCAAATATTATCCCCTTTCTGGTTTCTCCTCTGTAAATCACCATCCCATTCCCCCTTACCCTGCTTCTATGAGGGTGCTCCCACAACCACCTTCTCATTCCTGCCTCACTGCCCTAGCACTCTTCTATACTGGGGCATCAAGCCTTCACAGGACCAAGGGCCTCCCCTCCCATTGATGCCAGATAAGGCCCCTTCAGCTTCTTCAGTCCTTCCTCTAACTTCTCCATTGGGGTCCTGAGCTCAGTCTGATGGTTGGCTGGAAGTATCCACATCTGTATTGGTCAGGATCTGGCAGAGCCTCTCAGGAGACAGCTAGCTGTTACTGAGGAACTATTGTCAATGAATGATTTTGGGAAGAAAGAGAATTGTTCTTCAAGATATGGCTACTGGTATGTTTCTTGAGCTAGTTAATAGGCCCAAATCCATGTATATGTGCACTGAAATAAATGTAATTACTGGGTCATAATAAAATCAAGTCCAGAGAGTCATATATGGGGAAAAATGGAGATAATTTGGAAGAATGAAGTAGGGATATGTATGATCATATTTAATATTGTGTACACAAAAAAGTTCACATATAAAAGAAATTATGGGCATATTTAATTTTAAAATTAATGTGAATAACTTTTAGAAAGTTTATTTCAATCTTTCATTAATACAAAAATGCTTAAATAAATAGATGCAGAAATTTGTTAAATAGAGTTTCAGGGTATTATTAAACTAATTTTCTTCCTTCCTTCCTACCTTTCTTCCTTCTTTCCTTCCTTCCTTCTTCCCTTCCTTCCTTCCTTCCTTCCTTCCTTCCTTCCTTCCTTCCTTATTTCTGACTTTTTGAGTTATATTAGTGCTACCCTAAGAACATGAGTGTAGAGTGGGAAACTGGGAACTTGCCAGTAGCCATCTTCATAAAGAAAAGTGATTGTCTCACCCCTAACAGCCATCATCTAACAAGAGCCCCTCAGCTAGGTGTAAGGCCTTGGGAGTCCCTCCCTTGCTATGCTGGAATCGCTTAATCTTGTTAAAGTATGAAATAGATAACCACAGCTGCTATGAGTTTTTGTGTGCAATAGTTATGTCCTAAATATTCTTAAAAAAAATTCAAAAATATTCATGATAGCATGTTGACTATGAAGAAAATACTCTAAGATACATGAATATGTACTATTTTGAAGTCGATTTTTATTCATTGATAACAATATTCTATTATATTTTGCTATACTTTAATGTTCTGTGAGATAATCACCAATAAACATTATTAAATTTACTGAGTTTCAACTTCTACTTTCTATGAAAAAAAGGCCAACATTAATCACAAAGAACATAACCCAGGACAGTGCCTTAGAACCTCTGAAGTTCATGTCAATATTTAAACATAATTATATTTTTTCTTGTAAAGTCTTAGACTTGCTTTATTTGCAAATTTCTTCTATTACATTCCCAAAATATAATCTCTGGATTCTACAGTGCTTCCTTCCCAGAGTAGGGGATTCAAATTATTTTCACAATATACAAAGTCATTATTTGCTGTCCCAGGTCTATTTCACTCTTGTGTGTAAAGTGGAGATAAGCAGAGTTTACAAGACATGTGACACCAGCACTCTGGAAACTAAGGATGTGCAGTGGTTTGAATACATTAGTGAGAAGCAGTAATCAATAATGAGTAAGCGCCACAATAAGGAGAATAGATTAAAAGTGCTTCCCATGAAGTAGTTTTACCAAGAGTGGTCACTGATTTTAATTCTGTACTTTTTTTATTTAATATTTTATTGACATTTCAAATGTTTTCCCCTTTCCAGGTCTCCCCTTCAGAAATCTCCTACCCCATTCCCCCTCCCCCTTCCTCTATGAGGGTGCTCCCGCACCCACCCACTCATTCCTGTTTTCCCGCCGTGGCATTCCCCTACACAGGGGCATAGAATACCTTCAGGCTTGGGCCTCTCCTCCTACTGATGTCCAACAAGGCCATCCTCTGCCACATATATGACCAGCACCACGGGTCCCTCCATGTGTATTCTTTGGTTAGTGGTCCAGTCCCCAGGAGATCTGGGGGAATCTGGCTTGTTAGAACTGTTGCTCCCTCTATGAAGCTGCAAAGCACCTCAGCTTCTTCAGTCCCTTCTCCAACTCCTACATCAGGACCCCCGCACCCAGTCCAATGGTTGGCTGCCAGCATCTGTTGCTGTATTTGTCAGGCAGAGCCTCTCAGGAGAAAGCCGTATCAGTGTCCTGTCAGCATGAACTTCTTGGCATCCACAATAGTGTCTGGGATTGGTGACTGTATATGGGATGGATCCCCAGGTGGGGCAGTCTCTGGATGTCCTTTCCTTCAGTCTCTGCTCCACACTTTTGTTTTCATATTTCCTCATGAGGATTTTGTTCACTCTTCTAAGAAGCATTGAAGCATCCACAAGCCTCCCTTGTCTTGAGCGTGATGTAGTCTGTGAATTGTATCTTCTGAGCTAATATCAAGTTCACAGTGAATGTATACCATGTGTGTTCTTTTGTGATTGGGTTACCTCACTCAGGATTATATTTTCTAGTTCCATCCATTTGTCTGAGAATTTCATAAGTTCATTGTTTTTAATGGCTGAGTAGTACCCCATTGGGTAAATGTACCACATTTTCTGTATCCATTCTTCTGTTGAGGGCCATCTGGCTTCTTTCCAGCTTCTGGCTCTTATAAATAAGGTTGCTATGAACATAGTGGAGCATGTGCCCTTGTTATATGTTAGAGTTTCTTTTGGGTATATACCCAGGAGTGGTGTAGCCGGGTCCTCAGGTCCTATGTCCAATTTTCTGAGGAACCACCTAACTGATTTCCAGAGTGGTTATATCAGCTTACAATCCCACCAGCAATGGAGAAGTGTTCCTCTTTCCCCACATCCTTACAAGCATCTGCTGTCACCTGAGATTCTGGTCTTAGTCATTCTGACTGTTGTGAAGTGCAGTCTCAGGTTTGTTTTGATTTGCATTTCCCTGATGACTAGCATCCCCATGTGGGCTCAAAACTATTCAATAACTCCAGTGCATATGTATCAATTGTTCTCATTTGATATCTATGTGTATGAGGAATACACATGATACTTATACAATAATGAAGTCAAAAACACTTACATACATGAAAAGATGAAATAAATAAAATGTTTAAACAATTTATTGATAAAATTTCTTCCAAACTGCCAATTTTTCCATTATCCACCTCCAATAACAAATTCTCCTAAATTATCTTTTGATGAAACGACTTGATTTCACATCCATACATTTTATTTTATTTTAACTTACTCACCCACTCCTGCCTCTCTGCCTTAGCATTCACCTACACTGGGGCATCAAGCCTTCACAGGACCAAGGGCTTCTTCCGCCATTAATGCCTGACACGTCCGTCCTCTGCTACATATACAGGTGGCACCATGGGTCCCTCCAATGTATACTCCTTAGTTGGTAGTTTAGAACCTGGGAGCTCTGGTTGGTTGATATTGTTGTTCTTCCTATGAGGTTGCAAACCCCTTCAGCTCCTTCAGCCCTTTCTCTAACTCTTCCATTGGGGACCCCATGATCAGTTGAATGGTTGGCTTAGAGCATCAGCCTCTCTATGTGTCAGGTTCTAGTAGAGCCTCTCAGGAGACAGCTGTATCAGACTTCTGTCAGCATGCATGTCTTGGCATCCACAATAGTGTCTGGGTTTGGTGACTGTATATGGGATACAGTAGAACAGTCTCTGGATGGCCTTTCCTTCTGTCTCTGCTCCATACTTTTGTTTCCATATTTCCGCTTGTGAGTATTTTGTTCACTCTTCTAAGAATCACTGAAGCATCCATCTTTTGGGCTTCCTTCTTCTTAGATTTCATATGGTCTATGATTTGAATCTTGGCTGTTCTGAACTTTTGGGCTAATAATTCTATACTTTCCTATCCCTGTATTTTCAGTCTCTTGTCTGCCTGCTGTATGAGTCTGAGCATCTCTGAATTTTATCTGTGAATTTCTCTCTCTCTCTCTCTCTCTCTCTCTCTCTCTCTCTCTCTCTCTCTTTTTCTCTGTGAATCCCTGACAAATGTCTTTACTCTTTTAATGATCAGCATAGAAAGCTATTTAGGAAGAAACACTGATGCATACTTTACAGAATTTACAAGGGATTAAATCACTGAATCCATATGAGTCCAACTGACACAGACAAAGAACAATTTTATAAACATCACTGCAAACAATTATATCAAACAATATCCATGCTTTATCTAGTATTTATTACAGATATATGTTTTAAAAGGATGTTTCCAGTCTATTTTATGTTTTCAGAACTTAAAATCACATATTCTGCTCATAGGCCTGGAAGAACACATAACTTACCATTATAACTATGCATTAGCTTAAGATGAAACAATTGATTATTTAGGAATCAGATGGCAAGTACAGTTGATTGTTATACATTTTCTTCTTACTTGCAGCTTTAAAAACAGGCTGAAAAGAAGAGTAAGACATCACCCTTAAGGCTTAAGTGACTTTAAGCTGCATTGTTAATTCTTGCTGTGAGGTCCTGGAAAAATTACTGTTTTTTCTAATGCAAGAGATATTTTGATACTATTGTGTCATCACAATGACATGTATACATCTCTTACATTCATATAATTTAAACAGTTCTCTGTAACATCTAAAGTGGTAAATCGTAATGAATAGAGCTCACGCAAACAATTTCTCTATCATTCCTTCAGAATTAAAGAGGAATTTACAGCAAGGTGGCAAAAGGACCAAGGTGTGGCTAGTCAAATAGTGAAAGTGACTGCTGAGTGCTCATCTATAAGTGGAAAGAATTTAGGAGCTATAGTTGGAGAAAGAGGTCTCTTAAATTCTGTCTTATGGCTATGATATGGCCATGTAAACCACAAAATCCTTTCAGTTAGAGTTATCTGCATAGGGTCTATACTATTTAGAGCGAATCAATAGTTAGGCAAAAACTGGAGAGATGCTGGCTTATGGTATTCAGGAGTGATCCCAGGTGAACTGGCTTTGTCAAGTCCTGTTGAGAGTTGCTGAAAGAGTAGGCACCATTGTGCCACCTCACTTGCTCCAACAGAAGTGGCTCTGATTAGTCATGATAGTTCAAAAACAAAACAGAAAGATATGAATATGAAAAGCAGTGGAGCAAGAGTCTTCCTGTTGGGGGTCAGAGGGACCATGGAAAGATTGAGGATGTATGGGATCATAGTGTATTGCATGCATGTATTTTCAAAGAATAAAAACCAATGAACTTCATTCCTTCTTAGAAGGGGGAACAAAATACCCATGGAAGGAGTTGCTGAGACAAACTGTGGAGCAGAGACTGAAGGAAGACAATCCAGAGACTGTTCCACCTGGGAATCCTTCCTATATTCAATCATCAAACCCAAACACTATTTTGGATGCCAGCAAGTGCTTGTTAACAGGAACCTGATATAGCTATCTCCTGAGAGGCTCTGCCAGTGCCTGACTAATACAGAAGTACAGGCTCACAGCCATCCATTGGATTAAGCACAGGGTCCCCAATGAAGAAGTTAGAGAAAGGACCCAAGGAGCTGAAGGGTTTACAGCCCCTTAGGACAAACATCACTATGAACTAACTAGTAACCTCAGAGCTCCCAAGGACTAAACCACCAACCAAAGAGTATACATGGTGGGACTCATGGCTCCAGCAGCATATATATAGCAGAGGATGACCTAGTAGGTCATCAATGGGAGGAGAGGCCCTTGGTCCTATGAAGGTTCTATACCCCAGTGTAGGGTAATGCCAGGGCCAGAAAGTGGGAGGGGGTAGGTTTGTGAGCAGGGGGATGGGGGAGGGAACAGATCTTTTTTTGGTTTTTGTTTTTTTGTTTATTTTTGGGTTTTTTTTGGAGGGGAAACTGAGAAAGGAGATATCATTTGATATGTAAATAAAGAAAATATCTAATAAAAAAACAGTGAACATAAAACTAAGGTGTACACTAGAGTCATGAAACCACAGTTTGAGAACTGCTAGCCTACAGATACTAAGAGTTCCTTAGTATTTAGATCATAATGACCTCACATAGGAAATTAAATTATATTCTTCAATTTCTGAAGAATGAAGACTAGTGCTTATAAAAACTTTCCAGGTTGCTTTATCTTACTGAATTTAAACAGCCTGTGATTCATCTTGATATTTGATGATTGCTTTTAGTAACTCTAGAATTAATTTGTACTTATACTTACTTTATATCTATTGAAGGAGTAGAAGAATTAAAAAATATGATATCTTTCCTGTAAACAATGTTATCTTCAACAACTGAGCTACAATTTTCTGAGAAATTACATAGTTTTCATTATTATGATTATGATTAAAAGGTGTAGATATTTGATCTAGGTTTGTCACTGTTCTAAAATAAAAGGAATAACACCAAATAATGTAGTTTGTCCAGAGAAAATACTTTTTAATAATATTTCTAAAGAACATTCTCACATTCTTTTGATTTGTTTCTCTTCATGTAAACACTTTGATATTCTGAGGAAAATTTTACTGATAACATAACAACAACTCATTATATTTAGAAAATAATGAAAAAAACATAGGAGACAATAATTATAAAATCCAAGGAAGGTCATAATTCCAGAAACATTGTCTCAGCAGAAACAGCCTCATGAATAAACTGATGGAGGAGACTAGAAACTTTTCTAGAGAGTCTAATATTCAATATACTTGTTCTTTTCAAATTCCTGATCATAGGAGGAAAGTTTTGTGCTTAAATCCACATAGATCCTAGTCTCATGCCATCTTATTTTTCACATAGAGAAGGAGTGATACCTGCTGGTTAATATATCTCATACAATAAGACACCTTCCCTGTAGGTGTCCAAGACACCTCTGAATAGGGCTCTAGTGTCATGATAAGGAACTATTATCTCTCACAGTAAGAAAAATGAAAGTTATTATACACAAATCAGGTTTCTATTTTGTGCTTTATCCAGTTATTCATGAAGCTTCTTACATCAATCCTTAACAAAGTTAAACAGGGAGTGGAAACCAAATTCTAGTGATTGGGCTGTGACGAGCATCATTCATACCTAATGTTTGCTTTCAGGTATTCTCTACCTATGGTCACATTTAAGGTGTTTTAATTGGGGATAAATGGAGCAGGGCACAAATGCCTTTTCAACTATGGGAAAATATCAGCTGTTTGATATACAGCTTTGGGTAAATACATGGCCACATGGAGTCTCATGGTCAGAAGTTCACACTTTACAAGGTTCAAGAAGTTGATGAGTGGTGTTTTAAAAAAGAATTACTACTATGCACCATATGGTGATGTTACTTCTTTAATCTTAGGACTTGTGAGGTTGAAACAGAAGACTCATAGTAAGCTTAAGGATAGTTGGGATGACATTGTGAGTTCCAGGCTACCGTGCATTACACAATAAGATTACAGCAGTTAAATATCACTAGCTGCTTTTCTGCAGGACTTAGGATTAGGTTTGAGCAACCTCGAAGTGATTTACACTTGTAGCTTCCATTTAGGGATTTAGGGATTAAACTCAGGTCATCAGGTTTTCCAGAAATCATCTTTACTTTATGAGTCAACTTTCTGGCTCCCATCTAATATTTTACTGAACTAATTTGCTGTTTTCATTCATTGTTTCTTCTCCCTTCTAGTCTCTGGGAGCACTAGGTACAAACATGGTATATATATATATATATATATATATATATATATATATGTGTGTGTGTGTGTGTGTGTGTGTG
>NW_022196900.1:12289875-12304375 GCF_008632895.1 Mastomys coucha
TATATATATATATATATATCCAGGCAAATACTCATGCACACAAAATAATGATGATGATGATGATGATAGTGGTGGTGGTGGTGGTGGTGATGGTGGTAGTGGTGGTAGTTATAAGAAAAGAAAATTAAAGAAACAAACAAAACCCAACTGGGTATCAAAGAGAAGAGTTTTTTTTAAAAGAACATCCAACTACATCTGTATATTTCATTATTTTTTAAGTACCTTCATTAATTATAGATAATACGAGCATTAACTGAGCTGTCAGTCAATAAAAATAATAGCAACAGCTAGCTGTATTAAATTCACACATTCAAATATTTCATCTATTTTTATTTTTAAGATTTTATTTATTTGTTTATTTACTCATTTATTTGTTAGTTTGTGAACTGTATGTGTGTGTGTGTGTGTGTGTGTGTATTGTGCTTTGAATTCACAGGAAGAGATGATAACTGCATGAAAAACTGCCACAAAACTGGGCCCATTACTATTCCAATATAACTTAGATGATAGTTATTGGTATCAATTCACTTTTCTGTACATACACATCTAGTTTTGCCAGTACCACTTGGTAAAGGTGCTTTGTTTTTTCCAGCATATGTTTTGATCATATCTGTCAAATATGAAGTAGTTGAATTGAAGTGTGTTTATGTTTGGAATTTTTATTTTGTTCCATTTATCTGCATGTTTGTTTTTGTGACAGCACCATATTGCTTTTAGTACTATAACTCTATAATTGTAATCTATCTCAGCAACTTCTCTATTTCTATGAAGAGAGAGCATTACCAAGGCACCATGACCATTATTGTGGGAAGTGTGGTGATATGAAGACAGGCATGATGCTTAGCATCAACTGAGAGCTTACATTTTTCAACCAGCAGTAAACAGGCAGAGGGAATCCTCAAAGCCAGTGCCTAGTGACATACCTCCTCTAACATGGTCACACCTTCTACAACAATATCATACCTCTTAATCTTTCCTAAACATCTGGGAACAACCCCTGGGAACCAAACATTCTAGCAGATGTGCAAATGAGAGCTGCTCTTGTTCAAGCTATGACATGGATCATAGCTGATGTGAAGAAGCTGGCCTTGTCCCAGGTCGAATTCATCAGAATAGACTCAGTGTTAAGATGTGGGACCTAGACAGGATTGGGAAGTCTGGGTACCTAGTAGAAAATGGAGACCTGTTGATAGTTTTAGGTGTGTCAGGTAGGGTGGGTCTTGAGGGAAACCTAGAGCTTGTCTGCAGTATAGGTGGAGCAGGAGATGAATCTCGGTCAGTCTAGACACTGGCTGTAGGACTCTGGCTAGATCTGGCTACTTACAGAAAAAGAGATCTGATGCTGTGGGGTACACACCAGGCTAGACCCAGAAGGAGGAAATAGAAACCTGGGTATGAAATGGGTGGTAGAATAAGCAATATATATGTATATGTATATATATATGATATATGAAATATATGCATATATGATAGGGGGAATCATGAAGCAATCAGATAAATGCACTTATTTGTCAGACCTGTTTGTCGTTCATTGCCTTAGGAATCATATCTAAGTCAAATCCCAGACCTTTTGGTGAGACCAGAGGAGAAGTACTACAGAAGTACCTAGTACCTAGAAGTACTAGGGATGAGTAAAGGAGAAGCAGCGAATTCTTTTGTGGTTTACATATGTAAGATAGATCAATCTTTGTTATAACACAGTCACTTGATGCTTTACTAAATAGAGACTGAGAATCTTGAGTGAGGCTTGTAATGATTAACCTCAGTTATCACCATGGTAAGATATAAACTCAACCTTGAGCTATCCTGTGGAAGATTATCTTGTTTATAATTTAAGTAGGAAGATCTGGCTATTGTGTTCAGCACCATTCCCTAGAATGATATCCAGAACTGTACAATGAGAAACAAATACATTCATTCATTGTTCTCCTTTTCCTGAATTTGGTAGTGCTATGAGAAGCTACTTCAAAATTTCTGCCTTGACTTCCCCCTCATGATGAAGCATAATCTGAACTATGGGCCAAAAATAAACCCTACTTACTGAAGTGACTTTTTGTCAGGTATTTTATCACAGCAGGAACAACAATAAAATGTAACAATGATAAATCTAATCATATTGATGTAGATGCACTTACCAAATTTTCAGGATTATTGTTTGAACTCTAGGATCATGCTTAATTTTTTATATATTTTGATCTATACTTGTGAGTAGCAATCAGTCAAGATAAAATGGCAAAATTGCATTGGCTTTGTTTTTTACTTTTTTTCTTTTCTTTTTTTTCTTAAGACAAAGTCTTTTTTATTGAATATTTTCTTTATTAATATTTCAAATGTTATCCCCTTTCCCGGTTCCTCAACCCAGAAACCCCCTATCCCATCCTCCATCTCCTGCATTTATGATGGTGTTCCCCCACCAACCAATCACTCCTTCCTCCCTGCACTCAACTTGGGGAATGCCAGAACAGGGAAGCTGGAGTGGGTGGGTTAATGAACAGGGGAAGAGGGGAGGATGGGATAGGGGTTTTCATAAGGGAAAATAGAGAGGGGATAAAATTTAAAATGTAAATAAAGAAAATATCTAATTAAAAAAGGGGGAAAAATGAGGCACAGAGCTAAACAAAGGATTTTCAACTGAAGAATACCAAATGGCAGAGAAGCACCTAAAGAAATGTTCCACATCCTTAGTCATCAAGGAAATGCAACTCAAACAACCCTGAGACTCTATCTACCTCAAACCAGCAAAAATATGAGAGATCAAAAACTCAGGTGACAACAGATGCTGGCAAGGATGTGGAGAAAGAGGAACACTCCTCCATTGTTGGTGGGATTGCAAGCTGGTACATCCAGAAGAGGGGGAAGAGAATTGGCAGAGGGTTAAACTTTGTCTTACAGGGTGCCTGGTATAGCTGTCTCCTGAGATGCTCTGCCAGATCCTGACAAATAGAGAGAAGGATGCCAACCATTGGACTGAGCACAGGGTCCCTAATTGGGTCTCCAACTGATGAGTTAGAAAAAAGACTGAAGGAACTGAAGGGGTTTGCAATCCCATAGGAAGAACAATAATATCAACCAACAAGATCCGCCCAGGGCTCCCAGGGACTAAACCACCAACTAAGGTATACACATGGTGGGACCCATAACTCCAGCTGCATATGTAGCAAAGGATGGCCTTTTCAGGCATTAATGGGGGGAGAGGCCCTTGGTCCTGTGAAGGATTGATGCCCCAGTGCATTGGCTTTGTTAATGAACTCATTAATTTGAGTCAATATGAAAGGGTTATAACAGACTATAAATATGTATCTCACTTATGACCCACATTCATTATAAAGAGCCCACAAAATAATTCCACCATCAAGATCAAGGGAAAAATACTTACATGCAGGATATCACCAAAAAATACAATAGGAATACTCAAAGGATTCAGAATGAAGTTTATGCACATAGTTCTGATTATCATAGACCAAGTATATAAAACAAACCCATAAAATATTTCTATGAAAGTAGAAGAACACAGAGGAAATGAATTTCACTCTTCCAAATGCAGTCTCCTAAAAAATCAAACAGAACAATTTTAATTCTCCTAGCAATTAAATGTAATCAGCCATTTGTGAAAAACTCTCTACAAATATTGATATTATAGACCACTTTCCCATAGCTTTCTATGGAAACTGCTCAGTTTGTCTACCAGGTACGAAAATTGCAGACTCTTGCAACTTCAGTGATTATAAATAAAAGATACATCAGTTGTACATATCTTGAAGAACAATTAGAAGTTTTTTAAAAATATATAATCATTCTTAGGAATGATGGAAATTGTCCTTCAAATCCAAGCATCAAGGAACTATGCCACATCAATTCTTTTCTTCAAGAAAATATCTACCAGACTTTCTTAATTTTTCAAATAGAAGAACTGGACTTTAAATTCCAATGCCAATATAGAGTTTCCACTTTTTCTAAAGACATGTGTCATTGCATATCTTGATAAACAAAAGATAAAACTGGTAAATGAAATAGTCTGGCTTCAATGAATATTTTTAATGGTTTTTATTCATAATATTCTTAGGAATAGACTTGATGAACAGACAAAACATAAGGCTCCACTTGGAATTCATAACCGTTGCTATGATGTTCTAGTCTGATCATCAAAACAGACACTCACACTCACCTAATTAATCAGACCACAACCTAGGTACTTATGTGTAAAGGGAGATTGTGTCAACTTGAGAAGAAATATTATAAAGAACCATTCCTACTTTCTATGGCTTTTTCCTCTTCCCAGCTCTGTTAGATATTTTTGTTATTCCTGTGACCAGTTTCTTACAAGAAATAACACAACTAAGGCAAGGTGTAGTTTGACTTAAATTTCATGGCAGAGAAGGCATGACAGTAGAAAAGGGAATTGTCTGGTCAGATTGTGTTTACATTCAAGAAGGTAAGAGTAGATAGGAAGTGGGTTAGCTTCCAACCTCCTGACTCACACCTACAGCAATACTCAGATTCCTATACATTCTTCACCTTTCCAAAAAATCTTGATCAACTATTCAAAAACAAGCTTATGGAGGACATTTTATATTCAAACTATAACAATTTCCCTGAAGTTGTCTATACCAATTTACACAAGTAGCACCAAGAAAACATGGAAATTGCTACAGGAAGTAATGAATATCCTCTGCAATACACAGAATCATGACATACCTAGTTAAAAATCTCAATTGTGCCTGCTATAAATTTCTTTATAAATTCTTTATTGCAATAAGGATAGTACATCTTTTTCTGAATCCTTACTGGTGTGTTGTTCTTGGATATTCATCATTCTTTTGCTACAAAAATGGTTGCTAAAGTCAACTGAGAAGTTCATGATGGGTAAAGCAACAGTATTTTCTGCATGAATATTAGGGATTCATCATCTTCGCTAAGAACACATGCACACCTGCATTATGACCTTGGAGAAAACTTGTTATTACAAAAGAGAAGCTCATGGAACATTTACCTGGGCCAATATTGAAACTAAAGCAATACTACATTGATCTGGGAATCACACACCATAAACCAGAAACATTTAGATGTGATAATTCCTCCAGCATTCCCACTTTTCACTGTGGCTGAGTTATAAGATGGATCTGTGCAAAGAATTATAGAGCTTTATCATGAGCATAATTAGGTTGCTTTTCTACTGCAGCTTTTACCCCCAATGTGTTTTTCTTACTGAAGCAAATCAATACTGTACCCTGGCATCTGCTATGTTCATATTGATCCAGAGATAACTTTTCCCTCAAAACCAATAAGCAGCAAACATAAAAAGTACTCAGCTCTCACCTGGCTGGGACAGTAGCTCAGTAAGCTACTACAGACTTCAAGCTATCATCTAGATTTGTTTACTTCTGAAAAACAGAAAGTAAAATGTTGGAAGCTATTTCCATTAATAGTCTTGATTAAAAACAATCAATGTGTGACAAAGTCCATAAATATACAAAAACTTTCTGTCAGTAAATGTTCTATGAGCCTAATGATTTCCAGTAAATAATCTATATTGGAATATTCTTTTCAAAGACATAATTAAATGTATTGTTATATCAAGTTCATTAACAGTGAGTAGAAACATCTAATTAGTTCAATAACAAAATTAGATGAGGGCCAGAAAAGACTCAGCAGATAGCTGTGCTTACGACCCAATCTGATGACCTGGGTTCAAGCCCTGAGCACACATATGGAAGGGAAGAACTAATTTCTTCAACTTATCTTCTGACTCCCACCCTCATACCATGAAACATTTGCCTAATGCCTACTACCCACACACACACACACACACACACAGAGAGAGAGAGAGAGAGAGAGAGAGAGAGAGAGAGAGAGAGAGAGAGAAAGAGAGAGAGAGAGCAAAAAAGCATTTTAAATTGTCCTTCTCATACTCTAGTTCATTTATTTCTTTCCATCTGCTCTTCTACTATATTCCCAGAATCTTGGAGGATGATATAGTTGTCCAATTAAGGATGGAACACCTCCTCCTATCTCTTCTTTTCCCTACACTGGAAAGTTAAGACTGCCTTCACCATCATCCTTGGCCATAAAGATGCTTCTCTAATCAACAAATGATAACAGCAGTGATCTACATATATAACCAAAAATGTTTAGAGAACACTTTGACATAATATCTACCTTCTTGGCCTTCTGACCTCTCCTATGCTATGATTTGATCCAATTCACAGTACCAGGTTAAATAGCTAGAAGAAAAAGCAGCCTCCTTCACAAGGGAACTATACTTAAGTTAGTAACAAATTTCGCTGGGATTTGACAGTGTTGAATATATACAAAAATCTCTATAATATATGCAATACTTGGTATCCAGAATTTTGAAAAATCAGTGTCATAAACTTTACAAAAACTCCAGGTACATAACATAATATATTAGCTCAATATATTATGATACATTTTAAGTATATCTATTTATATGCAAAGGATAAAATTTTAAGCATATCTATTTATATGGTATGGGTGAAAAACTTTTTATAAGCAGAAAATCCATGAAACATTAATTTAATGTCTAAGATTATTTGTTGATAGAACATATAATTGCTTTTTAAAGCTATGTAAATTCTATCTTGGCTACTTTTCCTCCTTCACATTCTTTGTTCATGGAATCAGCAATGTTGTCCTGAACTGTTCTTTAACCAAGTAATTATTTTCTGAAGAATTCAGTCTGTTTATTTTTTACTTTGTTTTATAAATGCCCTTTAACTCAGATTCTGTTTATTAATATTATATTTCACAGTTATGCTAATTATCAAACAACCCAATTTGTGTGCATTTGGATGTCATTGACAGTTACATCAACAGCTTTAGATTAAGGGAAGTGAGGAAGTAGTTTTGTAGGTTAAGTACTTACTTCATGAACATAAAGACCTACTTTGGACACTAAACATACATGGCAAATGACAACAAAACAAAACAACACGCAAACAACAACAAAAAAACAAGCAGACACACCCTACATAGCTAAAATGATTCTGTACAAATAAGGAGACAATCAATTGAGTGAAGAAGAAATTCAGAGAATAGAGAAAAATTAAGGTAAAAAAATAATGCCAAGGTTGTTTGATATAGTGATGAAATCATACTATTTTATATTTACCTATAAACATATAAAATTCCTATACAAACACATACATATATCCACATAGATACACACTGATACAAACACAAATAGACACACACAAAGACAGACACAGACAGACAGACCAACACACAGACAGACAGACAGACAGACAGACACACACACACACACACACACACACACACATGGTAGGGAAGGAATAAATATTTCCAGGTATTTTTGTCTTCTAGAAACAGCTGCATGAACAATACCCTGACAATGATAAAAACAATAGACATGTTATCATAGAAAGGGGACAATTTCATGTGCTGGTGTCCTTAGCCAAGCATCAATGACAGTTAAAAGAATAAAAATTAGTCCTTCCCAGGGATGAGTTTCCTAAATTGTTTCCCAGTACAAATTGTCAACCCTGAAGACATGTATACACAAACAATAAGACAGATTTGGAAGATTATATTTATAATTTGTGAATATATGTGTGTGCTTGTATTGTAAAACAATAATAATGAAAGAAAATGAGGCTATCAATTAGAGAGTGAAGAGTAAAAGATAAAGGGAGAAAGGGAAAGACAGAATTATTTAAGTATATTTTAAATAAAATATAATTTGAAAGGAAAATTAAAAACAACAGCTATAGTGATGTACCTTAATAAATCTCAGCTCTGAGGAAGAAGAAAGAGGTAGATACCTGGAATTTGCTGGCCATTCAACCAAGTCTTTGGGAATCCCCAGATCTCAGTGAGAGGTTCTTTCAAAAATAAGCATGGTTTTTGAAGAATACAAACAAATACATACATGTATCTGTGAACATTAATGCACGTATATGCACAGAGAAACACATAAACACATGCACACTCACACACGTACACACACACACACACATACACACCCACCGAAAAAGTCAGAAATTATGATGCAATAATGTCAACTGATGTGGTACTTAATAAAAATCAAACTGTAAAGAATTCGTGCTCATAGAAATGATGAGACTATACAGCACTGTTTTCAGAAAGCTAACAGGAATGAAGTATATTTAACTAGCAGAAGTGAAGACCACAGAATGTCCCTGAGTGTAGCTCTGGTTCCTTGGCTCTGGTGTTTCTAGTGGACACCATTCACAGCTTCATTCAAAGATTTTACTGAGATCTCACAAGAACCAATTAACCAAATTGTGGAGAATGGTTTGGAAAAAGAAAGAAACAGGAAGACAAGGGATCATCAATGAAACACACCTGTAAGAAATTTCTTCAGAGAAAATACTGAATTGGAAATTCTGAAATACATATGTTTTGAGAAATATTTAGACAAAGACACTGGTACCTTGGCATTGACTATTGGCAGAGGGTTAAAAAAATGATCAGTTTTAACTATGATATTTTTCAACATACCTTCTCTATTCATCATCATTAGTGACATAGATCCTAAGGATTAATGACTTTAGCTTAATAAAATATATTTTAATACTCTCCATGTTCATTATATGTGTTTATGTGGCAATGTTAGATATTTCTTGGAAAGCAAGATAGGAAGAAACAGATACAAGAGAAGGGAAGCTCACTCCAAGTAAATGTCATAGGTACTCAGGATGAACCTGAAGCAGATTCACAATGCCTGCTACACCAGGGTTCTAAGTTTAAGGCTTTTAGTTTCTCTGTCCCTCCTGTTTTTCAAGTTGACTCCTATAACTTCCTTATTTGATTTTTATTCTTAAATTCTCTACTTTAATCAGATTTTTAAATGTTTCATATTATTTTTTTTTTGGAATTTCCAGTCTATGTGAATAACTTTTTGAATTTTAATCAATCACTTATACCATCCAATATCAAAAAATACATCATTTTCACAGAGTACCTGTTTTCCTAATATACCTTAAATACAGACAATGGTAACACTATATATATCCCGAGATTGACAGGTAGGTAGGTAGTTTTGTACAGAAACAATTTAAATGATTCTTGTGTTTTAAAGTTTGTGCTATAATATTCAGGCTCTACTATGAGAGAATGGCAAATCAAAAGAAAAAAAACCTTCAGAGATGAAGATTTTATTCCTAGTCCAGTTTTATATGTTCTAAAGCTTTTTGTGCAATCAAAGGACAACTTGAGAAGTAAAGAGCAATTAAGGAAAATTTGAGCTGTTTTGACTTTCTGCATGATACATAGTCTACAAATTTTGAGAAGTGTGAAATTAATTTAAATCATGTTTTTTTTGTTCAAATACCTGTTACAATATCTGTAATAATAAAAATCTTAAAATGTCAATGCCTAAAATTATGAGTATTAAAAATATTCTTTTTGCCATCTATCTGGTAGTCCTTGGAAATATTCCCAATGGTTAAAAAGAGACCACAATGTAATAATAAAACCTAAGAATGGTAAATTATAGCAAAATAAATTAACAAAGACCCCCAATAATGATTAATTCTTTCAATAAACTAGTTGAGTTGATTGAAATTTTTACTACAAAGCAGATAAAAAATGTAAGTCTAAAATCATTTTAATTGGAAAGAAAAATAAATTCTGAATATTCAGCCTCCTGCGGACATTGGGGCAACAGTAGAGATTGCATCAGTTAACTCTTCCTGACCTCCTCCTTAGCCAGAAAGCCTTGTGACACTAGCCTTGTGACACTAGCCTTGTGACACTAGCCTTGTGACACCAGCCTTCACAAGAAAGTGGCTTTACCACCTGGGATGAGCCAGACAAAAGGCCCTTTGTCTGTCTGTCTCTCCCTCTCTCCCTCCCTCCCTCCCTCTGTCTTTGAGGAGCCACCACCCATCCAGCTATGAAAACACCCCTGGCTGACAGGTTGCTGCAGTGCTGAGATTCTGACAAGACAAGAGACTTGCTTTCATTTTGTGAAATGTATAGACATACCTGACTTTCCTAGTAAAAGTGGCTTTGATCAGAAAATCCAACTTGGCCCAATTATTTCTCTCGCAACCTCAAACCCTTATATTTTTTTCCTAGGCTCCTGCTTCCCTTCCAGGAGAATCCAGTTTGTGTGACCACGGGCGGTTACACTCTTATCTGCTCATGATTTTATAAAATGGTTATATAACAATAAAATTTGAATATTGATGAAGATGAGGTTCTACTTCAAAATATATTTCAATAAAACTCTTATAAATTACAAAATTAGCTTTCACCACAACTTTTATCTCTTACCAAATTCTTTCCTCAACCTGTGCTTTTTCAAATTCACAGCAAACTCATTTTGTTGGTAGGATAGATATTACTGCTTTCATGATCCTGAGGCCAGAAGCTATAAACACTAATAGTACCAAGAAAGTATATGTATACAACTAGGCCTTAGAGTGAGAACAAAATATTTATTGTATCTGATGTTTTACATCCTTTTTTGACTAAGGCATATTGTTATAGGGAAAATAGTGAGTAAGGCAAGTTTTCTATCATGTATATCTATAAGATAGCATACATATCTATAGGATATGTGTGCCTTCTATTTCTGCTTTTTCATATTTCCAACTTGAGTGAACAAAATGTATTACTTTTACTGGTGAAATTGCCACTATTACCATTAAAGGCATCTAGGCATAAAAGTTGTGTATCCCCAAAATTATACTAGAAAACTTTGGTGCTCAAAGAATAATCAAGGAATGATGCAATTGGCTTTAATGCCATTTGAACACTGAATCACTAAGGCAAGATTGTCTTACTCCTTTGTCTGTACCCTGAAACACTATTAACATTCTTCTTATAGGATAAAGAAAACAGTGATATATGTATGTATATGGACACATATGTGTGTTTATATGTATATGTGTGTATGTGTGCTTGTGTGTGTGTACATCAAATCAAGAAAAAAATTATTACATGCCTACCATCTTCTAGTATTTCTTTCTTTCCTAGATTATATTATATATTATAGCTAATATATGTACATGCCTTTCTTTCTCTCCAACCTCATTCTTTTCAATCATGTAGACTTTTGAACATTATGACCTTTTACTAAAATGAGCTTAATACTGTTCCCTAAGAGAGTGGCTCTTGAATTGTGAGTGTTTAAAGACCTTAATCTTTCACAGGGATAGTATGTCAAATATCTTATCTCACCTCAACACATTCTGATGGATTATTAAAAGCATTGAAGAAAGCATTCTTCACTAACAGTAACTTAAATAACTAGTGAAGTTTTGCCAATTTGCATTTCTACTTTTGTTAAACAATTAGTTTATAGGATGATCTGAGAATTCATAAAGTAGTTTGTATTAAAAAATTAACTATACTCTAAGGGAGTCATCCTGTTAAATTATTATTGAATGGCTTGCATGTATGCTTTTGAAAATGCTTAATATACATATAAACCATTTACTATAAATTTCTTTTCTGGCTAGTTTTTCATAAAAGAGAAATCCTTTTTATGCACATCATCATGTTTAATGAATTATTTCTTACCAAGCAGATCTTGGAATACTTTTCATCTCAATACAAAAGAAATTTCTTTTCTAGTCTACATCTCTCTCTTTGCAAGGTTATCATGTCTGATTTTAGAGACTTACTATTCTTTGTTTAATGAGTTCCTGAATGATGGATCGTTATATCATGAATGTGCATTAAGTTTGAACATTTTTCTAATACTTATAAAGAACATTTGAATACATTATGTCTGAATATAAACAAGATAAATTCCCAGGAGTCGAATTTCAGGATCAAAGGCTTTTTGAGCTTAGAATGTTGTTTACCTATAATAGATGTCCATAAGGAATGTATCAAGTTAAAAAGTACAAGGAATATGTGGAGACTTATTACCAAAATTTTTACTGAGTTTTCAGTGTAAGTTAAACATAATAAATAGAAGAAATTTTAACTCATTTTTCTATTATTATAGAACATTTTTTAATATGTAACATAACTTTAAACAGTACCTTCTGAAATCTTCATGTTTACATGTTTTGTCTACTCTATTAATTTTTATTTTGCTACCATTTATATAAGAATGCCATATGCAGTAAAAATATCCTTTATTTTAGATTTTAGATATTTTATGATGTTAGCAACAATACTGTGACTTGTTTTCTTTGAAGATTACATTCTTCCCCAAATTTTTAATCTTGTTTTTTTATATCTTTTTAGGTTTTTCAATCAGTGCTTAAAGGGTCTTTAATCTGAAGAATTTATTCTCCAGTTATGCTAAAATTTATACATATATGAGTGTGTCTGTGTGTATGCATTTATTGTTTGAAATATTTGAAAATGCTTTTGTAATTTGCATAAGTTGTGAATCCAACTTGATTGTGATTTCCAATCTCTTCTCTAGTTGTTAAAATTTTACATACTGGATACCTATCATTTTCTAATGATTTCTCACATAAACTCTAAGAGTTGCACAGGTGCCTACTAAACTATATTCTTATAGAGTTTATTTTATTTTTGGCATCTTTTTTGAATAACTGTTTTTTCATTATGTTTTATAACACTTTATATATTACACAGTATTTCTCTCTCTCTCTCTCATTTCTTTTGTCCAAGACAGGGTTTCTCTGTGTAGCCCTGGCTGTCCTAGAACTCACTCTATAGACCAGGCTGGCCTCAAACTCAGAAATCCACCTGCCTCTGCCTCCCAAGTGCTGGGATTAAAAGCATGTACCACCACTGCCAGGCACAGTATTTCTTTACTAGTAATGTTACTTATAAGTAATGGTTTCTTTAAAGGACCTAACATAAAATTAAGTCATTAACTACTCCTCCATGTCAAATTCAAACGGCAGAGCAAATATCACCATACATAGAGGACATCTATTCATTTATGATTTTTCTTATGATTTTGAATATCAATGAGTTCTTCACATTCTATCTCTTATAAAGGAGAATAATAGATTTGACAGTAATAGAGGA
Source organism: Mastomys coucha (assembly GCF_008632895.1). Taxonomy (NCBI): domain Eukaryota; kingdom Metazoa; phylum Chordata; class Mammalia; order Rodentia; family Muridae; genus Mastomys; species Mastomys coucha. The sequence continues at coordinate 12,302,845 of NW_022196900.1, forward strand.
GTGGTTACAATGCAACTCCTAAGTGACTCTTAAATATGTAAAGATGAAAACTGGCTTTATATCTAGGTAGGTCTACAGTAAAATGGGCACATAGCACAACACCTATGGGCTTCAGTATGCCTGTATTCAAATTATCTATCACTGATCCTGAACTGTTCCTGACTGGTTATGAACTGTTAACAGAGGCTTCAGATTGGTCTGGTTTTTTGGATGGTCCTGTATCTTTGACAGCCACACCCTGTCAGCTGTGGGATATTAGGATGAGAAAGCAATGTGGAAAGAGACTTTTCAAGGACACACTCATCATAGCCAGAGCAGAGCTGTCTTTGCAGGGAAGCTTAGCCTTAGAAGGCTCAGGAGTGCTGCTTTAATAAACTACAGTCACTTTCATATTAGTAATTTTAGTTCCACAAGAGTTATTGTACAAGTTTTATGTGTTTTCTTTATTGACTTTATTAATCAACAACTCCTCTTTGGGCTATGAATGAATTCAGTTAAGTGCCTTGCACTGTGATCTGTTCAAGGGCAAGGCCTGATGAAGTCTAAGATGGAGTATAACTTTCACGTCTTAAATGAATTTATTACACCCATCTTCTATTTCTAGTTGTGATGTCTTTTTTAATGTCCAGGTGATTTTTGCTGTATTTCAAGAATATGTAGCTTATTAAAAATTCAAGACAGAATGAGTGGACCTTAAATTCTCTCTATTTTTGGCAAAGTCCTTTACCAAGAATCTTGGCTACAGTACAGTCTCCAAGGCATCTCTCTGATTCCACTAGATTTAACTTCTCTACAACTACTGCCCTCTCAGTCACATCTTAGCTGCAGATAGACCTGTAGGTTGGTCTTTCTATTCATCCTTCTTCACTTCTTGTGTTTTCTATTTCCTAGGCAGTATTTCAGTATGTCAAAGTAGAATAATATACTTCATTATATTTGAAGCATGAGAGAAGAAAATAAATATTGACAGTGTAAAATTAAAAGCACAGACCCACCAAACACCAAATCCCATCCTCTCTGCAGCTTGCAAATGGCACAATTGTAAGTGATGTACTTTGGCATTTGTGACTAAAGGACAGAACAGATGGTAAACTCTCATTTGAAATTAAAAGACAGAAAATATTTACTTAAAAGAATTGTGGTGCCAAGTTGTAATTTATTCTGTGATGGGGGCAGACATGTGTTGAATGAAGCTTAGTCTCAACTAAACTGAGATAATATATTACAAAAAGTTAGGCTCTCACTTAAGTGAATTCTCACAAAGAAATTCACACTGACAGAAGACACTCTAAAGCACAGTATTCTAAACTAGATTATTGTCTTTGGTTTCCAAGAAACAATTCACACAAAACCTGGCCAACAAATATTAATTATTTGATTTATGTTTGAAAGAAAAGGCAATCTTATTTCATTTAAAGTCTGAAGGAATAAGTTATTGAACTTGATGTACTCAGCAATGAAATAGTGAAGGAAGCCGAGCTCCTAGCTTCACTTCATCTCGTGGGAGCTCCACGAACGGGAACTTGAGGTC
>NW_022196900.1:12312120-12334309 GCF_008632895.1 Mastomys coucha
CCCCAGCGAGCTAAGTCTCTGGTTTCGGATTTGAGTTCTTTCAAGAACACAGCAGGGCCACCACAAAATAGAAAAGTTGAGAGGAAAAAGTCCCATTTGGTAAGTAAAGCTATTTGAGAAACATTAAGTTTCTTAGGACATTACGTTCTATATGGATTAAAATATAAACCATACTTCTGTGAAAAACTGCCGCAATTTACAAACCAGATTGATTCAGATTGAAAAGCAGTTGGGTATCTCTAGATCAGAGGTTAAAAAAAAAACCAAAAAAAACCAAACACTCTCAGATACCCATGGGATTAATTTGGGCTTAAGAAAAAGCATGCTTATTTCATACTTGAGCATGCATTTTCATATTAAACAACAAGAATCATATTTATTCCTCATAAGTACAGTTATCCTATTCTTCCTTTGAGACATAAACATGAATATTTTCAGGATACCACAGAGTATTTGGTACCTATATTCACTATGTAGTACTTAAATAAGGGTAGATATATATCCTCAAACTTTTTCATGTCTTAAACAAAACACAAGTGATTTATTTTCACTTATGAAGCTTTGTTAGAAACAGAGCAGAAAAATTTTTTTTTTCTTTAAATACACAACAGATGTGACAGAAATAGGAAGCTGACATTCAGATGATCAATGCAGGAGGAGTAGAGCATGCAGCTCCTCTAGATGTTACAACTGCCCTTCACTCCTGGCTAAGGCTGGTTCATGTTTCAAAATGTCTGCATCTTTTATGCATTTAGTATTACTCTCCCTGTACAAAACAGAATACTCTAAAGTCATCAGGGTAGAATGAGCAGTAAACAACGAGCTCTCATATGTTCTAGTTGGTTGAACACACTTCAATAGAAAAATAACACCTGAAGAAAAAGACAAATCAAAAGATTGATTTCATTGTAGTAAAGGGTTGAGAATTTAAACATATGCACAACTCAGTATTCAAACTATGAAGTTATTTCTGGATGTTGCCCACCTATCCTGATTGATTTATAATGGGAACATCATCATCATCATCATCACCATGACGATCATCATCTATACATACAGCTATTCTATTCTTGCTCTGGGACATAAACATGACAAATTTTCAAGATAGCTTCAGTATTTTTATTTGGCCATTAATAAATTCATCTTGACTTTCTACCTTTAGAATTTTTCCACACAATACAGTTGTAAAAAAACAGTATCACTAAGTAATTTCATATAGGGCATTTGCAAGAAAATCTGCCATATAATTTTACTGAAAGTTTTAAAATTCTATTTTAATACTTGTTGCGATACTAACTAGAAAAATAAGTGAATACTTAGAAATAGCTACTGAGAAGCTGAAAAACTAAGTATATATTGAATCTGGATGTTATTTACCTTTGATAATATGTGTAAAATTAAAATAATACTGATACTATTACTACTACATTAAAAATGCTATAAGGATAACTGACCTAACTCTTAAAACACTGCCTGTTGATAGAATAACCCAAAATTAAATATTAATTACCAGCATACATTATGAAACTATAAAGTATTATTAATTATTAACTGTGCTCTATAGTGAATGATGTAATAATTTCTAATCCTGTATTTTTTTTTAATTTTGAAAGGAGGTATGTTGCAGTAGGGGAGGGGGAGCTGGGAATAGCCACTAGAAAGTCCCAGATGCCAGGGTCCCAAGAGATTACCAGGACCCAAAAGGGAAGACATTAGTTGAAATATCCAACAAAGTGGAGATAGAACCTGTACAGACCATATCCAGTGGATAGGCACAGCCTACAGTTGATGGATGGGTCCACCCACCCCCTCAAAAATATTAGTCCATAATTTCTACTATGAAAAGGAAATTTAGGGACAAAGAGTGGAGCAGAGACTGAAGGACAGGCCATCCAGAGACTGCCCCACCTAGGGATCCATCTTATCTGCAGAGACCAAACCGCAACATTACTGCTGATGTCAAGAATCACTCACTGATAGGAGCCTAGTATAGCTGTCCCATGAGAAGCTTTGCCAGATGCTTACCAATACAGATACATGTGCAAGCAGCCAAATATCTGACTGAGCATGGGGACCCCAATGGAGAAGTTAGGGCAAGGGCTGTAGGAGCTGAAGAGGTTTGCAACCCCACAGGAAGAACAACAATATCAACAAACTCCCAAAGCTCCCAGGGGCTAAACCACCAACCAAAGAGTACACAAGGGAAGACCCATGGCTCTAGCTGGATATATGGCAGAGGATGGCCTTATCAGGCATCACTGGGAGGGGAGCCCCTTGGTCCTGTGGAAGCTTGATGAATCAGGGTAGGAGAAATCTAGTGTGCTGAGGTAAGAGGGGGTGGGCCAGTTGGGGAACACTCTCAGGGTATGGGTATGGGTAGGGGTATGGGATAGGGGATATTTGTAGGGAAAGTAGGAAGGGAGATAACATTTGAAATGTAAATTAAAAAATAACCAATAGAAAATGAAAAAACTGTGTTTACATCATGGTTGTTAGGAAGCATGGGCATTGTAAGGATGTATAAATAAGTGGTATGAAACTGACTTTGAACAGTGGTCTATAAAATGGTAACATGAAGATTAACTGTGCACAATACTAGGAGACATCACAATGATAGTGAAAACAATTCATAACCATAAAATAACTTCTGGGAAAATTACCATTCCTGACCTCAAGCTGTACTACCAAGCAACAGCGATACAAACTGCATGTTATTTGTACACAGGCAGACACATTGATGAATGCAATCGAATTGAGGACCCAGAAATAAAACTACACATTTATGGACACTTGATCTTTGACAAAGAAGCCAAACATATACAATGGAAACAAGAAAGCATTTTCAATAAATGGTGCTCATTTTACTGGCTGTCTGTGTGTAGAAAAATGAAAATAGACCCATCTTGGTCACCTTGCACAAACCTCAAGTCCAAGTGGATCAAGGATGTCAACACAAAACAAGATACACTGAGTGTAATAGAAGAGAAAGTGGGAAAGAGCCTTGAACTCATTGGCATGGTGGCGAATTTCCTAAACATAATTCCAATGGCTCAGGCTCTAAGATCAAGAATTGATAAATGGGACCTCATGAAACTGAAAAGCTTCTGTAAGGCAAAGGACATAGAAAACAGGATTGGGAAAAGATCTTCATAACCTACATCCAATAGAGAGCTAATATCCAAAACATATAAATAACTCAAGAAGCTAGCCTCCAAAACAATCAAATAATCCAATCAATAAATGGGGTAGAGAGATAAAGAGAGAATTCACAACAGAGAAATCTTGAATGGCCGAGAAGCACTTAAAGAAATGTTCAAAGTCTTTAGTCATCAGGGAAATGCAAATCAAAACAACCCTGACATTTCATCTTTCACCAATCAGAATGGTTAAGATAAATAATTCATTTTTTTTAGACATTTTCTTTATTTACATGTCATATGATTTCACCTTTCCCAGTTTCCCCTCCAAAAAAAAAAAACAACAAGAACAAACCCCTGTTGCCTCTCCCCTCCCCATACTTGCCACCCCACTCTCTCCCCCTTATTGGCACACTGGGGCACAGAACCTTCACAGGGCCAAGGGCCTCTCCTCCCATTGATGATAGACTTTGCAATCCTCTACTATACACATGCTACCAGAGCAATCAGTCCCACCATGTGTACTCTTTGACATGTAAATAAAGAAAATATCTAAAAAAAAAAAAGAAAAAAAAAAAAAAAAAAAAAAAAGAAAAAAAAAAAAAGAAAAAAGGGAAAAAACAATATGAACCCATTAAAATGTTTGAAAGCACAAATTATAATGTGTATGTGAAAGCATACAAACCACATAACAACTCTGCATATTATTAAAAACAAATAAATACACCAGAAATATAATAGTAAAAAAAAACCTCAGGTGATAGCACATGTTGGTGAGGATGTAGAGAAAGAGGAACATTCTTCCATTGCTAGTGGAATTGGAAACTGGTACAACTACTCTGGAAATCAATCTGGAAGTTTCTTAGAAAATTTGAAAGAGATCTACCTGAAGACCCAGCTATACCACTCTCGGGGATATACCCAAGAGATGTGCCACTACATCACAGAGACGCATGCTCCATTATGTTCATAGTGTCCTTATCTGTGACAGCCAGAAGCTGGAAACAACCCAGATGTCTCACAACAGAAGAATGGCTACAGAAAATGTGGTTCATTTACATGATGAAATACTATTCAGCTATTAAGAATGAGAACATTCTGAGTTTTGCAGGCAAATGGATAGAACTAGAAAATAAACTTGAATCAGAGCAAGGGGAAAAAGGGGACCTGGGAAGGGCTGGAGAGAGGAATGACAAGAAGGAAATGATGCAATTCTATTATAATCTCAGGAACATTTTAGTCTAGTTTTTGTCTTTTTGACTTTAACTTGTCTCTTTTTTGGTTCTGAGAACACATAAGTGTACTTGGCTTGGGCATATGTTGAACCCCGAATTCAACAATAATTTTGTGAGTAATCGCTTACTCCTCTACAGCTTGTACAGCAAAAAGTACTGTCTACTGAATTGTGAGAGGGACATATTATTTTGACTCTTTAGTGGCTCCATACAATGAAGAAATCTACAAAATAATGCATGCATCTAAGGTACAAGGAACACTGCAGAAGAAGCGACTGAAAGACACCCATAAATTCTCACCAACATCAATAAACATGACACCCATGGGCATTCCAGACTGTATGGACAAAAGTCCTGGAAGAGTCAACCATCTTCAAAGAACTAACTACAGGCAACTGAAGAAATACGGGAATGGAAAAGATGGATCTCCTCAGGTAAGAGCACCCAAATTGGTTGTTCAATGCCAAAATGTCAGCCCTGAAACCACACATACAAGCAATATAATACAGACTCCTCACATTATGTTAAAAACATGTGTTTTTTACTATGCATCTGCATGAAGGAATGATTAATGAAAAAAGAAATTGTGGATTTGAAAGAGAGCAAGAAAGGTATTATGGGAGGTTTGGGGAGGATGGAAAGGAATGAAGAAATAAAGCAATTAAAATATAATATCAGAAATAAAAGAAACAATAAAAACACATTCTACATGAAAAGCAACAACTAAATCAAATTACTAGTACTCACATAAAAGCATCTGTAATCTCAACACTTTGGGTGTGAGGAAAAAAATTAGTGAGCCTAAGACCTGTACTTGTAACTAGTTGAGGTCATAGTACTGTCATATATACTGTTGACCCATAATAATGTGGGCTTCTTTCTCTTCTTGTGAGGTGATAGTTTTTAGAACTATTTGAAATATCTCTCAATGGAGTCAAGCTCCCCTTCTGGTTGAGCTGTATTCCTTCTCCCAACATATTTCTAAGGAAAACACCATGCATGACTTTGGATATCATCGTTTCAATATCTGATAATCTAGTTGAGACATATATCGTTTCTTTAGAATATATTAATTTCTGGCTAACCAGTTACAGTTATTTGTCCAAAGAAATAGTTGGTTTGCACCAGCCAAAGTATGAGTAGAGAGACCTTTTATTACCGGGATATTTTAACATATGAATTGGTAACAAATTAGGTATTTGTTCATGGAAGTTATCCGATTGCTCAGCTTTTTTTCAAACACACTTAAGGTCAGACATGGATTTGGGAATAAAACAATGATCTATTTTTTCTATCTAAATATTATACTGATTTATTGAGAGATATTTTAAGTGTCATTATCCATATTGAAAATACATCATCAGTTGTCTTTCACCTTCAAAATAAAGAATTGTGTTGCACCACTTGCCTGGCTATCATCAAAATAATAGTGGCAGCCACAGAGAGCAAATATGTTGAATTCACTTCCCTGCAGGAACAAAAGTATCTTTAAATAAAAAGGCAGGCCTGTTAAATGGATTCGGAATTTCCTTTCAGGGCTGACTAGACTATAACAGCTTCAACAAACTCTGAAAATTGTACCCTAAGAATTGTTTGAGACAGTTTCAGTGTTAGAATTTCTGTGCTCATCACAGATGGACATTTCAAAGCTACTCCTGCTTATTTGATAAAAATACAGTACATAATATTAATGCATTCTACTTTCTAAACCAGTTCCTGTAATGGACTTGTAGCTGCTACATGACAGTTCAGTGAGCTATGTGTCTAGAATATTTCAAACTCGGGGATCTGGCCACCTGAATTCCACTTTCTAAATAATACCTTCTACTAAATGCAAATAAATAACTTTTACAGTATAACTATTAATTATATGACATGTTTTACTCTCATGTGGTGGCTTAGTAAATCCAGAAGTGTACAGTTTAGAAGCTGATGAATGCATATGTATTTTCTGCATTTCAATAAATAACTTTAGAGAAGGTGCCCACAGTTTTCTTAGTCATGAATAAATGAATTATTACTAAAATAATAAACAAATATAAGTATTTAGACTTCATGTTTAAGAAGCCTTAAATTCAGAGAAAACAATCTGACACAGTAAATGTCAAAATCAAACCTTCCATGAATGAGATAATTTAGCTTTATCCTTTAATATTTTGTTCTCTATAATTTTCTGTTTCTGGTAGGAATAGTGACATTTCTTTGGCACATAGCCTCTTAAATGGTTGTACACTTCTCAATAGCAGAATCAGGAAGAAAAGGACAAAATCTCAAATATTACAACTCTAGTTTATTGATCATATGTCAAAATGTACAGCTTAAAGGAAAATAGTTCATCAGTTCCTCAAAAGAAAGAGAGAATTATCAGATTATCTAGAAAATCCTATTATAAGGTACAAAGCCCAAATAATTAAAAACTTATTCTAAAAATATTATTTGTATGAAATGTAGATATGTATACATTATTTGTATACATCTACAATAGCACTATGCAAAACAGCCAAGTGCAGAAACAACTCAAATGACCATCAATGAATAAGTAGTCTTTAAAAATTGTTCTCTAAAAATTTTTGTTTTGTAGTACTCATTAAAAGAGTACAGCACTGATACAAATTATCATAAGGATAAAACACTCAAAACAAAGTTTTACAGAATGAAAGAACTCAAACATAAGCTCAAACACATCATTTAATTTATATTAAACAGAGAGAAATTTGAGGTGAAATGGAGAATGGCAAGTCTCTAAATGTTAATAGAACTTTCTACCATGTAAACAAGAAGTTAAAACAATTTTTACAAGCCAAAAAGTAATAAAATGTTTCATAATTACAAAAAGAAACTATCTCATCACTTCTCGACTTCCACCCCATTTTCTTATAAAAATTAGGGGATTAAAGATATAACACAGTAAAGAAGAAAGTGTATTGTCAATTAGTAAAGAATGTATATTACAGTGAACATGTTTTGTTGCTGTCAGGATAGGTTCTCTTATTATATATAAGCTTTAAGCTTTTTACTTTTAGGGTATGATTATGTTGTCAGTTGATAACTAAAAGGCCTTTTTTTGTACCATAGCATTACCAGGTAAAAATCCTTTGACATCAGAAAGCTTCTATCCATTTAGAAGGGAACAGTGGGGATAGAATGGACATACAAATTAGAAGCCAAAATGATCCATTTGCTGTATGAAGACCTAAAAGTGGATGAGACAATTTAAAGTAACTGAACCTTAGTAAGACAAACGCCTGCTGTCCTCACCTGTGCGGTTCTGAGAAACCACCTACTGTACTTTTAAAAGGGTAAAATAGAGAAGAATTATATCACTTAAGACTGGTGTTTGGGTATGAACCACGAAAATATGACAACGCACTCAAGATTGTCAGCAGTTCATTCTGCACCACCAACTGCTTATTCCCCCTGGCCAAAGTCATCCATGACAACTTTGGCATTGTGGAAGGGCTCATGACCACGGTCCATGCCATCACTGCCACTCAGAAAACTGTGGATGGCCCCTCTGGAAAGCTGTGGTGTGATGGCATGGGGCTTCCCAGAACACCATCTCTGCATCCACTGTTGTGGCAAAGGCTGTGGCTATCCCAGAGCTGAACGCGAAGCTCACTGGCACGACCTTCCTTGTTCCTAACCTCAATGTGTCCATTGTGGATCTGACATCTGCCTGGAGAAACCTGCCAAGTATAATGACATCAAGAAGGTGGTGAAGCAGCAGGCATCTGAGGGCCTACTGAAGATAATCCTGGGCTACACTGAAGACCAGGTTGCCTCCTGCGACTTCAACAGCAACTCCTCCTCTTCCACTTTTGATGCTGGGGCTGGCATTGATCTCAATGACAACTTTGTAAAGTTCATTTCCTGGTATGATAATGAGCATGGCTACAGCAACAAGTTAGTGGGCTTCATGGCCTACATAGCCTCCAAGGAGTAAGAAACCATGGACCACCCACCCCAGCAAGGACAATGAGAGCAAGAGAGAGGCCCTCGGTTGCTGAGGAGTTCCTGTCCCAACACTGAACATCTCCCTCACAATTTCCATCCCAGACCCCCTTAATAACAGAAGGAGCCCTCTCTACTCTCCTGAATACCATCAATAAAGTTCACTGCACTCTCCCCCGACCCAAAAAAAGACTGGCATTTCTAGCCACAGAAATGTATAATATCCAGCAAGTAGCTGCCCTGTAACATGTTTTACTTAAAATGTGTTAGCCTTTTGTTATAGAAAATAATTACTTCAATGAAAATGGAGAAAATACTCAGCAGTAATCAAAAGATATCACTATGATTTTAAGAACAATATCAAATTAACCTTATTTAAAATCAAATCAAACCTTAGCACCCAACATTGTATCAAAACAATGAAACCTAGATGCTAAACATTTGGGCCAGAAGAGTGTGGAGCGAAATTCTAGGCTCAGAGAAATGAGCCATTTAATTCAGGCCTCAGGAATTTTAATGTTTTGAGAGAGAAGTCCCGTGGGGCAAAATCTATCTGCCTCATAAGGGTTAGTGCAGGACTGTCAAAAACTCTCCTTTCATTTTATTGAAAATTTATCTTTTCTAATTCAATACACTTTGGTTATAGTTTCCTCTCTCTTCACTACTCCCACCTCCCCCTCCTAGCTGGATCCACATCGTTTCTGTCTCTCATTAGAACAGAACAGGCTTGCAAGTGACCCCAACCAAACACGATAAAATAAAATATAATAAAATGAAGCAAAATGATCATATCAAAATTAGGCATAGCAACCCAACAGGAGGAAGCGAATCCCATGAGCAGGCACAAATGTGAGAGGCCCACTTGTTCTCAGAGTCAAGATTCCCATAAAAGTAGGAAGCTAATATCTATAACATATACACAGAGGGCCTGGTGCCAGCCCTTGTAGGACCCGCCCTTGCTGCTTCAGTATCTGTGAGTTCCTATGTACCTTGTATAGTTGATTCAGAGATCCTTGTTCTCTTGGTGTCTTCCAACTGCTCTGGCTCTCACCATCTTTGTCTCATCTTCCATAGAATTATCTAAGCTCTGAGGGGAGGAATTGATGGAGACTTCCCACCTGTGAAGCACTTTAAGTAGAACACATATGCAAAATACTTTGTTCTCTTTATTATATTTTGTAAGGGACTCATTTCCCCAAAAGGATGATTGCTAAACCCTAGATTGCTAAACAGTTATCAAGGGATCTGAAAACCGCACCCTTCAACTAAATTTTAAGTGCAGCCAAGGCACTACCTGTCAAGTACTTGCTTCAGTCACAAAGGCATTTTTATATTCGTATGTATTACCATTTCTTCAAATTATTACTAAGCTTTGAAGACAGATCCCATTTCATTTCAAAGATTTCTCTTTTACAGGCTTTGCTGCCCACCCCCAGGGTGTCTTCTCCCCATAGCTGATTGATTCATCTCACAGTTGTTACAGTTCATTAAAAGAGTAAGGGATGCTGATAATTCAGCAGATGTGATTCGTAGGCCTCTTTTTGGGTCACCAACCACTGAGAGCTTGCTCTGTGAAATGAAGCAACATAACATGGAGAACACAGGAAAGTGGGGCTGGTTTTAAGCCTATAGATACGGGTTAGTACATCATTTTTAACATCAAAGTAATAAAAGACCCTTAAATTTTATTTATTTTTCTTTTGGTTTTGTTATTTGAATATTTTGTTGTTGTCTGTTTGCTTTGTGGGGGGGTGGTGTGGAAGTGTGAAGGTATGTATGGTAAATGTCCATATCTATGTGCCTAACTGTGCACATAGGGTATGGGGGTCAATAACAGAGGAGATGTTTTAGTTGATGGCTCTTTATCTGATCTTTTGAAGTGTGGTACTCCATTGAACATGGGACTCATTGATTGAGTGAGGATGTGACCACTGGGGAAATGCTCATGACCCAGTGGATGGACACATGCCACTATGAATACTGACAGCATCAAATGGCCTCTGTAACTGGACAACATACAGTATATGAAGTCTGGAGAAAAAATGGGAAGGGACAATTGGAGAAACTGGAGGAAGACAGCAGTAGATGGGTGTGATCAACTTTCAAATAACACAAAATGCATTTTTTTAAGATGGTTTCTTTATTTACAGTATCTCCTTTCCCAGGTTCCCCTCCCCCCCCAAAAAAAAAGAAAAAAAGAAAAAAAAGAAAAGAAAAGAATAAAAAAAAACCTAAAAGTAAAACAAACCCCTGTTCCCTCCCCCTCCCCCTGTTTATCACCCCACTCCCTCCTGCTTAAGAGTAACTCTCATTCTTTCTTGGTCTCTGTGCTTTGGCTTTTCTAATAAGTGAAAACACTTCATTTCACTTTTCTCTAAGTGAAAACAGCCTTCAGCCGGTGATATATTCTAAAGCTTCCCAGGCCCCAGGACTATGACTTAAATTGACTTCAACTGTTCAAATTTTGTTTAAAATTCGTCCAATCTTGGCTAATCTATTATAGCAACATAAAACATATTAATAATTCACAAAGAATACTTGTATTATTTAAAAACTGAAGAGACTGTTCATCTATGGAGACTGGCATTTTCTCAATTCTGTATGTCTGTCTCCTACTCATATTATTGCCATCTGTAGTTCTCAATGTAGATATTGCCAAGCAAGGCTTTTCTGACTGCATTTGAGTAATTGCGCAGCCTCATAGATTTCTCAAGTACTACCTGAGAGCAGTTGCTAGACTTGATGCATTTTGAGTACCGCAAACACAGTTTTCATGTGCTGGAAACCTTGATGCTAGAGAAAGTGGTGTGAAAAGCCCCGTGTTACCAAGCATGCAGTCAACAGGAATGGCCTGAAGGGCTCAGTGTAGTATTTCTCCTTTTCCACCAGGAAACATAACTTTCTTTGATGAAAGAAACAACACACAGAGGAAGTGGGTAATCTAAAAATATTCACTGTGCTTTCCTTTTGAGTATATACTACCAACAACACAAACATTTCAAAATCAGCAGTAACTTCAATTAACTAGGGTTCGATATGCATAATACCATAATTTCCCAGAACTAAATTTTAAGTCTCACAGTGAGTTATATACTTGAGACCTGTGCAGAGTACACTGTGTATATCGAGAATAAGAATTCATGAGACAACCTCAGGATTCTCATTAGAAACAGCATGTCCAAAATCTTCACTATACCTGCAGGCTCCTCAGCCAGTGAACACAGAAAACTAATGAGGACCTAGTAATATATTTCCATTGTCCTTGCTGCTACACATAGCTCCCCAATGAAAGACCATAGATTTTGATAAGGACAAATTACCACCCTCTTTCCCATGTTAGGACCACGTTAGTTCCTCTGAGCCTGAGCCTACAGTGGTGCCTTGTGATCAGTGTATCAGAACTAAAGATGGTGTAAGTGTGAGGAAGGAAAGCTTGAAATGAATTGCCGGAGAATTTTCTCACTGTGACTACTAGTCCCTCAGTCTATGTCCATAATTTAAAAATGCTGTTGAGATGTCAAGAACAATCAGTCTGATACAAAAATAAGGTACATGAATTTTGAACTATTTTGTTAATATAAAGACTATAAAAGAAATGTCTCAACCTGACTTTTAGAAGCATAAAGTAGTTACTTTCAGAAAGGAAGAAAAATAATTATTATAAAGAGAAAAGAAGAGAGCTTATATGATGCTCCTGTCATTGATTTTAACAGTTACACATAACTGCTCACAATGCAGACCTGGGCTGCCAAACTATTCAGTGTTTGTGTGTAAATATGTTTTTAAAAATGGATCTGTAGGAGGCATTGGAGATGGCTCAGTAGATAAAATCATCTTCTACTCTTGTAAAAGACCAGCTTTTGCTCCTAGATTGCTCCTAGAGGTTCATAACGGTTATTAACTTTAGTCCAAGAGGATCCATTGCCCTCTTGCAGCTTCAGGAGGCACCAAGCAGACATACAATGTGCATACAAGCATGTTGCCTGGAGTCATTCTATATAATCCAAAAGAACCACCCTGGAAAAAATAAGGGCTACAAGAAGAAGCAATAGCCAATTTATCCTGGGACACAGACTGAGCTCCTGAGCATGCTAAACGTTGAACATCTCTCCTTTAATTTTCAACATTTTTATAAATCATTGAAATTATTTACTTTACCCATACGTTGTTGTTCAGAATACTTTAACGCTAGAGAGATGGCTCAGTGGTTAAGAGCACTGACTGCTCATCCAAAGGTCCTGAGTTCAATTCCCAGCAACCACATGGTGGCTCACAACCATCTGTAATGAGGTCCGATGCCCTTTTCTGGTGTGTCTGAAGATAGCTATAGTATGTTTATATACAGAATACTTTAACACTATCATTTCTTACATAGTCAGAAACAATATAATACAGAGGTTTATAGATTCCAGGGTGGGATAAAAATATCTGCAATTTGGAACAGTGAGAGTGAACAGTAAGGTCCAGACAAGAGAGAATAAAGTAAGAAAAATGTTCAGAAATAAAATTGTGAAAAACATCACTTAAAGTACACACAGGATTGGATGATAAGTAGACAGTCTCAAAAAGGAGCAACTATCTGAGCTGGTTCAGGCCGGCGATGAGCTCTACATGAAAGAGAGGAAAATAAAAATCTCGATGCCCGTTTAGTCATCTGAACAAAAATGGCTACACCTAGGAATCCTTAAAAACTGAAAGAAATATGATAGTAAGGGCAAAGCCAAAACTGCATGTGAGAATAAATATTGATAAAATAAAATAAAATAAAATATATTGATAAAATAATAAATTATTAAATAATAATAATATAATTTAGTAATAAATAATAAGTAATAATTTAATAATAAATTAAATAAATAAAATATATTGATATCTTGATAAAATAAAATATATTTTAATCAAAATTATACTTTAACAACTATTAAAGTCCAAATCTTATAGTCATATTGTTCTGTTGTTTGAACACAATGTTTCAAAAATAATATGATTACTATTTTATAAATAGTTGTACCAAACCATAAATTCCAGAGTGTTTGTAAAAACCAATGGGTTGCACATCTGCTGCCATGTGATTCGAAATTTACTTTTCTCCTGTTAAGCAAATATCTAAGCTTGTTACGAAGACATGCTTATCATTATAGTATTTTCTACAATTATTTGTATTACTATATAAATATGCTTTAATAATATATAAAAACAAATTTGTTTTTACTATATAAATATGTTTAACAAATACTTTTCCAAATGTGCTAATAGAGTAACTTTCAAAAATTGCATTTGGTCATGATAAGTACTAAATTATATATGTATTTCAAAAAACACACATACATACCCACACACATATACCTACACAATATATATATATACTTATATATATAAGTATATAATAAAAGTTAAAATTTTACTAAAATGTATTTTGAGATAATTTCCTTTGTGAATATTTGTAAGTGACTTGAGAGTAAGAAGAAAATATATTTGTCCACAAGTGGATAAAATGGATTTCTAAAGTGTCCCAAGGTAATGTTCCAATGAAGTGATTTGTTGTATTCTCAGAGAAAAAACTAACATAAATTGTAAAAGAAAAATGTGGTAAATTTACAAAAGAACAATTCTACTTCATGTAACTAAAGATTGAAATACGTGGTAACTGTACAAGGTTTGATTCATGGCTGATAAATTTAGAGTAGGTTTGAACTTGTGTTACTATCCTTAGCCTCACATTTCTTATTTCTACATTTATTTAACTTTTGTTTCTTCATTTGAGTCAATGGTGCTTCATTCTTATTTCTATAATTGGTTAATTCTTTATTTTTTCAAGGCTACCAGAATAATTTTCCATGTATGAACATATTCAAAAAGACCAAGGGCTAAAAAATGACTTCGTAAGGATTGAAAGTGCATAGGCTCATACAAATGAACATTGTAATTAATATTTAAGAAAAGTGTATAAATTTTATAATAGTTTCCTTTGTATCACTCTTTAGCTTAAAATTATTTCAGATCTGTTTTCTTTGAATGTTTGTTCATTTTGTTTTGGGTTTTTTTTTGGTTTTGTTTTTTGTTTGTTTGTTTGTTTGTTTTTTGTTCAAATTCTTTAGAATGTCAAAGAAGTCTCTCCTTGCTGTCTTTTTAATGAATCAGGCTCGTCTAAACACTCTCTTAGACTCTATGTTTAGGAAATAGTGAATTGTCTGCAATTCCCAAAGTCATAAATAGTTTCAGACTTCCATAAATAATTGCACATTTAAAGCCTCTACAATTATTAACATCTTTTGGTATCTGAAATTCTTTCTACCCTTTTCCAGTTAGTTACCGTTTACCTTCAGCAAAGAATTTTCTCCCTCTTCATTTGTACACCAGTATATTTTGTGTGATACCATTCTCTTTAATCTCTCCAAGGTAGCCACATCAGGACTTTGAAAACAGAGAACATGATAATTCAAAAACATCAGGCAGGATCATTCAGAATCTATAGGACCTATAATATTTAATACTACCACAAATATGAGTGTAATTAAGTATCTAAAAGTAAACTCACATACATATGTTCAAAGCAATTTTATACAAAATTGCAAAAGCAGCTTACTGAAAGAATAATATCTTGGTTATCAATTGTGTTGATAGCTGAACATACAATATATAGTATATATAAAGAATTTATATGTATTATAATATGTATATACATACAAATTCTCTATATATTATATATTAACAAAAACCCTTAAAGAAAACTTCAAATCTTATATAAAATTGACTCAAACTTCATCTTAGATATAAATGAGAAGGTATAAATGCCATCTAGTAAAGTAAAGTTCAAGTTAAAATAAAAAACTGTCACACATGCTCCAGAAAGCTTCATAATATTTTATACCTTCCTCCACACAGGCAAAGATTCAAAGAAACATGCTCAGTTGCGCATCTTGGATGAGGATGCAAATAATGCAGCTACTCTGGAATACAGCCTATTTTCTCTAAGAAGAAACATGAAACCACAGCTCATGGTGATTGTATTCTTCAGCATTGTCTCAAATTCTGACCAATTAGCATTGATCCTGCATTGCTTAGTCAAGCTGCTCACAATAGACCAGCTGAGATCCCCTTGCTCCAAGGTTAAGAGCACTAAGGGAATGGATTTAGATTTTACACTTCTGGCAGCCCTGGTCCTTGGGCTCCATGGTCTTGGGGCTGGAACTAAAGAATTTCTTTCACAATTATTATTATATGGATGTATAAAAATGTGCACACAAAGAAAGTGGGTTGTTTTTTAGTGAAATATAATGTCAGTTTATTTGATTTGCTAACTTTTAAAAACTATCTCCCGAAGTCTAAACTTTTTTATAGAACTAACCATCAAATAGTAGCTTGTTGTCAAGTAATAAGTACAAGCTAGTTCTTTGGTGGAGAAAATATTTCTGAGTACAAGTTTTTGCATAGATTGTAAAATTTTAGCACTTAAGTAGTTTCCATCTCCAGATCTATGGAAGTGTTCAGCTTTATGGTGTCATTATTGGTATGTATTCACTGGAACTGAAACTTTATTGGAGCATTGGGGCTGTTACAATGATACCTGGAACATAGAAGTTAATGCAAAATTTTTTATATAAATACAAACATACACTTATATGTGAATAGAATACACGTATTATATGGTTCATATACATAGAATCAATTATATAGGTGAATAGGTTCACTATATACCTTTACTCTTTCCTTTCTATTAATGAAAAACTGCAAAGTTTTCAAAACACCATCTTATGAGAGGACAATATAAAACTAATCTGCATTCATAGCCCAGCTCTTAATGAATTGTTCAATTTTTTTCTTTTAAATTGAATTATAAAACTTTATAAAGAATACTTGAATTCATGTTGATTCACATGTAAAAGTTTTAAGCTCTGTCTAAATTCAGAGTTGTTTGTAAAATTGCATTCTCCAGTTCAAATAAAATGTCCCTAAGGTTTTTGTCTAAGGTTTGTCCTTAAGTTTTATTTACGTACAAGTGTTCTTCTATGTGCATCTGTACTGTGTCTGTGCTAGTTTGCATGGAAACCAGGGCAGAAGTGCTAGTAGATCAGCTGGTGCTAGAGTCACAGGCACTTGTGAATTGCCTAATACAGGTGCTGAGAATCAGACTTCCCAGTTATTCTATGATTGGCCAGAAAAGAAGATGATTAGCCAGTGACCAAGCAGAGGAGAAAAGAGGGTTGGACTTCCCCCCAGCCAGAGATGTAGGAGGGAGAAAGAGGAAGTGGCCATTCATTCTTTAGGAAAGTTTACAAAAGAGAAAGCCATAAAATGCAAGTATCTCCAGGATTTTGTCTGGGTGGTAGCCAGATTAGTCTAAAGGATTTAAATAGATAAATTCTGCTCAACTCTTATGCCTTAAACCTGTTAAATTAATAACATAGTCCTATCTCAATTCTTTCTGAGCTATCTAAATTAAAAAAAAAAAAAAAAAAAAAAAAACTGCAGCCGGGCATTGGTGGTGCACACCTTTAATTCCAGCACTTGAGAGGCAGAGACAGGCGTATTTCTGAGTTCAAGGCCAGCCTGGTCTACAGAGTGAGTTCCAGGAAGCTATACAGAGAAACCCTGTCTCGAAAAACCAAAAAAAAAAAACAACTGCAAATGATCACTAACAATTGCACATCTATTTTCATAGGCAATATTTGACTGCAATTTTCTGTAAACTTGTTTCCTGATTACTTTGTCTTTACATAATAAGTTGGAAATTATTTACTTATATATAAATATCATTGGAGAAAAATAAATATTAATTTTTCTTTATAAAGAGTCTATGAAAGAATATGGGCCTTGAATTTTTAAAGATATATATATATATATATATATATATATATATATAGTGCCTCAATAGAATTGACCTTTAAAAATTATATATATGAGACATTATATATGTATACATATATATACATGTATATATAAAAAACTCATTTTTATGATTTTGACAAATATTCACACCTATTTTACTTCCACAAATTACCTGTCAACATATTTTTGTTTTTTTTTTTTTGAGACAAGCTTTCTCTGAATAGTTTTGGCTGTCCTGAAAATCACTTTGTAGACCAGGCTAGCCTCAAACTCAGAAATCTGCCTGCCTCTGCCTTCCAAGTGCTGCGATTAAAGGCATGTGCCACTACTGCCTGGCACCTGTCAACATTTAACTACTGCAAACTACCACAAACATTTTAATCCATCTAAAACAAGTCTTATTCCTTCTTTCTATGTAATGATCAAAATAAGTCATACCATATAAACCCATTTGTTTGAAGTTTCAGGAAGTCAATATATAAACAAAGGTGAGAAAATTTGGTTTCATGCACCTGATCAAGAAAAATGGTTTCTGCAATACAGTAGATGGTGATTTAATACTAAGACTAAGAAAAAGAATAAAAAAACTATTTAACAACTTACTGTTACAATAGAAAAAGCAAGTCTAATTTGAATGTATGTAGAATAAATGTCTATCATTTTTATATAATAACCAATAAGGTACAACTAAATAAATTATATAGTACTTGAATATGTATTTTGTTCAAGACCATATAGTAAGCCGTCTACTTCATTATCTTAATTTTCAAAATGATTATATAAGACCAGCTTTGGCACCAGAGGGTAAACAGTGGCAGAAAGCATTTGGGAGTCAGTGCTAAGAGCAGCTGCGTCTATATACCTACAGGGGCTGCTGTAGAAAGCAGCCAAGGATTAAAGAAGTTACTCAGAAGAGTTTTTTTCTGAGGAACAAAGCTTAATTTACTGGGCCTGGCATTCTCTGTGGCTAGTGTAAAAACTATGAACTCATTAAACGCCTTGGGGCTGGTGAGAAAGAGAGGGAAAGAGAAAATTCACACACACACACACACACACACACACACACACACACACATACACAATCTAATAACTTCGTACACACAAATATACATGCATGGATGTACACATACGCATATACATACATGCATACAGACCTACAGATAGACATTACACATTCACACATAGAACAGTTAGAGCAAAACTCCAGCAAGCAGGCTCCAAGCATTTCATATATGCATACATAAGTACACACAACTGGTAGATGAAGCAAGGTCCAACACACACCCAGACAAGCTTTACATGTATATACATACACCCAGTTGATGGATGGAAGGAACAATGTTACACCTCCATTCACACAATGTTCCAACCCACCACACTCATAAACTTCACACATATACATAGTTGATGAATGCTTCAACCCTCATTCACACAAACTTTATACATATACATACATACTCACAGTAGGTGGATGGGGAAAACAGTGTTTCCATACTTTATTCTTTCTTTCATACCTTATATATCCCAGCAAAATCTATCAAGCAGAATAAAATTATAATGCATTGCATTTTAGTTTTCTTCTAGTAAACGATTATGAAAAAATAGTGTTTCCCCCAATAAGAAATAACATTACACAGTACAGGTAAAGAAAACAAATTATTCCCCCAAACCCACATGCATTCATAACTAAGCAGTTTTCTCATCCAGTTTCTGTTGCTGGCAGACAGCAATTTGTGGTTACAAATAAAGGCATAATTATTTTATTATTTGTCTTTGAAAGTAATCTTGTAAGAATCTTTAAAAAATCTCAAATCTAAACTTCTATATGACAATCAGTCATATCTATCCTAAATCCTCAAAATGCATATCTACTCACTATCAGTTCTTAATCAATCATTTCAGGAAGCTGAGTACAAAAGATGTATAAGAAATCAGTTATCACCAGTCCAGCCTTAGTGAGAGTCATGTCAGCCAGTGCTGCCTTTGTTCTTTTTCCCTGGCCATAAAAAGGTTTCTAGCTTAACTCATAAGAATGTGCCTTTCTGAGCTTTAAATTGCTCCCTAAGATTTTTTTTTATATATCAGAGTCAATAGTAAAAACATCTCAACCTAGTTTCTCTAGCAAGTTTGTTTTTCAAAGGTTTTCTAAGGGTGGTGGTCATTGTGGACAGTCTATGTCTCTAAGGTCTTCTCTGGGTGGTGAAAGATCATAATCTGCTCCATGAACTATGCCTGACAGAGATCAAGCATTAATAGTTTGAAGGACTGGAAGCCTCCTTAAAGTTTTCATATAACTCTTAGATTAAGAACTATGTGAGGGCAGCAAGCAGAGCAGAGAACTCCATAACAGCATGAAGTCCTCAGGACACATAGACCTCAGGGCTATGTCACACCAAGGCCTACCAATGTGGCTGTGGTAATCTGTGGGCTGTATTCCATGAGTTTAAAGACATTTGTCATTCCTCCTGCATGGCCCTCCACAAATGATAGTTTGATTTTCCAAGTAAAATCTTAAAAGAAGGTGAGAATCTCTGGATTTATGTGAAATTATGTTCCCAGTAAATTATGGACAATGTACTCAGGTCAGAGTTGTGTAACAGATAAGACTGATAGACTTCATATTCTGATGTCTTCTCATATTAATACCAAAGTAATGCAAAGGAAGATAGGAATGTGATAATTTTCATCAGCATTTCTTTTTTATGGAATACATTTTTGGAAACATGATTAAATGAGATGAATCTATGAAAATATAAGATCATGTGCTAAATCAGAAGATAAAAGGGTTGGGTGTATATATATAGGTATGTGTGTGTGTATCTGTGTCTGTGTGTGAGTGAGAAAGAGACAGAGAGACACAGAGGGAAGCAGAGGTGATAAGGAAGACTAGAATTCTAAACTAGTTCAGAGGTTTTAGGGTTACCTTGGAAAAAGAAGAAAGTGTCAATTTGATGAGTCATTGTTACAGAACTAGGGGCTCAGATTAACTCCTGGAGTTAGCTTGGCAGGATGTTATACACAGGCAGACTAACATATTCTACTTGTCTGGCTCATTCCTCACTCATAGCAGACACTGCTTAATAGCTTGATCTAATGAACATAGCCTCTGCAGATAGAATATGTAGTAATTTATGTAGAAACTCTTCAAACCTGACCCAGGCAGGCACCTGGGAGAGGTCCCAGCCATGCTGATAACTCAAAGCATATGCCTGACTTAGCAACCGAATTCATTGGAATTTAATTACTCAACATGATTATATACTGACAGCAAACTCATTATTGGCAGGATTGATTATTATTATGCAAACATTTCCATTATTCATTTATTGGAAACTTGGGCAGTCTTCCCAGACTAGAATTGAATCCTCCACTACTTTTCACATCATTACCTTTTTAGTTGAATATATTTAACTTTCCAAGGTGGTTATTTGGAGTCATGTCATTCTTTACCATGAAATTCATTCAGGAAGTGGACATTTCTTCAAGGAAAAAAAAAGTAGAATTATGATGACAGAATGCAAGATAGCTCTGTCAGTTCTGCTCCAACAACTCAGGTTATAGTCATTTGCTTGTTTGCTCATAGACCTTTATATGAACTGACCTGGTTCATATTTCATTTCTTAAAGTAGATTCCAAAAGCAGCAATTGGTATAATAGATTAGCTGCTAACATGTGAGTCATAAGGCCATGCTATAAACATTTGTTGAGTGAATGAATGGCTGAGAGACATGGACGCTAACTTGTCTTATCTAATGGCTTAAACTTGAGATGACATTGACATTATTGCTCATTCCTTAAAGGAAATAGTCCCTGCCTTCAAGCAAACATCAATAAATACCAATTCAAACAAAAGTCCATTAAACTCTCATGAACATTTCACACCATTTTATGTTTTCATGAATATGGGAAGGAAAACATTTATCTTCCTAATAAAATTCTTATTTCAGTGTTTCTCATTTTCAAAAGAAAGATCACCAAGCAAATTCCAGGCTTCATAGCTTTGTATCAAGGTTTCTCACAAACCTTGCAAGTGCAAGTTGACAGACTATAAAAAAAAAAAATGTGTTTCTATTACTATGTAGATCAGTGTCTGTTTTGTCCATACTGCAGGCTTGGAGAACTACTCATTAAGATGGTTAAATCATTGAAGTTCAAATAGCACTATACATTTTGGCTTTGTCAAAGCTACCTGCATGCCTCCTCTGCTCTGTCTCATCAGGTTTGAAGAATCATCATTTCAAACATTAACCTTGATGGTGACGATAGAACTCAATTTAGGGAAATACGGTAGATGTCAGTGACACTGGAGACAATTGTGACTGTGATGTAGCCATCCTTGCTTCCCTGTGTTTCTTTTGTATGGAGAGCCATGTGAGATATTTGTTTTCAAACCAATATTTGAAAAGCAAAATATATAAGCATACTATATACAATTGGAAGAATGGAGTCTTGATAGGACTTTGAGAAGGAGGAACCCCTTTGTGTTTATTTCAGGAAAATCTGCAAAGTCTCTGAAATTTATTCAAATTAAATCCATGAAAAGTAACTCAGATGCTGTTATGCATAAGGCATCCAGCTTCTCAGAATTTCCCTCAGTTCTTTTACCACTGCTTCTAATCTTGATAGAGATAATATTAAACATGATCTTCTGTATCTCAGTCCTGAAATGATGGGTCTATCTGGTAACTACGTTTTAAAATTCAACATTTCAGGACTGAAGTCTGTCTTATTTGCCTAGAACTGAAGCATATAGGGTTTGGGAAGACAGGCAGTAGATACAGACATTGCCTTTTCAGGCAAGTATGTTCTAAAATGAGATAATCATGTCATACAGTTTTTGAACATCTAAAAATCTCTGTGATTACACTTTCAGTTACTAAAGAGTGTGGCCTGTGTATTGTATCTTAATACATCTCCTTATCTATAACATAACTAATTCAATCTGCATCCCCTGTGACTGTCACCATAAATATTTTATGTATGTATATACAAAAGTATACAAAAGAAATGTTTGATTTTTTTACTGATTAAAGGTTT
>NW_022196900.1:12334319-12336096 GCF_008632895.1 Mastomys coucha
CTATTGATGGGTTCAAAGCTACCACAAATAGCTGTTTGAGTAGTTCTGTAAAGTATATGGCTTCCATATGTCCTATCAGGTCCTACAGATGGCAAAGACAATTTGTTAAAAACACAAAGGTTCTGGATCCAGTGTGATACAGCATTCAGCTCACATACATAGTAGGGGACTGTGATATTGAATCAGAAGGATGGAGACAGTACACCCAATATAAAAAAATCAGGCTCATTCCCATGATAAAATATAATGAATAAATGAGTAGGAAGGAAATATAAAATGAATAAGAAAAAAAAATGTGGACCCAGAAGAAAGTTGACTTCTATGAAGCAGACACTATGTTACTGTGCGTGAGCTGGGTCAAGGATAGGTGAGACACTTCCGTACCCACACTGAATTACAACCCAGATAAGCAAGTTGAAATGTGAAAGGACAAGGTCCTTCGAGCATTGCAAAGATGTTTATGGTGCATTAGCACCACGTTGTTTAGCACAGGTGTTCCAGTAATTGTGGAATACTGGGGAAATGTGCCACATTCCATTTATCTTCATCATATCCCAAGGTGATACACTAGTAGCAATTTAGCACCTGCTAGAGCAATTTGGCATCTGTGGTATTTACCAAAGTGTTTGGCCTTAAAGGTTGGAAGTGTTATTTTGTACTTCCTTTTGTACTTCCATATATGCTAGGGAATTATCAAGCAGTAGCCAAACCAAGTGCATTATAAAACCATCTGAGTGAACGTTTTAAAATAAAATTTAAGAAAAAAAGTGAATAAAACTTTCAGAAATGAGGTAGATTAGATTATGCTTATCCCCTTTCTTCTACTGACAAGAGCTTTTCTGACTTATTTATAAAGGTACTTCCTTAATGCTATATTGTATACACTTAAAAACCAAGCAATTTAGAATATAAATTTTGTTTTAATATAATATATAAGGAAACTTCTTATTTGTTACCAATCCTGTTTGCCATCAGGTATGTTACGAGATTCAACAATGTGATAGTCTAAACTTTTAGCATGGTGTCTTCTGTGCTTTTGATTTTAAGTAATTCAAATATGTTAATATATATCAGAATAATTTTAAGATAATAGTAATAGGACTAAATCAAAGAATAGTAAAATACTTCTCATATGAAAAGAATATACAACATATTGATTGAAAAAAATAGATAATAGAGACATGAATATTCAATCATCAAACCCAGACACTATAGTGGATGCCAGCAAGTGCTGGTTGACAGGAGCCCAATATAGCTGTCTCCTAAGAAGCTCTGCCAGTGCATGACAAATACAGAAGTACAAGCTCACAGCCATCCTTGGACTGAGCGCAGGATCCATACTGAAGGAGCTAGAGAAAGGACCCAAGGAGCTGAAGGGTTTGCAGCCCCTTAGAACAAACAAACAATATGAACTTACTAATATCCTCAGAGCTCCCAGAAACTAAAACACCAACCAAAAAGTACACATGGTGGGACTCATGGCTTCAGCTGCATATGTAGCAGAGGATGGCTTGATCGGTCATCAATGGGAGGAGAGGCCCTTGGTTCTGTGAAGGTTCTATGCCCCAGTGTAGGTAAATGCCAGGACCAGGAAGCAGGAAAGGGTGGGTTGTTGAGCAGGGGGAGGGGGAAAGGAACACGGTTTGTTTGTTGTTTGTTTTTTTCGGAGGGAAACTGAGAAAGGAGATATCACTTGAAATATTAATAAAGAAAATATCTAATTTAAAAAATAGAAAGAAATCATTAGCACAATGTAATGAAAAAAAGAAAGAAAGAA
>NW_022196900.1:12336113-12394195 GCF_008632895.1 Mastomys coucha
AGAGAGAGAGAGAGAGAGAGAGAGAGAGAGAGAGAGAGAGAAGAAAACCAACCGAGCAGAGCTTCCAGGCTTGCTCTGCGCTGAGTGCCTGGGGGTTCAGAGTCTTTTCCTTGTAGGGGATGGAGGGGTGGGGTTCACAGGTGTCCTGAGCAAACACAGAAGCCTAAGTCTGAGGCCTCTCACCCACAGCACACAGACTTTGCAAAGCAGCTCCCCTCCTTCTTCAGAATCTCAGCAGGGCCACCATCCTCACAGTCTGGATGCTCAGTCATGTTGGTTGCCTTTCTTGAGAAGAAGCACAGGCATATTAATCAGCACATCTGTGCTTTTTACTTAAACTAAGGAAGCTATACAAGATTATAGCGGGCAGGTAGTAGGGCTCAGTGACAGACACATTTGCTATGAACATAAAGACCTGAGTTAAATTTCAAGGACTCATTGTGGAAGGAAATAACCAACTTCCACAAGTTGGCTTCTACCCTCTACAGGTGTCCCATGGCAGGCACATGCCCAAACACATGACTACACAAATAAACAAATAAATATAAAATTTAAAAAAAAGAAATTTCTTTTGTCCAAAAATAAACTTCAGCTAGTACTGAAGTAATATTTTTTGAGAACTAGGTCTATATAAAGTTGAAAAAAATTAATATTCAACATCTTTTCACAAACTCTATAATATAAGGTGGTTAATCTAATATTTAACGTAACATAATATTTAACATAACATTGGATTCAAAGTATCTTCTCATGTAGAAAGATCTAAGATTATAAAACCAAGAAAAACTTACTAATTCAGAAGGAAAAATCAGAGACATGAGCGAAATTATGAAATACTGGTAAGAAAAAAACATGAATCAGGCATATTCCCGATATTAGAAAATTTAAAATGTCTTGCCTTTCAGACAGCAGCTTAGGACTGTTTGTGCCAAGTCTGAAGGAAGAGTACTCACAGCATCCTCAAAGAGAGGAATGAAGTCAAGAGCAGAGGCACAGACACTAACGCTTTTACTTAGGTTGGTGCATGTTTCATCTTAATAAATATTTGTGAAATGAGCAGTGTTCCTTAAAAATTATGGTGATACTAAAAAATAGTAGGTGATGTTTTTGTTCAAAGGCGTATAAAACACATACAATTTTTAAAAAATAATATAACAGTGTCATGAAGCATTAATTAAATTATTTAATAAATATAAATAGTTCTTGGAAAAATTATTTATGACCAAACTTGCCAATTTACCCTGATGTTCTCTCTAGATACCATGTTAGAACAAGCAGAAATATTTAATTAAAAGATTGGAAATAAAATAAAATATTTCCTTTTATAGATGTACTAATAGAATGTAAGGAAGCATTTTAAAAATATATAGGTACATTAAAATGAAAATTACCAAAATTTATGTATGTATGTATATATATATATATATATATATATATACACACATATATATAATTTTTCATTTACAAAAGAATACATATGTTTATATCAATCTCTCCTGGTATAAGAATTTTATATATGTGTGTGTGTTAGTGTTTTTGTGTGAATATACCTATCCAACCATAACCATTCTTACAACAAGCATGTTTATTGGATTATAGCATCTTGTGCGTATGTATAAATATCCATCCATAACCATTTCTGTGGCAAGCATGTTTATTGGATTATATTTAATAATAAGTCGCTACAAGGCAGTTTATACCCTTATGGGAAATAGTATTTATAACAAATGTAAATAAAATTAATTGTTGAAAATATAGTTACAAATCCCAACTTTTAAGAAAAGCTCCCTAAAGAACATAATTTTCATAAAGAATTGTTATCACAAAATTTAAGGCACATGGGAGTGTTTAATTTCTTGAATCGTATATAACTCTTCATAGCAAAATCATCAGGAGAGAAGGAGAGTGCATGAAGCATAAGTAAATGCATAAGTGACTGAGGAACTTTATATTCTGTAATGTGTATAAGTGAAATTTTGGTGATATATGTTTTACTGAATATTATTTTAACTAGCAAAAAGCCATTATGATAAACTTAATATATTTCCAAATATTTTTACAAATTTATGTGAACATAAAAATGACAACAGTACACACTGGTGCCTTAAACACTGACTGCAAGAGGGCTGTGAATTTGAATGTACTTCTTATTTTTCTTTTCATTTACACATGCAAGTTGGCATGTATACATATAGATGTGTAAAAGCATATACACTCTAATACCTTTTTATTTAGCTGTACCTGTACATTATTTATTGTTAATTAGTATGATATAAAAATAAGCATGAAAATTTCAACTCAGTTGACCTTGTTGTTTTAAAGTTTAACAAGCTGCAAGCGGTCTTTTCTATGCTTTGTTGTCCTGGAATATGTTTGCTAACTTTGGATCTGCTCTATCATTTTATTTTTTTAAATTTGATACCATAAAATAGCTCCAAGAATTATCTTAGCATGATATCTTGTGTCACTTGTGCTTCCTCTGTTGCAAATCTAGATCCTTCTCTCCATGTTCTCCATGGAGACATTGGTGCACTCTCAGTCTAGGGAAGTCACAGGATCCCTTTTGTTCCCGGTGGTTCCACTCATATTCAGCTCTAGTTTCACTTTGGTGTTAACCTGTTTTTGTTTCTAGGTTGTTCTTGCACACTGTTTTTGGCTACAGCATTTTAGGTAGTTGTTTCAGTAACGCATTATGTGAAATTATCACAGGTTCAAGAATGCAGCACACTCCCTTTGCATCTGTTTCTTGAGTAACACATCAACAAACGTTGTAACAAGTGACATGACAGCCAGAAACAGAAGGTGGAAGAATTCAAGGACAACCTGAGCTACACAGCAAATTTGAGCCTGATTTTATACATGGTTCTTCCTGCTTAGCTAGGTGACCTCACACTCGTAGATAAGTTATTTCCCAGCCACACCTTCTCCAGATGCTGCAACTATGGATTTATAGCATTACCAACATCTCTCCTTCAATGACACAGAATGCATTGGCTCTCTCCCTGTTCATTAATACTCAACTTTGCATCTGGAGATTGACAAACAAGCATTTTGTCAAGGGAGAGAAATATCTATAGCTTCATAAAAAGCATACTGGGAGAACCACTGACCTCAGCAGATGACAATTTCACACTTTCATGCCAGAGTATCCTATGGACAATAGTGTGAGTAAGTCAGACCTGAAAAATATACATTCTTTAAATTAGAGGGAAAAAAGCAGGAATGAATGGAACTTTTAATATTGCTTTCTGAATTAGGTCACTTATTCCGGAATTTTATTGGGACTCTATAAGGTTTACTTAACTCTGTATCCTCAATGCTCTTTGAACAGTGTTACTGATGAATTATGGATGGGGAAAATACTTTCAGAATATTTTTAGGCCTCAGATGAATTATTCTGCTTCTTGTGAGCAATCTCCGGTAATTTTCTGTCAGAGAATTCATAACAGGCATGGAATTAAAGTGCCTCCATGAGACACATCCTGTACTTGCCATGTTGTCTCTTTGATTGGGGAAACGTGCTGAATACTGCTGTCCACACAAACATGCAATTTAATCACTGATTACATTCTGAGAAAAAAGACTGAACTTTTGAGTAATGAACTAAACGGCATTTCTAAAGATTGTGTTGGTTTAAATGTTCATGAAGAACTTTTAAAACCTGCAATTTCATGTTTTTTTTTTTTCATTCTTTCTAGGGGAAAAATAGACTGGCATTTTGAAACTTTTGGGATTTGTTTTTATCCAATGAGCAAAGACATAACATGTAAAGAAATAACAATCTATTTTCCATTTCCAATGATGGTTAGAAAGTGAGATTTATTAGCTAAAATTGAAATTTTGAAATAAATAAATATACCATAGCAATTTCTCATTTCTCCTGTCATTGTGGTCAAGTTCCTGTCCTGTAGTGATGACTGTGGTCATCTCATCATTCGTTGGTGCTCTCTGTTAGTTATATTTCTATTAATATGATACAACCTCATGACAGTGAGGACTTGTATTGAGGTTATAGCAGAAGCGTGTAGATGATTCTATACCCTTGAACACAGACTGGTCCTTCTCTATTTGAAGGAAGATTGTGCTCTCCTCCCTTAGCCAAGTAGCTTCTGAAGAACTCATACGGAGTGGAGGGAGAGGATAGAGACAGATTCCTGTAGATGATGGTTCTGATGCTCTGATCAGAATGAACACTGAAGATTCTGTCCCACAGTTGGTTCTTGTTTAATCAATAAGG
Organism: Mastomys coucha; assembly: GCF_008632895.1. Lineage (NCBI taxonomy): Eukaryota > Metazoa > Chordata > Mammalia > Rodentia > Muridae > Mastomys > Mastomys coucha. The sequence continues at coordinate 12,340,351 of NW_022196900.1, forward strand.
ATGCTAATGCCTGAGGCCTAGACAGAAGAGGCCTCAGAACTTCCAGTTCCCCCCAGGTAGGCTAACAGACACAGTAGGGGGAAAGAGATTTGCATGCTTTGGAGGGAGAAAGAGCCACCAGCCATGTGAGATCTCAAGTAGATGGCCACTGACCAATTCACAAACTGGGCCTGGGGTAGCAGGTAGGAATTAAAAATGTAACTAAGATGAGGGCAGACTTACTGTGCTGAGCAAGGAGTACATAATTGGGCAACTTACTTGAGCACAGAATTAGAGGTTTTGAGCTAGGAGTGAAGATAAAGGCATGTTAGCTGCAGGAGGCTTAAAAGTGTTTGGCCATTGAGTTAAAAAGCATAAAATTAAGGTAACATGTATGTCTTTCATCTGCGGATCTGAGTGAACCTGGGCAGGGGCTGGTATCACAGTCTGCCCTGAGCTTAAAGCAGGGTGGTAGAAATTACACACAACACTTTACTATCCTACCAGAATAGCCAAACCAACACTTGCTACAAATGTTGGAGCCCAATAACCTTTGTATCCATAGTTATGGTTACTGGTGATTTTCAAAACATTTACGTACCTCCTCACGCTCTTCCCCATCCCACTAACTCCCTATGTCTTCCTAACTATTCCATAAACTAATTTAAAGGTCCAAATTCATAGGCAAATAGCAGTGAAGTTGAAAGACCTGTATCATTGCCTGTCTCCGCTGATCTAAAACTTCACCTACTTTGGCTTCATAAGGAACAGTGCAACCTTGGCAATATACTTAGAACTGTGTTCTATTTGGAAAGTGTCTTCTAATTAAGTTTGAGAGATAATTTAGTTCAGTTCACTGTCTTTAGTATTGTGACAGGAGAATTCTGAAGTTATGATATAAAATTACCTAAAATGACAATAAATGAAAGATAGGAAAAAAAAGAAAGGGGAGAAAAGTCAGAAGAAGATAAAGGCAGAGTAATGACGAAAGGAAGGAGGGTAGGGAGGGAAAGATAGATGGAGGGAATGGGAGAGGAAGGAAAGACGGAGGTAGAAAGGAAGGAAAAGTAAGAAAAGAAAATAGAAAATAGGTAGGAAATAAAAAGGATGGAAAGAAGTAAAAAATGAAAATGGAATCAACTAAATAGATTATTGTTTAATCAAATAATTCTAAAACAGGAGAAACACACATGAAGATTCAAAAGAAAGTCTAAATGGACTTCTTGACACTAATAGTTAAACCTTGAAATGTTTTAAATTTTGGTTTAAAAGTGATCATATAAAAATGAATATGGAAAAAGAGAGCAATTATCAATAACGGAATCTCACTAAAACAAGTGTTAGCTGTCTGTTGATCCTTGAGGAGTCACCCATTTCCTATCCCATTATAGTGCAGAATGCAGAATGGACAGACCACAGTATGATCTTTCCATATGTTCTCCAAAGACTAACTTCAATTGCTATGAGAGGTAGATCCTTTAGTAGAATAAATCTAACTATCATTTGTTACTGGGGCACCCAGTCCTTCCTGATGTAGAGCAGGAGTCTGTAGGTTCTGCTGGTTAGGGGCACTCTACTTCTCAAGTGGCTCCTGATCCTTCAGTTCTAAGGTGTCTTTAACCATCATAGTTACCAATTCAGAGCCTGGCTCATACACTTGATATCAATATAATCTCAAGCCTTGGATCTCTCTGAGATTCAATTTCTCCATCCAACTAAAGCTGTCTCTGATTTGAGGAACTGGCAGAATTATATTAGCCCAACAGTATAGCTTCCCTTCCTTGAAATAATCTTTGCCACTGTACTGGCTGGTTTTGTGTCCCAACTTGACACAGGCTGGAGTTATCACAGAGAAGGGAGTTTCAGTTGGGGAAGTGCCTCCATGAGATCCAGTTGTGGGGCATTTTCTCAATTAGTAATCAAAGGGGTAGGGCCCCTTGTGGGTGGTGCTATCCCTAGGCTGGAGGTCTTGGGTTCTATAAGAGAGTAGGCTGAGCAAGCCAGGGGAAGCAAGTCAGTAAGGAACATTTCTCCATGGCCTCTGTCAGCTCCTGGTTCCTGACCTGTTTAAGTTGCAGTCCTGACTTCCTTTGGTGATCAACAGCAATATGAAAGTAAGCTGAATAAACCCTTTCTTCCCTTACTTGCTTCTTGGTCATGATGTTTTATTCAGGAACAGAAACGCTGACTAAAACAGCCACATAAGACAGGCAAGGGGAATCAGTGGCATCACATTCATAAATTTCATGCTCATTTAGACAAGAAAATTAGAAGAGTAAGAAGGCCATTGTCAGTTGACTTTAGAGATCTACCTAATATGAAAAATCATTTAAATCATAATTAATAAAAAGCTTCACAATAATAATCAAAGATGGAAAAAAAGAATACTGAGTTTGGGCTGAAGGGATGAATGGCTCCATAGGTTATAAGCTTACTGGAAAATCATGAGAATCAGAGTTTTGAGTTGTTGACTTAAAAATTTATACTCTGTCAGTGTCACCTAATTTCTTGAATTATATTAAATAAAACAGCAAAGGTACATTATTTTAAAGAACATTCGAAATGAAAATATTATTTTTATAGTTTTATAGGAGTAAACTTAGGAGTTAAACTTATTGATTCAAAAATTGAGACTTTTCAAACAATCCATGAATTCAAAATAATAATAATAATAATAATAATAATAATAATAATAATAATAATTCAAAATTAAAACAAAGAAGAATTATGATGAATTTCATAATATATAAGAAAACTATAATAATAATGTAAGTAAATAGAAAATTCAAGGTAGCTCTATAAATACTAATTTATAAAAAGTATTCATCACAGAATTTACAGAGTAGTTAATTTTAAAAGTAGGTACATACACACACAAAAACACACACAAGTGCATTGCAGAGGGTAACTGTAGGGTATATCCCTCCGTTGACCTTTATATTAGGTCCTGGGATTGAACTTTTGTCATCAGGCTTCAGTGGCCAGCTTTTTTAATACCTGAGCCATCTAACCAGTCAATAGTTAACTTTTGTATCTGTCAAGCCTGAAATATGTCAGGAATAATCTGAGAAAGAATAAAATGTGCTAAAATTATATAACATGTTGACCCAATAAATGAAGAAAACGCATCTCCTCAGTACCAAGAAATAAAGGCGTATATGACAATTGAACAATGGTCAATACATCTGAATTACAGTGTCAGTCAGGGTCTGTATCTTTGAATAAATAATAATCTTAAAAGTTCTATAAACAGTTACACATAGTTTACTAGACAACCAACTCAGAAAGAGACTTCATACATATTACATCATGTAAAGTCATATAGGCAGATAGACTCCATGACATATGCCTGTTTTAAATCAGGCAAGGGGCACAGACAGAAGAAGAATACAATACTTTACATTATTTGTTATATCTAATGGGACTGATATTGTTGCATTACATTATCATAGGCATTTGGAGGTGATAAATAAGAGAAAGATGTTTAAAAGAGTTTAATTAACTCAGTTGTGGTCGCAACGACGTTTTTCATAGTGTGTATGTTCACAATTGAAAGCTTCTGGAGTCGTACTTTTCTCAGAATCAGTGTCGACCAATCCATTTGCTTAGCACTTCTTAAACTGCATTTTATTCTAAGCACTGAACATATTTTTCCAAAAATATTTGTTTCTGGAAACTTTGGAGAGTTTTGTTCCTGCCATTATCGCTTTCAAGATTTGCTGAGCACTTTATTCAGGAGTTCATGCTTATCCAGCACATGGGACCACATCAAAGCAACAATTTGTCTCGAAACAAGTTAGCAATGATGCACTTTAATCTAAGAAGTACTGCCATCTCAGAAGTTGCATAACATTCTGAGAGCACAGGTGTAGCATTTTTTCCCAGGTTTATTGACAAAAGCTATGGAACCTCATAAAAATCCATATTCAGATGCAAAACAATTTGCCTCCACAGCTGCTGCAAACTCCAATTCAAGCAATCAGCTAAGGATTGTGTAAGGGCCCCAGAAGAATCCCCGTTGGTCTTGTGCAGATATTTGAGCTTTGCAAAATGCAGAAGGAGCACAACATTCATGGGTTCTTTAAGACTCGTGTATTCTGTTCCTAATTAAAATAAAATATTGCTAATGTTCTACACCCTACTCCGCAGGTATCAAACATGTTCCAGATGTGAAAGAAGAAACTGAATAACATTTGTTAAGCATTTAAAATATTTTAATAATGTCACTTTTACCAGCTCTAACACAGTCTGATGCTCACATTAAGTAACACGTTTTAGGTTCAAAGCATTGTCTTAAACATTAAAACATCATTTCTCTTCATTTAATTCCTGTCCCTCAGACATTTATGGCATCTTTTACTTTATATTCATGTACTCATAGAGTAATCTATAGACAAATTATGAGCAGGCATGATAATGGAAAAAGGAAAGACAGTCTCTATTTTTGAACAATTGGTGCTGGGGGAATTTCCGTACTTGTAAAATTACCTAGAGACTGTCAAGTACATAGTGTTGAGCAGTACATAGTAAGCAAAATTCAGTTAATGTTTAATGATGCCTCTTTGACATACAGATCAAATTCAGGACCTCTTCTTTGTTCTATTTTGGGGCCTGCATTCCTTCCTTGATAACTTGTCTGCACCTGAGCTCCCTGGGAAATGCAGAAGTCAAACTTGTGAAGGAAAAACTGGGATAAAAAATAGGTTCCACAGTCTCCTGCAACTCCTGCTGGACATGGCATTAGATCTAAGATGGTTCCCAGAATACTGTGAGACAGCAAAAAGAAGCCAATGCAGTGGCTGCTTCCCTGTCTTCAAGGAAGTACCAACAGGTGACAATGCCCTTTGCACCCCTAGTAAGCAATCTCATTTGTCAGGGCTTTCATTGGTGCATGGCTGATGATTTAGGGATTTGGGATTGGTTCAAACTCTATACAGAAGTTTGCATGCTGGGCTAAATCTCAGATATGTACCTTGATGCTGGTCTCCTGAGTTGGATTTCCTGGATTTGTCATGTGACTATGTGGCCTCTCACTCCCCATCCTCAGTCTTATTCCCATACTTTTCCACTTAACATTCATAATATTTCATGAGTCTCCTTAATATATTTCTCACACTGTTTTCTTTGTAACCTCCAAAAGTTCTGAGGAAGAGAATGCTACTGAAATGTTTAATAGTGCTTCTCGGGCATATAAAAACAATCATAGTAACAAATATTTTAATAACATCATATATTCTAAAAAGTTTGAAATCATGTATCAGGTCATACAAAAATAATTGATATATGTGATACAGATCTGGAAAGAAACAAGGTATCCAATCAAGTTTCTATAGATAGTTTACATCTCATCACTGTGGACATGTATCAATGGATAGACATAGTTTGCAGTGGTGCAAAAAGCAGTATTCTAAAAGACTGTAACATCTTAGTAAATAAATTGCTTATTTTACATATCTAGCCATGCTTGGAAGCAAATAATTTTTCTTGACTACAACAAAATTGTGTCATATCTTCAGCAACACTCTTACATCGCGCTTGATGACATCTCTGATGCTATACAATAAAGTTGAGAAGCACATGTACAAATTACAAGAAAAAATTTCAACTTGAAACCCTAAATCATGATGTATCTTTCCTAATTATTGTATAGGAATTGCAGAAACATAAAATCCTCATAAAAACCTTTAACAAGTTAGGGATTTATCATCTACTACACCTAGTCTGTTATTATGCCAAGGAGTACAAAATTGAAAATTTGGAATATTAAAACTAATAAATTAACATTGTTATAATAACCACAAAAATATGTTACTTAATTATGTTAAGAAAAGAAAGCTTTGTAGTTTCTATCAAACCAAAGCAATTAAATGTAACAAAATCATTTTGGAGAAATAATATAATCATATACTATTATTGATTGTTAGTTCAAAGACATTTTTCATTTTTTAATTAGATATTTTCTTTATTTACATTTCAAATTTTATCTCTTTTCCTGCTTTTCCCTCTCACATCCCCCTATCCCATCCATCCTCCCTGTGCTCACCAACCTACCCATTCCCATATGCCTGTCCTGGCATTTTACTACACTGGGGCCTCAAGCCTTCATAGGACCAAGGACCTCTCTTCCCACTGATGCCCAACAAGGCCAAACTCTGCTACATATGCTGCTGGAGCCATGGCTCTCTCCATGTGTACTCTTTCGTTGGTTGTTTGGTCTCTGGGGGTTCTGAGAGTACTGGTTGGTTGATATTGTTGTTCCTTCTATGAGGCTGCAAACCCCTTCAGCTCCTTCAGACATTTCTCTAACTCTTCCATTGGGAACCCTGTGCTCAGCCCAATGGTTGGCTGCAAGCTTCGGCCTCTGTATTAGTCAAGCACTGGCAGAGCCTCTCAGGAGACAGCTATATCAGGTTCCTATCAGTAAGCACTTGTTGGCATCCATAATCATGTCTGGGTTTGGTAACTGTATATGGGATGGATCCCCAGGTGGGGCAGTCAGTAGATGGCCTTTCTTTCCTTCAGACTCTGCTCCACACCTTGTCTCTGCATGTCCTCCCATGGGTGTTTTTTCCTCCTTCTGAGAAGGACCAACTATCCATACTTTGGTCTTTTTTCTTCTTGAGCTTCATGTGGTCTGTGAATTGGTTATTCTGAGTTTCTGGGCCAACAGAAAGATTCCCCAAAGGTCTTTACCAACCCTACATCCAATAGAGGACTAATACTCAGTATATACAAAGAACTTAAGAAGTTAGACTCCAGAGAACCAAATAACCCTATTAAAAATGGGGTACAGAGCTGAACAAAGAATTTTCAACTGAGGAATACCAAATGGCTGAGAAACATCTAAAGAAATTTACAACATCCTTAAACATCAGAGAATTGCAAATCAAAACAACCCAGAGGTTCCACACCAGTCTGAATAGGTAAGATCAAACACTCAGGTGACAGCAGATGCTGGTGAGTATGTGGGAGAAAAAGGTACACTCCATTATTGGTGAAATTACAAGCTGGTACAACCACTCTGGAAATCAGTTTAGTTGTTCCTTAAAAAATTGGACATAGTACTACCTGAGAACCCAGCTATACCACTCCTGGTATATACCCAGAAGATGCTCAAACATGTAAAAAGGACACATGTTTCACTTTGTTCATAGCTGCCTTATTTATAGTAGCCAGAAGCTGAAAACAACCCAGATCTCCCTCAACAGAAGAATGGATACAGAAAATGTGGTACATTTGCACAATAGAGTACTACTCAGCTATTAAAATCAATGAATTCATGAAATTCTTAGGCAAATGTCGTCTTGAATGAGGTAAGCCAATCACCAAAGAACACACATGGTATGCATTCACCATAAGTGATAAGTGGATATTAGCCCAAATACATTTTTCTAACAGTAGTCAAAAACAAAGAACAATCGAGTTACTCTTATATGAGTGACATGCAAGTGTGGAGAACATGATAAAATAAATAAGAAGTCTACAATGTAGTTATCAAGATTGTGACCTGAAAAGTAACAGAAATGGCCACCCTTAGTTAGTAGAGAAGAGGGGTAACTGTAAGTTTTTTCTCTTGGTATCTCTAGCATATCTGGTTTTTAGTTATTAAAAAAAAGAAAATTGTGACATAAAATATTTTAAGTGACAGCTAAAGCCAGATCTGGCATAGAGTAGGGCTATATATTTGTTTCTTGATTCTTCATTATATTTCATAGCTTTCAGATTTTTAATTAATTTCAGTATTCTAATATACAAAATAAATAACATTAGGAGAAATCAGAAAATTAATAACAATCTTCAGCTAACAAGCCTTAACATATGCTTCATGTTTTATGATAATCTTTTTCAATATTAAGATTTGCTAATCGATATTTTGCCATTCTAAGTTCAATACCCAGACTCAAAATGCTTGCGTAAAGCAATGAGTTGACATCCATCATAAAATAATTGATTATTTTAAAGGGAATGAATAATCTTTGCATGCCTTTCTATTTGGGAAATTACCAATGATTTTAAACGACTTCTATATTTATTTGTTTCCCATTTATTTTACCAGCTGAGTCACCTTCCCTACTTTCTATACTTAAGTGGTCATGGATTTACATGGTTATGAATGGTCTTCTTTTTCAGAAATGACAATAGTTCAATATTGCAATGACAGTGAGAATGTAAGTCAAGGGTAATATGTAGAGGAGCAGGAATGTTTATATCTTAATAGATGTTAGTTTTCATTGGTTATCAAGGACAGATTGTATAGCATACTTTACACAAAGAAGAGGATCCTTGGATAGGTCTTATTTTAAAGGCTAGCACTCTAATAATAACTCTATACTATATAATTTCTGTTTCCCCTCAAGACTGACACAAAAATCTATGTATAGATATTTTCTTACTTTTGAAAAATTAGTTACACTCTAAATCAAGGAGACTATAACTACCAATATGCATTCTCCTGACCATTCAACTAAGATTCATGGCAGAAAGTGAATAACATGGTATAAATCAGCTAGAGGTAATAAAGGATACTTATTCAATGATCAGGTCCAATCCTCGCATAAGTTCAAGAAATTCACTAGTTTTCTAGAACTTCAAATTTAGTAAGCTACTGTTTGAATGTTTAGTGTTAAATATCACTTTGGAATAATCTAAAGTCATTTAGGTGATTAGCCTGCTCTGGTCATACTTAGAAGATGTTATTTGGATTTATCAGCCTTGGAGACTCTCTATGGTGGATTATCCTGATCAGGTCAGTTGATTTGGGAAGAACTTGTCTTTACTGTAGTAGGACATTCTAAGGAAGAGATCTTGGCATATACAAAATGTGCACAGATATCCAAGTGTTTATGTGCATTACTCCATTCTTCCCAATTGGGAATGTGATATTACCTGCTGCTTCAAAGGCCTGTAGCTTTGATTCCCCAAACCCATGTAGGACTCGAATTGTGAGCTAAAATAGATTATTTCTCTCTTGAGTTGTTTGTTAGATTTTTGTCCTTGAAAAGGGAATAGATGTTAAAAGAGGTTCCTTTTCCATAATGTCTATAATATAATTTATTTTGTGTCTGAAGAAGTTATACTAATATTATGTAACATGATATTGAAGAAAACTAGGATCCTTGTGCTTTTGTTCTGAAACTTATCAATTGATTTTTATTACCTTTTAGTAATTGTCTCTTGGATATTGGAGGCTTCTCTGTAAAACAAACTCAGGAGACAGGCTGCAATCCAGTGAATTTACATATGCTAGGTCACTGCTCTAGCTAAGCTTTGTTGCCCAGTTCTACTGGATTGAAATTACCTAGAACGTGTTTGGGCACACTACTGATCATTTCTGTGAAGGTAATTTCCAAAGATAAGCAATAAAAGAGGAATAACCTATACATGGCTTGCACAACCCATGGGCTGATGAGGAATACAAGGAATTAAAGGAGAGAATGTAGTGCTAACAGAATACCAGCCTTTTTTTTTTAATTCCTCATTCTGTCATGCTAAGAAACAATGTGTTAATTCATTTGTGTTCATCATGATGATCTGAAACTCTGAATTCATGAGTCAAAGTAAATCCTTCTTCCCTTGTAACTGCTAGGTATTTTGGTCATAGAAATATATGCATAATAGAGGAACAGAGGAACACATAGTTAAAAAGATTTCTCCATTAATTCTAGCATAACAGGGAAGAGCCAGTCTCTGAATCCTGGCCCCTTAGTGCATCATAGTAAAGTGAAATCTCATTTCTGGGGATGATAATAAAGTACCATCCTTTCTAGATGCCAGGCATGCTAAGTCTGTATTTCCTGAATCATGTCACGTAAAAATGTATCCCATGGCAAGGGAAAAGTTCCATATAGGGCCAAATTCTGTACAACTCAAAAGGTAGAAAGGGGTACATATGAAGATAAGCAGGATACAAGTCTTAAAGGGCCAACTCAGCAATGTTGTTCACCTTCCCTAAGAAGCTACTTTAAAATTTATCAAATACAACTAAAGATATCCAGGATAAATCAGGATATCAGAACTTCCTGAAATATGTGATATTAACCTTTATTATAATAATAATATTAAAACCACCTTTTCAGATTTAGGGAGAACAATTGTTTTGATTCTCACTGACTAGTATTTTTTTAATATTTACAGTTAAAAATTTACTGGTATCTTTTTATAAATTTATGGCATTTGCATGTACCTATGTGTAGAGAAATTTTAATCCAGCAGCATGGCTACTCTGGCAAGTAATCAAATCCAAAGTCTTTCTAGGTCTATGTGACACTGGAATTCAGACATGCTCTGGATTACAATATGACCTGGCTGGAATATAGACAGGCCCTTAGAATATACTTTTAATCCCTAACAATGAAGGTAAATTTAGTTTGTAGAAAGTAAATTGATGGGCAGACAAAGTAACAAATTGGAGAAACACTTAACAGAATGTTCAGAGAAGAGATGTGAGCAATATTCAAGAGAACAAATAGAAAGGAGACCCTACTTTAAAGCAGAACAGGAATAGGTCTGGCAGCTTTAATAGGACTCTTTTTACAAAGACAGATGGCAGAGAGAACAAGCTAGATACAGGTGGAGACAGAATGAGAGAGAATGAAAATGAGCTAGAAGATTAGAAGGTATTTCTAAAGATAACATGAAGCCAAGCATAGCAATTCAGTAAGAAGCCAAGAGAATCTGGATTGAATCAGTCAATTGTACCAGGCTAGTCGTTTCCAGGCCTAGGCCTAGGGATAGTTTGAGCAGAGAAAGGAACACATAGAAATAAAAGAGAAATTTACATACATGTTTCTGTGTGATGTTTGCCTGTGTGTAGTGAAAGATTAGAGTTTCATATTTTCCTCTTCTACTCTACAACATCAACTTTCACTGGACCGGGAGTTCAAGGATTGGCTGTACTAGCTGGCCAGCATGACCTACTGATCCTCCTGTTTCCACCACCCTTGAGTTGTGCTTGCAAGCACTCAATGACACTCAGCCTTTTACACTGGTTCTGGGTTTCCACATCTTCAAAGAGCTCATTCTGGCATGTTCTTGACCCATCAGGTCAATACTCAGCACTCCTTTTAATTATCTCATAAAAAAATAATACAAGGCATTCAGCAACTAAAATGAAAGTTCTGTTGCTGCATAGAGCTTGGTAATTTCATTCCATGTTTTGGTAACGTTTAATCCTACTCAATCCCTCAAATTCTACCTAATTAAAAATCTAGCAGTCTCATCAAACCAAGTCTGAGCCTCTTCTGATCAGGGGCTAGTCTCTCTCTTCCATGCATATGAACATAATTTGTAAATTAAAATGAAACCAATAACTCAATTGTACAAATAATTTAATCACCTTCTATATGAAATGTATGTAAAACCATTTAGAAAAGGCTTAGACGGTGTTAAAGTTAACTGGAGATATTAAACTCAAAATAATAGCATCATGGTTTGTGCCAGTCTGTGAGCTGCTCAAACTTAGCTCCATACTTGTGTATTACACATCCACACTGATTGTAAAAATAACCAACACCCCCTCCTGCTTACTGGCCCTGGCATTCACCTACACTGGGGCATAGAACCTTCACAGGACCAAGAGCCTCTCCTCCCATTGATGACCGACTTGGCCTTCCTCTGCTAAACATATGCTTCTGGAGCCATTAGTCCCACCATGTGTACTCTTTGGTTGGTGTTTTAGTCCCTGGGAGCTCTGAAGGTACTAGTTAATTGTGGTGAGCATGAGGAGGGGGGAGGGAACAGGGTTTTGTTTTAGTTTTTGTTTTATTTTATTTTATTTTATTTTTATTTTTATTTTTATTTTTATTTTTATTTTTATTTTTATTTTTATTTTGGAGGGGAATCTGGGAAAGGAGATATTGTAAATAAAGAAAACATCTAATAAAAAAAATAACCAACACCAAATTGGATTACTTAACTATTCAGTGATAAAAACTGTAATGCAATAGGCAGGGACTATATGGTCAGAGTTTAATTACATTTGAAAAATGGTTAATAATCAGGAAAATTGAAATTTCTAAGTCTTTTACTTGTTAGATCCACTAGAAATATAAACAGAAACCAGAAACTACTTTGCTTGACACTTAAGAATATAAGTTACTCAGAAAGATTTTAAAACATGAAGGCTAGAGATATGCCTGTGTTGTTAAGAGTGGTTGCTACTCTGGCAGAGGAACATGGTTCAATTCACAGTACCCATATCATGTCTCTTTCAATCAGCAGTAGCTACAATTCCAAGAGATAGATACACCCACTCTTCTGTCCTCTTCAGGAACCTGTATACACATGTGGCGTATAAATAAGTAAGAACAAAAATGTAGATAAATAAAATCAATAATTTTATAAAATTGATTTAAAATATGTATGTGCATGTTATATAAAAACTTGGTTTAAGTCTAATGTCAGTTATTCACAGTTGTAGCATGTTTGGTAAAGTCATCTACCTTACCAAGTAATACACAATAAGAACATTTCATTTAGATACATGGAGTAATGTTTAACTTGGACATTCCATTTCTATCCAATGTGAAAAATAAAATCAACTCTCCTAAAGACTATGACTATACTACTGAACTAGAGTTTGAGCCCAAAGTTTGAGAAATCAGTTAAAGGTACAGCAGTCTATGTTTCTGCACAAATATTCTCCAGTAGACTTCAGGAGAATCATGTACATTCCCACATTAAACTCCTATACTTCCTTGACTTTTGCCCTTCTTGTATAACAATTTCCCACCTGCTACCCTGACAAAGTATACTATACACAAAATCACTTAAATTTTAGATTCTCCAAGAACAGTGTCTTGTACTTTTTCTCTTTGTAGTGTGCTATATATCACCACGATGTTTATCTTTAAAATATATTGCAGATTAAAATTGTGTCCTTTGTTTTTTTTTTTTTTTGAGACAGGGTTTCTCTGTGCAGTCCTGTTTATCGCTTGTTCATTTTTGTTTCAAAGTAATTAACATCGAGTGTAAAATAAATAGTTCTTGTGTATAGATCCAAAGTGGAAGACAATGTGGGGTAGTGATATCATTTAAGGAAATCTGTCCTGCTTCAATACCTTGGGTAGAGGACAAGAGGCAAAGAATGAAAGGAACCCCTAAAATTTGAAAAAGAAAGAGGGAATGAGTTCCCTACTACCACCACCACCAAGTCTATGGAGAGTTATGTATTGGTATACAACCAATACATTTTGATCCATTGAAATCTAACTTGTACTTCAGACATACCTCCTTGCAGTCACTTGGATTGTGGCAATATAGTAACTTTAATGCAAAAACACAGCTATAATCTGAAAAAAGAGGTAAAATACTCTAGAATCAGATAAAGTTTATTCTAGAACCACATATGAATAGCCATGGCCCAACTGTATAGACTTAGGTCACACCAAATTCTCTGTTCCCATATAGTAATAGTTCTATTAAGTTTATAGTAATAGAATAAAGAAAGCCACACTAGGTAGATTTTAAATATACATCACTAAAATGCAATAGAAGGTAGTACTTGGTAAAGCTGGGAAATCTCTTTTGAAGGCTTCAAATGTTATCTGATGGCAACCTTAAGCTTACAGTTGACAGAGCTAAGAGTCTATACATTCCCAAAGGATTTACAGGACAACTGTTATGGTATTCAATCACATAGAGGTGGGCAATAAATCAGTGTTCAGGAGGATAATTTGTCTGCTAAGTTCTAATATTCCTGCTCTCCATATTTACTCAGCCCTATAGAGTGTTTAATATAGCTATGACACTTTTACCTGGAATTTCAGTTCACTGTAACTGTAGAAAACTATGCTTGCTTACTTTACCATAATATGAAACATACTTGAGTTATTACTCTATGCTTTTACCTTCTTTTATTCCCTAAACCACTGTGAAATAGTCTAATTAACATTGCAATGGCTTTGCTAAATTTCATAAAATTGGTTTTTCACAATTAATTACCCATTATGGGACTATTTGGATAAATAGACTTTATTAAAAATGAGATTATTTATTCATATTGCTAAGCTCCATTGGGTACTGTCCTCTTAAGGTTTCACAAAGGTAGAACCACTGAAAGAAAAAGCACTGTGAAAATGTTCAGAATTCTTGAACTACAGTTCGCCAATATTTTCTTTTTCTTTTTCTTTTATTTTTTTCGAGACAGGGTTTCTCTGTATAGCCCTGGCTGTCCTGGAACTCACTCTGTAGACCAGGCTGGCCTTCGAACTCAGAAATCCACCTGCCTCTGCTTCCCAAGTGCTAGGATTAAAGACATGTGCCATCACCACTGGGCTTCACCAACATTTTCAAGGGAAGTTGGAGAAACCTTCCCCATTAGAGAAAACCTGGAAACTGTTGTCAGATTGTGACTTCTGTACATGATAGGTAAGTTGCACCCATGAATAATCAACAGATAATTGCTTGCCTAAAACTACAGCAGTCCCCCTGCGTCTGAGGAATGAGTCAGCAAACCCTGACCAGAGGCTCACAGTAGCTGACACATGGGCAACAGTAGCTTTTGTACCTGCTAAGACCTACAGCCTACTTGACACCTGGAGACAAATGACAACAGAGTGCAAGCAGAACAATGAATCAGATGGTGTCAATTGAGCAAGTGGCCATGGGCCAGGGGCCTGGGTGGAGGGTATAAAGATTTACCCAATTGCTATATTAAATGAGTTTGCTTTGGCCACTTACCCATCTCTTGGAGTCTGTGTCATTGACTCTGTGCCTTCTTACCCTCACCCTGAAAGGTCTTGATCAGGGTCTCAAGCAACACCAGTGAATATGCCAACAGGGATGGGGATGGGGATGGAGTAAGGTCCAGAAGATTCCACCCCTAGTTGAAGAGCAAGAGGTAGTCAGTGGCTAGTGAGTCACTTTTCCCCAAGGTTGAGCTTCATCAGCCCCCAGAGACTACCCAAACCTAAGTAAAGTCAAGCCAAAACTCACACTCATGTATTTGAGGAGAGAATTTAGGAGAGGAACATGGAGAGAGTTTCTAAGGGAGAATATGACGTAAAATGTAATGATGTAAAAATGGTAAAAGTCTTCTGTATGAAATTCTACAAAGGACACAATTATAAAAGGAAACTTTCCCACTACCAGTACTCTGCACTAGTTTACTAAATAAGCAACTCTATTATCATCATTTAATAGATTCTTGGCAAATTTCACAGGCCCAAAAAATGACAGCTATTCAGAGTTCTAATAATTCACTCTTGTGCATTAGCTAAATGACAGTGTTAATAGTTTCATGCATAATACTTATGTACATGAAAGTTCTTTTCCTGAGTTTCCTAAGTTCTTCTCGCATTTCTCTCATTTTCACACTACTCATTTCTTCTTGGGAATTAACTTCAAGGATATTTGCATTATTTGTAATTTTTATGAGTAATAGCTCAGTCCTCATCTTTAGATTGCCGAATGAATACTAAAGAGAGAAATCCATTTGTTTCGCACATTCTAAAGATAGCTTATTTCTCCATGTTTAGCAACCAAAGAGATATTTAAGAGATAATTTTTATAAATTGTCAAACTCTGAGGGAAATAATTTAAAATTGTCATCATCAAAAAAACTAGTGAAAAGGAAATATAAATAACTAATGGGGAAGTTAGGGCAAGGACTGCAAGAGCTGAAGGAGTTTGCAACACCATAGGAAGAAGAACAATATCAACCAACTCGAACCCTAGAGCTCCCAGGGACTAAACCACCAACCGAAGAGTACACATGGAGGGACCCATGGCTCCAGCTGGATATGCAGTCGAGATATCACTGGGATGGAAGTGCCTCGATCCTGTGGAGGCTCAATTACACAGAGTAGGGGAATGCTAGGACACTGAGGCACGAGTGGGTGGGCGGGTAGGAGAGCATGCTCATAGAGGGAGGGGAAGTTGGGAGGGGATAGGGGATCTGTGGAGGGGAAACTGGGAAGGGGGATAACACTTGAAATGTAAATAAATAAAATGAGCAATAAAAATGAAAAAAAAAGCCTTATTTTTAAATTTTCTTTCACTTTCTTCATTTGTTCAAAAATCAGCAAATATAGTCCATTACAGTTAAATGTGTGTATATACTATTCATATGTTGGCCTCTATTCACTCATTATAATTAATCATGGAATGAGAAAAGTAATCATTCATTTTTACAACTATTTATTAAGCATTTGATATATCAGGAGAAGCAAGTTCTGGAAAAGTAAATAAATAACATATAGACTTTCCTGTCACTAAGTTTAGAGAAAAACAGAAATATAAATTTAAAATTGAGAGTATTTTAAGTACTAGCCTTAGAATCAGTCATACAGTATCAGAGGGTGAAGAAATATAGTCTCCATTTAAGCATAGTATACACATGTTTAGACCCAGCACTTGGGAGGCAGAAACAGAGGAATCTCTGTGGTTCTAGACCAGCCTGGTCTACATGAGTTACAGGCTAGCCAGAGCTACATAATGCAATACTGTCTTGAGAGAGAGGGAGAGAGAGGGAGAGAAAGAGAGAGAGAGGGGGGGGGAGAGAGGGAGAGGGGGGTGGACAATGTGCTTGACTCAAAATCTCCTGGAACTAAATTTAAGAACAAGAGACTAACTAGAATTTAACAAATACTGAAGTCAATTAGAGAAATAACATTAAAGGACAATCTATAGAGGAACAGGGAAATGCCAATGCCAGGCTAACAGGTCACACACATTTGATAGCACTAGTGTACAGTATGTACAATTTTACTAATACAGCAAGAAAACTTATGGTGGAATTAGGTCATTTGAATCTACATATACGAATAATAAAATTTAACATCCATGTTGTGGATTTGGGAAACTCTTTGTCACTATATAAGAGAAAAACATAGGCAGAATTTATTTAGAAATTCTAACTTGGTAACAGTATGTCAAATATGTTTGAGTAGCATCTTTGGTATTTGATCCAAAAAGATATCTTTGAATTAGCTAAGTCATGGCATATTTAGTCTTTCCTCTGTTGATAAAATATATTTCAAAAGTGCTGAGGTAGCCATTGAGTACATAGAGAAAATGTATAATTTACTACGTAAACTATAGGAACTTTGATAAATGTGAATTGTTATTAGCAGGTTGACAAATATATGCCGGAACTTCTCTGGGGGAGTAAAGATAAGAGGTCATTTTCTCACCAGTGACTTCATTTATCGTTTAAAATCCAATAGAAAATTTATTCACTCTTGGTGAATAATATAACTGTATGGAAATGAGGTGCTCAGGAAAAGGGAGCAGGGAACAATGAAGAGAGTAGCCTTTGGTTACATTAATCTAGGTGAGTAGTTAGATAGACGTGTGGGTATTAAGAAACCAATTTAAAACCAGTAGCATGAGGGATATTGCTTCATCTGCTTAGAAGATTGCAATGGGCCTGCAAGTCTTGACACATTTCTGTGAGAGAGCCCCTCTTGTTAATGGAACTGTCCACAAAGGAACTTATACTACTTATTTCTTAAGCAGATGTTGTTTGTTCAAACAAATGGGTATAAGTTATTTTCACTTGCAGCAGTAGAGAATTAGAAAAAGTTATTCCCTCAGGATCTATACTTTTAAGAAACAGATCCAATTTATCAATTGCTGTGAGCCTTGCTTTCTAATTGAGCTATTGATCTTCTTCCATCAAATAACAAATGGCTCTCCTGACAAGGAAAAGAGAATATTTAGCTAATACACCCCTCTATAATCTCTGATCTTGACATTAGGGTGTCATTCAAGACAGCAGTGAAAGAGAGCTATCTAACTATGTAGAGATAACTCACTATTTAGTCAGAAATAATAAATTCACTTCTTATATAGAATAGATTGTGGAAGTAAAGATTACATGTAAGTAATGATTAGTGACTACATCTATACTAATTACACACAAGTAAAAGGTTTGCAATTTGTTAAAAAAGACATTATCTAGGTAATAATTCAAATTCATTTGAAAGAGTTGAACACATGACTACATTAATATATCATGATTTTGTATTAACAGTATAGAAGTTCATTGACATGAACAGAATTTGAATATGGTTAACATTGGAGTGCAATGTTTTTCATTTGCAAGTTTTTCATACAAGAATTTTTTAATCAAAAAAGAGACATATAAGTATATACAGACATAAACATGTGCACAAATATAAATACATACCACAATTATATATATGTAATTATGTTTACTCAATAATTTAATTTGTAAAATGGTACTTTCACCAAGAAACTAGCAAAAAAACCTACAAAACATTGCTTAAAAGAAACATCAGTATTTAATTTGCATTTATATATTTTCCTATGTTGTATTCATCAAGTCCTATAAAATTATATAAACTATATTTATTTAGATTTTTGCAACTTTTAACTTCTCATATTTATTTGTCTTATCTGTCTATCCAGGAAAAATGTCAACTCTGAAGATATCAAAATCATACCCTGAAAGATACATAATAGATGTTTAATTCAATTTTAAGAAAAAAAATTCAGTTCTATAACATATGTTCTTCAGGAAAGTTTACTGCACAGTCTGGCTGGTGAGAGTCTTGGTCCTTGCACATTCTTACTCATGTCTTATAAAATTCTCATTTTTCACATTTTTTTCCACTTGAAAAATCATCTTTTAATACAGGCTATCCCCCTTCTGCATATTTCTTACCTTGTAACAGTGTAAAAGTTAGTTTTCAAGAAAATATTTATAAAGCAAACAGTTGTACTAGTAGCTAGCCTATGTAACTGAAATAAAAAGGCCATGGGGAACAGTACAAACAGGTCACTGGGCAAGGTTGTAGTGGGAAATAAAGGTCTTGATAGAAAAACAAAAGGTAGTTATCATCATTAGAAGTCTGGTATTGCCAAATAGTGGACACATCTTATTATTGTCCAAAAAAAGAGACTTTAAAAACTTTTTTTGTGGGGGAAGGGTCAGGGGCTGAAGAGATGGCTCAGCAGTTAAGAACATCAACTGTTCATCCAGAGGTTCTGAGTTCAATTCCCAGCAACCACATGGTGACTCACAACCATCTGTAGTAGGATCCTATGCCCTTTTCTGTTATGTTTGAAGACAGTTACATTGTACTCATATACATAAAAATAATTAAAAAGCTTTGAGAGAGAGAGAGAGAGAGAGAGAGAGAGAGAGAGAGACTTAACTCATGACAGGGCATTAGGTAAACTTCAGAAAACAGTTTGTATTTGAGTAGTCACTAAAATATGCATGACACAGAATAGAATGTCACAGGAAAGCATACTGTGTGAAACTGGTACCCTGTGTGAGAGCTTACAATGTCATGGCTCTGATGTTATAAACAGTAGTCAGAGTCTGTGAGAAGATATTTGCTATGACCAGATACCGTGCTAGGTTAGAAAGCAGTATTTATGTGCTGAATACTGTAAGTATATCAGTGCATACTGTATGATACTCTAAGTATAATCCTGTAGAACTGGGATTTTTTTCCAGTTCAAAAGTAAAGTTACAGGATATTCTGCTGAATAACCTAAAACAAAATACATTTAAATGTCAAAATACAAAGCTATTCTACTAATAATAGTCATTGAATCACACTGAGCAAGTTATCACATTTGTGAAAAATTTAAATTCATATATATGAACTTAATTACACATGTGGGCATATGGAGATTTATACATAAACATTTTAATGAGTAAGTAAATGTCCATAAATAATGGAACATCAACTTTGTATATACTCCATTTATATTTATTTGCTTTGTTCAAATATGTATATATGTGGGGGCACATATATGACACCATGCATGTGTGGTGTTCTAAGGACAACTTGTAGAAGTCATTTCTGTCCTAAGGATTGAAAAGTGCCAGGTTGTCAGGCACTTTTACCTCCTGAGCTTTTTCAATAGCCCTAGAATTTTCTCTACAGCCTTACTTAAATGTTCTCCCTTCCCACCCAACCCCCAGGGTGAGTGTTGTATGTTATGAGTTATGTGTACATACACACGTGTATGTATGGGTGGTGACATGAATGTCACAGGTTTGGAAAACAGAGAACTCTGTATCTTATATTCTATTACTTTCAACCTTATTAACAGGTTTCTCACTAGACTGGGAACAAGGCTGATAACTGGTGAGCCCCAAAGACTTTTCTTTCTCTATCCCACATTGCCATTATAGGTGTGAAGCATTGACCAGCTTTGTATATGAGTTCTGGGAATAGCACATCTGGTCATCTTGGTTGCACAGCATGTTCTCTTATGCATTGACCTACCTGCAATCCCTAGAATAGTATTTTCATATAAAACTATACTAAGTATACATCTTTGAATGTTCCATATGAAAATAATTCTGTTACCATAAGACAGAGCATTGCTTTTCAAATAGTAATATTCTTTAAAAAAAATCCTAAGATTAAGAAATGAAACTACAAAATGTGAGACAATGCAGATTTTACACGATTTGTCATTCCTTAACCACCCCTTCCATTGTTAAACAATGTTAATTAATATCTCATTATTTCAGATGGGTAAGTTGAGAATTTCTCAGTCTTTTCACAATTTCTCAGTCTTGTCATACTTTTAGGTGTTTTAAAATAGTTCCTAAAAATCTTGCATGGCAAGATTACCAGTAACTGAGTGAATATGCAACCACCAAAATTTGCAAACAATTATAAATTCCAATAAAGTCTTATATGCCACAGAAAGCTCCTGTAACTCAGTAACAATGAATCAACCAACCAATAAGAGAAATTTAAACCACTATGCCATAGGATATCTGAAAAGCAAGCAAGCAAACAAACAAACAAACAAACTAGAAGAGACCATTCCATTAACTATCAACCTAAAATCTCTATTGTACATATAAGTCAAGGTATAAATATATATTTTAAGTGAAATTGTCACATCTGAACCAACAATGCTCCCTCAAAGAACTAAAAATAAATAAATAAATAAATCCAAACCTGTCATGAGAATAGTATTTGACTTCTTGGTCAAAGTTGTCCAAGAGAGTCCTAAAACATTACTGGCTATTACCCTACACAATGAACTAGAAATCATTAAGGAATGTTGAGAGATGGAGAAATAGTCTTGTCAAGGGAAGAACATACCAAATTATTATCTAACACCAAATCAACAGTCCTGAAAGTATATACATACAAGCGAAATTTAAAAATGCAGTGAGTTATTTTTATATATTTATGCATTTATACACATGTAAATCCTTGGAAGGTAAGACACCATTCTCAAAGAGGCCATGTATTTCACATACAGGATCAAAAAGCCAATCATCTAGAATTGATCTGAAATACTCCTCAGTGAAGACTGCTTTCATGGAGCCTGAAGGCTCTATTTAAGTTCCAAAGAGTTGAAGTACCTAATTGTACTACTCATCTGTGATGCCTGTAAACTACATCAATGACCAGCATAGCATGACAACTTTAAGGGTGTAGAAGTGGCACACATAGACTAATAGTAACCAAGAGCTCCCACATACCCAACAAGAAAGAAATCCTAGCTGGCATCAAATACCTAGGAAATGCATCAGGGTTAGTGAAATCATGGACCCTGGAGAAGAATACACAACCACCAATTTATTAAACCTGAATAACCCCTAATTACATTTTAATGTTTCTTTTTCCTTATGCCCAGAGATAAGTTTGCTCCTCAGTCCTCATCAGGTAAACTTATATTTGCAACAGATGGGGAATATTACAGAAAGCCACAACCAATAAACATTCAGAGCTATGGAACTAGCCTTAAAGGATATATCTATAGGGCAGGTCCTAAACCTAAAGATTAGGGAGTCATTGCTGAATAATGGGGGTAAAAATATTGTAACAACCAGAGGATCAGTGAGCTTGCTGTATCCTTGTGTCTCCTAATAATATTAGAAGCTCTGTCCTCAAAGTCTGATGAATGAAACTACCTAAATATGAGTTTAGCGAGGACAATAATACCTGACACAAAGAACTAGAAACCATTAAGGAATGTTGAGAGATAAACAGTCTTCCCAAGGGAAGAGCATATCAAATCATTGTCCAACACCAAATCAATAGTCCTGAAATTATATACATACAAGCAAAATTTAAAAATGCAGTGAGTAGTATTTATGTATTTATGCATTTATATATGTAAAAGTAATAAAAAAAGAGGACATATTTCAGGAGGAGGGAAGCATTGGAGGAGTTAGGAGGAGGAAAGGAAAGTGAAAATATGCTTAGTTTAATTAAAATATAACAAATTAAAAATAAGTGATTAAAAGATCAAAATCTGACAGTTCTAGGTACAAAGTGTGTTTCCAGAGCATAAGATTAATGTTGGAACTCACATGTGCTTGTATGAACAGCCTAATTAAATTATCAGAGACATTTTAATGACAGAATTTGGGACTAAGTGAATTATTCTTGAGTTAGAGCAGAAGCACAAACCTGGAATCCTTCCTGGTTTGTAATTTGCATGATGAACTTTCATATTAATTTGTAACAAGTCAGAACAGGCTGAGAAATATATAGGAAAAAGAATTCTCACATGCAAACACTTCTTAAAAGAAGATTGTGCCGTTAGTGGAGCCTTGAGTGGAGGATTCAACAGAACCTAAGGAAAAAATCCACCAGTTTGGTCAACACTAGAAATTAGAGTAACATCAGCATATTATATCTGGAAATTATAACACCTCCTAAATAATCAAATAGAAGGGAAAATACATATAAACATACAATATATAATTAAATTTAAAAATATATATATTATAAATATAAATATAAAATTTCATTTACCTTGGCTTCTGGTATGATTTATGTCAGTATAACTACAAATTGACAAAGATCTAAATAATCTCTAGATACTGTGACAGAACAAGTCTGATGACTACGATTACTGGTAGAAATACACACAGTACCCACCATGCCTCTTTGCAGCTATGCTTTGTAGACTATTGCACCAAGAATGGAAGTCTGTTTATCCATCCTTTTAATCAAGCTTTGTAAATTGTCTTGCTCCTCAAAGGACTATGAATCATACTCTGCCAGCTGCAAACTTAAGCCTTCATTGGCTTTGCACATATTCTACATTGGAACCCTGGTTACTACCAGATGATCAAACACACCCCCAGTCTACTACATGAGGAAACATGTCACATGTCACAGTTAGCACTGTCCTTCTGCCAGGGAGTACAGATGCATGAGCCACCCAGCTGATATAAATTGTGCCTATCTTATTAGAGCCTTAGAGCCAAATAAAGTTTTTGGAAAATGATAAATAATTACCGTTTTAAGGCACATAATTTGGGGGTAGCTTAGAAGTAAGGTATCCAGTAACTATTCAAAAGCTTCAGAGACATCGTGAATCCAGAAAATGATTATTGAAATATTTTTGCAACTATACAGTGCCAATTATGGCAGAACTGATTTATATAATATAAAAAAATAATCAGTGACTCTATATCACTAGCAATAGCTAAAAATACATAAAATTAGCAGATATCTTAGTTCTCAGGTTCTACCAGTCTTTTTGTCTCTTCTCTTTTGTGATCTTCTGTGATCTTCCCTGAGCCTTAAGGATATGTGTTGTGTGGCAGGCACCCGATGGTCAATTGATCTCTACATTTTAACAAGTCGTAGCTTTCAATAATGATCTTGGTTTGTGGCAAAAAAAAAAAAAAAAATGTTTCTGTTAAGAGTTGAGGGTATCCTTATCTTTTATAGTAGAAAATTCAAGCATGAGCTGGTGATTGGCTTACCTGGCACACTGTACCTCAAAATAAGAAACATTTCATACCATGCAACAGAATTCAAAACTCTTAATTCTGAAGTAGCGTGAGTCACCAGTAGCTGGCCTGTGGAAGAGTGATACTCTCTACATCTCCTTTAATGTCCCCTTTACAGATTGGATCCCTGGTGGCATGAGTGCTCCCTATCCCATCTGAGGTTATATGTTAACCACTCACTTATAGGCTAATATTCCACCATATAAAGTAGCTGTTAACAAACAATAAAGCAGATGCTATTCTCTGAAACTATCCCCAAAGTGGGATATGTCTGCTCCCTTTACTAACCCATTGGCATTGTGGTCTTTCCAGAAGACACCTCAGAAACAATAACAATTTTTCAATATGAGGATATCTATTTATAATGCTATTTTAAATTATAATACACATTTATGATGAAATTATACTTATTTAGTATATAGTAGGGTCTCTAAGTTGCATGACCTCACTGGCCACTTGTACTTGGTGAAGTTTCCAATGCCAGGCATAGATTCCTTCCTATCATACAGAACTTATGACCAATTAGATAGTTATTAGTTACCCTTGGGTTATAAGTACTACAATTTCAGTTTTTGTAATATCTTCCCAAGCTGCTCATTGCTGTGGTTGATGGATTTCTTCAGACTCTGGACCTGAAGTTTGTAGTTATCCTCACCAATAGGTTCTGATCTTCTTTACCTACATAGCACCAAGGCTAACAACAATATGCCGTACTGTCGTGGGAATTCTTTTACTATTGGGATTTTTGTTAGTCTAGAGAATTTGGAGGAAGCATTGTCACTCTGTATGACATGGCTTCAAAATTGTTCTCTCTCTCTCTCTCTCTCTCTCTCTCTCTCTCTCTCTCTCTCTCTCTCTCTCTCCTTCTCTCTCTGTCACTCACACACACATACACATATACACATGCACACAGGGAGGAGAGAGACTTTTACTATTTTATAGTAAAATAATTTCTTATGGCTCTTTAATTTTGATTGTTGTTTATTGTTCCAACTTTCACTGTTCTTCTGTGTTGCCATTCTCCAGCATCTCCAGATACACTATTCCTATGTGCTTTTCCTGTTTCCCTTCCTAGAAAATGTGTACTATTATTCTCCTCTCTTGTGTTTCTGTTATTCTCCCAGAAGCCATAACTTTTAACTGACAGCACATCTTAATCTGCACCTATGTTCTAGTGTTCCAGTTGTTGCAAATAGCTAGTAGTATACTCTGTAGCAAATTCAAATGGAGAATAAGTTTGCACTTTATCATTGTTAATTATTATCCTACTTTGAAGGTAGAATTTCAAGGAATTTCTTTAAACAAAATAAAAAGGATAAAAAAGCAACATAACAAAACAGAATCAGTAATAAATAAATGTTCTATATAGTTTTGCAAAAGAGCTGTGTATGTTTATATCAGTCTCACTGTAAACCAGTATTCTTCATGGGATAATCTATGGCTGTAAACAGGAAGACCTTCTCTCTGCTCAGACACTGGGGTGAGAAATCTTCATAAGTATATTTATACATATGTTCTAGCACCAGGAATGCACACTGGAAGGTTCACAGTATTATAACATCAACTAGCATGTACAGGTAAATCCAAGTTTTGATGCTTTGATTAGTTGATAGTTACATCAATTATATACACAAGTATACTACCTTTTATTTATTTTATTTTGTAACTTTGTGTGTTTGTTTGTGTGTGTGTTATATGTGCATGTGTATAGGTACTCACTGAAATCAAAAGATTGTCATTAGCATTCTTGAAGCTGGTGTTGTAGCCTACTGTGACAAGTAGGTTTTGAGAACTGAACATGGGTCCTCTGCAACAGCACTGGGTTTTCTTAACCAGTGAGCTCTCTTTTCAACTCCCAAATTTAGTTTTTTTATGAGTCTTTTAGGATTATGTTCAATACACAATTTTCAAGTGTTCCTGATGAAGTGATAAACTTTTAGTACTTCATAAAACTAAACTAACTCATTATACTGAATAATCCACTATAGAACTGAGTGTGTAATATTTTTCATTGAAATAAAGGGCTTTCATAACTTATTCAGAAACCTTTGAAAGCATGTTCTTCTATAAAATAGTTCTATAGGAAGGACTGTTGAAAATGGCAATGACGTAAAGGTGTCATGGTCACTGAAAACATTTTAATGGCAGTACCAGAATTAAAATCATAGTTATTCATTGTGTCTGTTCTATAAAATCTTTCACTCTGAAAGCCAAGCCTTGTCTGATGAACACAGTAAACCCTAGAGCTCCAAACACACTGCCATAAACCTGCTGATACATTTTAGAGAAGACACTGAACTCAAGCCCTCAGGTTCACATTATACAGAGAAAAAAATGCACTTTGGCAGACCTGTATAATCCTACAGTCCAATTAAACTCATAAAATAAGGCTAACACATAAAAGCTTCTCACAAGGTCTTCACTGAGTACTAAAGACAAAGGAAGAAAGGTAAAGTACAAAGCCACTGATTCTGACATGTTGGAACTATTCTAAGCACATTAAGGGCATCTTGGCTAATCCTTGCTACAATATGTAAGGAACACACGTCTTTAATTTTTAGAAAGAGAAACATGCTTCAATTAGTTATTCTAAGATAATGTCAAAGTATATGGGAGCTGAATTTGCAAACAGGGTCAGTTTGATGCTAATGTCCAAGCATTTGCTATTATTAATATTATTAATATTATTATTAATATTAATAATATTAATAATATAATAATAATATAATAATATTATAATAATAATATAATAATATTAATATTATTAATATTATTATTAATATTAAGCATTTGCTTAATATTTTTTTCTATAATTAGCTGACCTCAGCTTGCAACTAAATACAGAAGAAAGCCTGCAAATGGATGCACACTTGGTATTCTGAAAGTGACAATAATCAGAAATGGAAAAGTTAATGAATGTATAGGCCCAAAAGTTTCTCACATTGGCAAAAATGGAGAAGCCATTTTAGGTTCTGTAATTTGGTTAATC
Source organism: Mastomys coucha (assembly GCF_008632895.1). NCBI lineage: Eukaryota > Metazoa > Chordata > Mammalia > Rodentia > Muridae > Mastomys > Mastomys coucha. The sequence continues at coordinate 12,367,023 of NW_022196900.1, forward strand.
AGCACACAACTCAGGTGGTAAAATTGAAAGCCTTTAGCTTGGTAGCAGCATGCTACCAGCAGCATGCTGTTACCATTTAGATGCATACTGCCTGCCAAGAACCATGGCTGATGCTTGTAATTATGTAAGTACCGTAAGTACTACATTACTTTCCAGAGTATGAAGTAGGAATATGACAATTTTGCTCCACATTTAATATTAAAGACTTCTACAACTAATTGTAATTATTGATAATAGAATGTGCTAATCATCTATAAATAAGACTTAATACTACAAATATAACAAGAATACCAAGGTCATCATCTAGATAACTGATTGACTGTATATGCTGTACCAAGCATCGACACTCCCACTTTTCCAAAGAGCAAAGTGAGAGCAAAAGTACACTATAATATATGCCAAAGCACACACATTTTAAATATTTGAGAATCTAAAGCAGATGGCCTCACTTCTGACCTTGTATTTTTAGTTCTCTTTTGTACTTGTTAGCTATTTTCAAGATAAGAATTTCTTCTTATGTCTACCCACATATTCATTAATGATTTCAGGAAATATAATTAGATGGAGATCTCCTATTTTCAGCATAAACAACATAAATATAGGGTTGGAGAAGTGACTCAGGAGGAAAGTCACGCTCCACCTAGCTTGATGACCTCTGTTCCACCTAGCTTGATGACCTCTGTTCCACCAAGCTTGATGGCCTCTGTTCCACCAAGCTTGATGACCTCTGTTCCACCAAGCTTGATGACATCTTTTGGATACACGGGTCTCATATGGTGGAAGGAGAGAACTGACTTCTGCAAAATTTCCTTGGACCTTCCCACATTTCCCACATGCTCTGTGGCATGTGTGCATGTATGCATGCACACAAGCATGCATATGTGTGTGCATACACACATGTAAACAGATAACTTTAAAATATTTATTTAAAATGAAGGTAAGTTGTCTTAATATTTTATATATACATTTGACTTAAAATCATTCTAATGCTTTAAGTCATGTGTGGTGGCACATGCAGGGTTGCCTTGAGTCCAACAAGGAATGCTCACTATGTTCATATCAAAAATACAGACAAAAGTTTGGATATGAAGTTTTTTTTAATAAATTTTGATTTTTACTATTTGTCCATACATGTACCTTGGCATCTCCATCCCTATCTCTCTCTCTCTCCAGCTCTTTCCAGTACTCTCATATTTCTCATCTAACTTCATGATCATCCTTTACTATTTTCACTAATTACTTTTTTTACCTCTTGAGTGCAATTAGTGCTGCCGTTATATTCATTTTAGGTCATCTCCCAGTGGATGGAAATTCTATGAGTGGCCACACTGCTAAAAGAAAAAAAAGTGACTTTTCCTCCTCCAGAATTCATCAGCTGGCGCTATCCCCTCAGTCACTGGAGATGCTTCAGGAGCCTCTTGTCCCTCCATGCTGGAATTTATAACTGGTTTGAACTTGTGCAAGTTTTGTATAAGTAAACATAGCTTCCATTGGCCCATGTGTGTAGCAGCTGTGCCTTACTCAGAGGATGGTTATGGCTCTTATAAGTTGTCTGCCCACCTCATGAATGATGTTTCCACAACCTTCACGAACAGAGATGTTGATTTAAATGTCCTGTCAACATCTGACAAGCATGATAACTTCTCAGCTCTTTTAGTAATAATGCATCTCTGCATTAACTACCGCCCACTGCAATGAGAAGTTTCCAAGTAATAAAGGTATGGGAAAAGCACAAATCTATGAAATGCACAGAAGTTCTTAGAAGGAAGTTTGACAGCTTGGTGTTTTCAAAGCATCAATATTTCTTTGCTGTCACCTATGACTTTTCTAGAGTGGGGTTGGATCATATTTTATAGCAAATAAAGCCTTAGAAATCATTGATGTTCAGTTAGTTATTCCATTTTTAATATATATAGAGACTCATGTATAAATATAAATTTTATCTTCAACATTGAAACATGTTTATCCCTAGTATAGCACTTGATAAACATTTCTAAATATGATAATTGATTTTTACTTTATATCAACACCATAGAACTCATAAATATTCAGTGATACCAAAAAAGTAGAAAAAAATGGCACATACTGTTCCTTATACATTAACATACATAGCTATGGATACCAGAGGTGAAAGTTTAATTGGTCACTGAACAGCTTCCAGATCCCAAGAAATTGTGATGATGAGAAAATAAATAAATTAAAAAAAAATTGACAAAAATTAATTAGTTGTTTCCTTGATAATGTTTAGAAAGGGTGAGTAGACTGAAAAAGGCAAACAGGAATGTGTGTGTGAATGGTGAACAGAGTTGGCCGACTGGAAGGAAGGTGACCTTGCTAAGTTGTGTTACTGCTATTGATTGAATTTGTGTAGCTGGAGTTTTACAGCACTGGAAACAATTAGAGACATTATTCACCATCACAATCCTCCTCAGTGAAGATGAACATTTACATCTACTGGAGTTAGACTCTTCTGCCTGTGTTTTCATGAGAAATGATCTCAGTTGCTGCAAGAAAGTGTGCACCCAAAGTAAAATGGGAGCAGCAATGTGAAATTTTAAACGAAATGTAAAATGTTATATTTTAGTACATTTATTAATCCTGTTTCATTTAAAGAAGATTTAAGAACAACAGTTTGACAGCCATGAAGTTCAATGTGAGCCAGAAAGCCTACCACTTCTTCAGGTGTGAGACAGTCAAGAAAGTTTCAGAATAACTTCAGGTAACTCAATGGAAACTGATTTCATTTCGATTGATGACATGGTAATGATACATACAGTTACTGTTTAGTCATTTTGTGTCATGAATTTTTCTGATGAGTAGACAGAGTAGACCTGAGCCATGCTTACATTCAAAGGAGTATCTTAATATGGTTAGCATAGAATACATTATACACATGTATATGTACTTAAGCATGCATATTTTGTTTTTGCATTTATTAAGAAAAATAAAGGTGGTTTGTTCTGTGTCAACAAATTGTTTAGCCAAATAAAATTATAAAATAATGCTTTTCAAGATTCTTTGATTCAAAAATACAATTTATACCCTAGAGATACTTGTTTAAGACTTTTTAAAGTACGTTAACAGATTTACCAAAAATGCAATTTATACCCTAGAGATACTTGTTTAAGATGTTTTTTAAAGTATGTTAACAAATTTGCCAAAAATGGAATTTATACCCTGGAGATACTTGTTTAAGATTTTTTTAAAGTATGTTAACAGATTTAATCAAGCAATGCTTATATATTATATGAAATACACATATTAGTATAAACAAAACATGAAGGAATAAAGGATTGATGTACTTAAAACTATCCTCACATGAAAAATAAATATGAAAATCAAAGTTTAAAAGATTATGTATTGTGATATATAGTCTTAATTTCTAATTATATTTGACTCTGGTACCATAATCATTCTAACTAGTGTGCCACATTGTGAATGCAAAATATCAACACAATAGTACACCTGGATATGCGTTTCTCTTCTGGTTATGCTAGCAATTTCCAAGCCTAGTTTCCAAGATCCACAATTTCTCACATAAGGACAAATAAAAGTTTAATCATCTGCTCTTCTTACAGCCCCAGTGAACTCTGAGATATTCTGTTTAGCTATAGCTTCTAGTACATTATAGCATTCTATCTACAGTAGTTAAATTTAGATCTGAACAGAGACATTGTCATACCACATCCATAGTCATTTCCATTTTCCTTGTATTTATCTCACTTTGCTAACAGTGTGTTCCTGAGGAGAGTTAACAGAGTTATAATCCTGAAGTTTTCTTCTTTTAAGAAGAAAATTTCTTTAGAAATTTTGCTGGTTAGAGTTACCCCCAAGATATTTTATATGATTTGTTACTATTGTGAAGGGTGTTGTTTCCATAAGTTCTTTCTCAGCCCATTTATCACTTATATAAAGGAAAACTACTAATTTATTTGAATTAATTTTATATCCAGCCACTTTCCTGGTTATTTATCAGCTATAGACGTTCTCTGGTAGAATTTTGGGGGTTGCTTATTTATACTATCACGTCATCTGCAAATAGTGATAACTTGACTTCTTTGTCAATTTATCTCCCCTTGATCTCATTTTGTTGTCTTACTGTTGTAATTAGAACTTCAAGTACTATATTGAATAGATATGAGAAGAGTGGCCATCTTTGTCTTGTCCCTGATTTTAGTGGGACTACTTCAAGTATCTCTCTTTTTAATTTGATATTGGCTGTTGGTTTGCTGAAAATTGCTTTTATTATGTTTAGTTATGGGCCTTGAACTCCTGATTTCTCCAATACTTTTAACATGAAGGGGTGTTGTATTTTGTCAAATGTTTTTTCAGCATATAAGGAAATGATCATATGATTTTTTCTTTGAGTTTGTTTATATACTGGAGTATATAAATAGATTTTTGTATATTGAGCCAACCTTGCATCCCTGCAATGCCATCCTACAGTCAAAAAAACTCTGACCCAGAATTGTTCCTGTCTGAAAGAACTACAGGGACAAAAATGGAGAAGAGCCTGAGGAAAAGGAGACCCAAATTGGGATTCAGCTCAGGGAGAGGCCACAAGGTCTGACACTAGTACTGAAATTATAGTGTGCTTACAAACAGGAGTCTATCATGACTGCCCTCTGAAAGGCCAACAAGCAGGTGAAAGAGTCAGATACAGATATTTACACCAAACCAATGGACAGAAACTGTTGATCACTGTGGTTGAATTAGGGAAAAGCTGGAAGAAGCTGAGGAGGAGGGTAATCCTATAGAAAGACCATCAGTCTCAAGTAACCTGGACCCCCGGAATATCTCTCAGACACTAAACAACCAAGTAACATACACCAGCTAATAGGAGGCCTCTGATACATATATATATATATATACAGCAAAAGGCTGCTGGGTCTGTAATCAGTCAGGGAAGATGCACCTAACCCTGGAGAGACTTGGGGCCCCAGGGAGTGGGTTGGTCTTGTGGGGTCGGGAGGTGGAGACATCATCTTGGAGATGGGGGGGAGATATAGAATGTGGAACAGTCAGAGTGTGGACCTGGCAGGAGATAAAATCTGGAATGTAAAAAAAAAAGATTGTAGAATAAATAATAATTATAAAAAGGAGCTTCTGATAGTAGTTCACCCAGGTCTCTGAGCAGCACCATCTGGACAATAGGTAGAGGCACGATCTCAATAAGTTCCCGCATTGTAAATGTGGGATTTTTTTCACTTGGATTTTGCAGGTCCACACCCCAGAAATGGAGAAAATACACAAGAACCCAAAAGTTTGGGCACTGACCAAGATACTCTTCTGAGATTTGCTGAACACACTTTGGATAGCACATCATTCTAGACAACTAGGTCCATTTTCATACATTTTCTGCCTAGAATTACTGGTAGATTTTTCACTTATTTTGGTCTCACCATTGCATCTGATGCAATATAAGGTAAAAAAGGATTATCTCTCTCTGTTTTACCTTACTTTTCTCATCACCACCGGGGCAGGAATCTTCTATGAGTCTATATCAGTAGGAGTGACAAATTCTATAAACATCAGCTCACAATTAAGCCTCTATTTGGAACCCAGATTCTGACTTCTGTGAATTATTACCACAAACCTCACTTTCTTACTACAACACCTTAACCTATGTTAATCTCTGACTATCAAGCTAAGTGCCACAGGTTCTTTCTGCCATATGTTGGTGTCCTTGTTTTGAGATACTCTGTTTGCAAGTTCCTAAATCCTATCATGAATTAAGATTCTTAGCTGCAACACCCATGAATAGCTATTCTTCATTCTTCAATATCATTTCTTAAAGCTTAATTTATATTCTTCCTCCTGAATTTTTAGTTTATGTGTTTTAATTTTACCTTTTCTATTGACATAGTAGTACACACTTGAAGATGTACTTCAAAGATAGTGCAGTGAATTCTTTCTTTTTCAGCAATGTCACCTGTATCTATCTCATGCTAGACCTGAACCTGTTATGAAGCTGCAGCTAGTCTTGAGATCCTAATTTTTCTTCATCCTTCTCTAAAGCAAAACATCATGCCTACCAAAGACTGCAACTGTATTAACTAAGAAAGCAATGTAACTGACTGTGAGGTGCCAATAATATACCCCATGTCTGGACATTTTAGAATTAATTTACTATTTGATTGATGTCTTTACCGAAGGATATTTGAAACTTTTAACCTATATGCCATTCTACACTATGTATATCATGCCTAGAATATTTGAATCATATATATTTATTTATATATTTAAAATAATTTTCAAAACATTGGTGGCTGCCAAAATGAAAGGGGTATTTACAAATTAAGAGGAACACCTACACTCTTATAAGCATGAAAAATACAAGCCATGCACAATAATCATTAGAATTCATATTGTGACTATTGCCATCCTACAAAAATTAATCTACTGACTCAATACAACCGCCATCAATTTTAAACACAATTTGAACATTTTTTTAGGACTTCAACTTCTCATGGAAACACACACACATACACACACACACATACAGAGAGAAAGACACATAGAGAAAAACACACAAACACACCACAAAAACTAAACCATCAAAAATAGGATAAATAAAACAATCTTGAAATTTTAAAAAATTTCCATAGGTAATGAGTTGTATAGAGCTATACTCATAAAAACAGCATGGTATTGGTATAAAAATAGGCAAGTTGATCAAGAGGTAGAATTAAAGCTCAAAATATAACTTAGTACACCTAGAGCCTGACTGTTTAAAAAGAACTTAGAAAGACACACTGGAAGAAAATACAGCATGTTCAACAAATAGTGCTGGTCAAATTGGATAACTGTGTGCACATGAATAAAAATGCATCCATAACTATCATCTTGCATAAAACAATTCCAAGTTCATTTAGGACCTTAAAGAAATACATACCTTTAATGCAATACAAGAGAAATAAAGGAATAGACTTTTTTTACTGGCACAGAAAAGAACATTCTGTATAGGACCCTGATACCATAGGCATTTAGACAAGCAATTAGTAAATAAGACCCCATAATGGTTCTGTACAAGAAAGGACACCATCACTCAAGAAAAGTACAAGAATACACAATAGGAAAAATCCCTTACCAACTATACGGAGAAAGGGTTTATAATTGGAATATACAAAGAACTAAAACACTGAACATAATGAAATAACTCAATTTAAAAATTAAGCATAGAATTAAACAGTTCTCAAAATGTGAAACACAAAGGGCTAAGAAACACTTAAATATATTCAATGTTCTTAACCACCAGGAATATACAAATTAAATGTATTTTGAGATTTTATCTTATGCCTATCTGAATGGCCAAGATCATTGAAACTAGTGATATCTCAAAATGATAAGGATATAAAGAAAGGGGAATACCATGTTGAGAAAAAAGTATAAGCTGTTATAGACACTATGAAAATCAGAGTAAAATTTTTCAAAAAGCATAAATTAATCTATTACAAAATTCATCTATACCAATCTTGGGCATACACCCAAAGGATACTTTACCTTAATCCAGAGATACTTGTTCATCCATATTCTTTGCAAGTTTAAGCATTATATCCCAGAAACTGGAAGCAACCTAAATATCCACACAGATGAATAAATAATGAAAATATGGTGCATTTACAAGAGTAAATATTATTCACCTGTTAAACAAAATGAAATTTACAGGTAAAAAGATGGAGCTAGGAACTATTTCCCTAATGAGGTAACCAGAGCCAAATACAACAGACATTGCATATTTTATATGTGTATGTACATGGTTTTTACATTAATTTATTTATTTATAGACTTTAAATGCTGATAGCAGGCCCTCTCTTTTCCAAGTCCCCCCTCACACAGCTCTTCCCCCTCCCCTTCCCTTCTGAGAATGGGGAGGCCCATCTGAGCATCCCCAACTATAGCACATCACTTCACTGCAGGACAGGGGCATCCTTTCCCACTGAGGCCAGACAAGGCAGCCTGTAAGGGAAGCAGGATATACAGACAGGCAACAGAGTCAGGGACAGCCCCCACTCCAGTTGTTAGGGGATCCTCATGAAGACCAAGCTGAATTTCTACTACATATGTGAGGAAAGGGCTAGGTCCAGCTCATGCTTGCTCTTTGATTAGTTGTTCAGTCTCTTGTAGCTTCCATGGGTCCTGGTTAGTTGACTCTGTTGGTCTTCCTGTGGAGTTCCTAACCCCTCTGTGTCCTTCACTCCTTCCCCCAACTTTTCTATAAAACATGGACATCCTAGCTCTGTCCAATGTTTGGCTGTAAGTTTCTGCATCTATTAGGTGTCAGGTGAAGACTTTCAGAAAACAGTTGTGCTAGGATCCTATCTGAAGGCATAACAGAATGTTGTTAATAATGTCAGAGGGCAGTTCTTGCCTATTGGATGGGTCTCAAGTTAAGCCAGTCATTGGCTGGCCATTCCCTCAGTATCTGCTCCATCTTTATCCCAGCATATCTTGTAGGCAGGACACATTTTTGGTAGAAGATTTTCTGGGTTGGTTGCTGTCCTTGTCTCTCAACTGGGAGTCCTGCCTGGCTACCAGAAGTGGCCACTTCAGGATCCATATTCCCCCACTGCTAGAAGTCTCAGCTAGATTCATTTCCATAGACTCCCCGGGGATTCTTCTCCAATTCTCAACCACCATCCCTGTCCTAGATCTCTGGCATGTTTTCTAACTATAGATATATGATTTCATTTAGAATATACACAGAGGTTTGGTACCTATAAACGGACCACTGAGGAGGACAGAATCTTCCAAGAAAGGGTGTATAAAATATGATTTTATAAAAATATAAAGGGAAAAACAGAATACTGAGGTTAAATGGAGAGAGAGAAGGGAGAAAGGAGTAAAGAAAATAATATGGGGAGAGACAGCTAATTCTAAAGGACTTTTGAAAAGTCATGTGATAACCTACATCTGTAGCACTTTCATGATACATAAAAAAAGAAAATCAAATGAAGTCACCAGATAATGAAAGAGGCAATGCCCCAGGTAGACATCTTATGGCACCAAGTGAAACATTCAGTAATAAGTGTGTGTTACATGTTAATGAGTTGTTGGTCAGAGGGGTCACATTGATATCCCAAATATCATACACTATTGCCCCAGCTATTGGTTATCATTTACACATATCACAGGAAGGCCCTTTTGCTAAACACACCACTTATTTATATCTCTAAACATTTAGAAATTGAGTTGCTATGCAACTAGAAGCTTCACCTCGACAGATTAGTATTCAATATGTTCACAGGCATGATATGTGCTGCTGGAGAAATAAAAGCCATCCAAGGTATCATCCAAATGCAAACACTTAGAACTACAACAAAAGACTAGTGTAGGACTGCTGAAATAGTGGTTCAAGTGCTAGGAGAAGACCAACCACTTCTTTTATTGGATTTATGACTCATTTTATAAGCTTTCACCCATACATGATGCAGCCAAAGTGGTTAAGAAGCTTAGATAAGCCATGGATCCTAGCATAAAAATATCTGCTTAGATAAGCCATGGATCCTAGCATAAAAATATCTGTTAAATGAATATAGCAATAAAATTATACCTAATATCATATTGTTGTACATATATATATATATATATATATATATATATGTCTGTGTTTTACTCAGCACTGATCAGAGAAATTTATTCTTAAGTAGATGATAATTAACTTAGACACCCACAGCTAGACATGTGTGGAGATTAAGAGACTTGAAGCACTCAGGACTAAGAAGGATGTCTTCATTAAACCCTCCCTTTAAGGTCCAGGGGGTCTATGTGGAAGAGAAGGCAGAAAGATTGTAAAGGTCAGGGGTGGTGGGTGGCTCCAAGGAGACAATGTCTTCCAGACACAGCAGGACCTATCCACCTGTGAAAATGAAAATAACAGCAGCCATAAGACCGGTGCAAGTTCAAGTCAGAAAATACCCCAGCATGAAGAAGGGGTAGTAAGCACAAAAACCTACCCAGAAAAAAAGAAGCTGTTCACAAATGATGCCTGCTGGGAAAAGGATAGTTCTCTCCAATTTGTAAATCAAGCATACTCCCCTGAAAGCACCAAGACCAGGAATAGTTCATTCAAAGCAAGACACACAGGCTCTTTGTGTGCATTTAATTTTGTTTGTTTTTGGCAATTTTGCCTTTTTTAATTTGTTTACTGTTTTTATATTTTATCCTTTTTAAATTTGATACACACAAACACACATACAGAGATGACGAGAGGTAGAGGGAAGTGGAGGAGGGGGGAGAGGAAGGGAGAGGGAACATGAAGTTAGGTAGTTGATGATGTGGGAATAGTTTGGGAGGAGTAAGAAAGAATGAGATCAAAATATGGTGTATAAAAACATTTAACCAATAAATACAAAATAGAAAGGAGATACTCTGGATGGATTAACAAAGAAAAACTCCTTCTTAAGTTTACCCTTGATTTAATGAAAAACTCCAGTGCCAGGTACGTGAAAACTCCATATCAATTATTGTTCAAGGATGTTTAATGATCCATGAAACTATAGTTATTCTAAACATTGATCTTGATGGCTTACCAGATCTAGATCAAAAAACTCCATTGCTGAAGACATGGCACAACTTGTTTGCATGACATAGACAAATTAACCCAGAAATAAGCTGGATGCCTCGTCCCTCCTAGCTACTTTTCATAGTACCAGAAGATATTATGAAGGCTGTTGTAGAAATAAAGACATTAAGGCACCAATTGTCTTACTTACCTTTTGACCTTATGGACAAGGATATCTAGCTGTCAGAAAAGATGTCCACACTTATACAATAGTGTCACAACTGCTGTGAGGTTAGACAGTTGCTCTTTGATAAAATTTGAAACCTACTCCAAAAGAGAATCTCCATATCTAAGACTATAAATCTTCTAAAAAGCATATGGAACCAAAGATCTTAGTGCACAGGGGAGAATATAATTCTGAGATTGGGCTCAATGGCTTAGTACCCAATTACTACCTTCTAAATATATATATTTAGATCCATAGACAACTACACCCTCAGCCTAAATCATAGAAGCATCTACTTGTAGAGATTGTGCTAAAAGCATAACCTTTTGTCGGAAAAATTATTGGAAACAAATAATGGCTGAGTACTCCACCCTAAAAGACATGTACATCTTCTTAGGCTTAGGGAACATTGAAGAAAAGGGGATAGAAAGAGACGATAAGAAAAACTATAAAATGCCACTTTCTTGGCTAAAAGCCATTGGTATCATAAATTTTCAACAACAATGAGTGACTGCTCTGGGCCTGCACAACAATGGGTCCATCAGTATTCAGACAAGGACAGAGGAAGGATTAAAGTGACTCGGCCCTTTATTGCTGAATTATTTCGTATAGATAGATTCAAGAAAACAGAGATTCATTGTCTTCTTTTGTCTATATATGTATGGGCTCATCATATTCCAGTGGATGTCCCAAGTCAATGGTCATACAAATGGCCTAAATTAACCCCCACCCACACTCACACACACATACATACACACACACACACACACACACAGAGAGAGAGAGAGAGAGAGAGAGAGAGAGAGAGAGAGAGCAAGAGAGAGAGCAAGAGAGAGAGAGCAAGAGAGAGAGAGAGAGAGAGAGAGAGAGAGAGAGAGAGAAGAACAGTAAGGAGGGAGGGAGAGAGGAAGGGAGGGAGGGAGGGAAGGAGAGAGGAGGGCCTTGTTGAAAGGGGTAGGAAGAAGATAAAAGGGGGTTGAGGGAGTAACCGGAATGCATCATACACATGTATAAATGTATCAAAAACGAACTTAAGACTTGTTCATGGGAGTTGAAAGAGTTCATCTTGTTGATTTTGAATGCAAGAGGCTGCAGGTGCACCCAAAGTTCTCTACAAGACTGACACAACTGTAGAAAGTTTAGTGCATTTTAATGAATTCTTTTAATGAGACTAACTTGTAAATTTACTGAATAAAGTACATTGACAGAATCAAATGGGCTTTGAAAATGAATGTCTTATTATCTGGCTACCTTTGTAGATTCCCAGATTCTAATCAAATTTTCTGCAGGTATTTTTCAATTACTATTTACTTCATTTTACAGTGTATTTGCAGTGTACCTCTCATTTAGGAGACAGTCATTGATCTCACCTATCTAAACACTTCACTTTTTTTCAAGCTCAATTCTCTCAATTCTGTGAAACTCTGAAATCCTCAGCATATCCTTTGAGATTGAAAAGGGAAGCACTCACTGATGTGCCTTGCTTTCGAACTGTTATTTCACCCCTTCAAAGGGCACACTTCACATTTGTGTTTCAGAAGAATACAGAAGTCGTAAGGAGGAAAGATCTGAGTAAATGACACTTAGGACATGCTTTAGAAATGTAGGTGTAGTTCACATGTAGTAGAAGAACCGAAGAGTGCTTTAGTTTGGACTGTCCACATGAATATGGCTTTAGTATGGAAACATGGGCTTACTGTCTCTAACTTCAGAGAGTGGAATGAAGATCAATTTGCAAATACACAGGGGATGTAGACTTAGTATAATGACATTGAAGAATGAAATGAATAAAATATGAAATAACCCACCAAGACAATAGGCTTTTAATCATTGTACATTGATTTCATTCAGCAAACATTTACCTGGTTCTGACAACTGAGCCTGTGTCATAATGAGAGGAATGAGGATATAGAGATTCATATATGATACAGTTGAATCAATTCGGATCTTGGTCTGTGCACATAAGGCTCAACTACCTGTACTCTTGGTGAAGGAGGGAAGAACTAGCAGTGCATATATCTCACTATATCCTGCAGGCTGAACAATTACCACCCCCTAGGAAAGGTTCAGGTTCTTTTTCCAGTGGCCTCTGAGAACATTTATCTCTATTTTGTCACTCTGGCCCAATACAAAACACATATGTGACTTAACTTCATTTTCTTCGTATGAAACTAAGTCAGGCTAACTTACCAGCAATTTTGTTAAGGTACAGGGATAAACAATGGATTATTCCAAAAATTAACAACCAGATTTGTGGTCCTGAAGTGAAAATCTACAGACCTGACACCTTTTATAAGGTGCTTTCAAGCTAGGCTTTCAGTGCCTAAATATTCACTGTAAAGCACGTGGAGATGTTATTAGAAGTGAAGATTGCTATAGAGTGAGGTAGGGCATGATCTCCTGGGCTTGTCTTTGGCTCCCTGAATCAGTCTGTTTACCACACCCTGTGTACTGATGATTCCCAGACATCTTTCTAACAAGCAAAACGGCTTCTCCCTTGCCTGTCAGTCTATCTGTATCTAATGAAGATTCATCTCAGGGTGCCCCTAAGTACACAAAATCTATGCAGAATCCAGACCTGCAGAATCCAGATCTGAGTGAGTGAGGCACTTAGAAGTAAAGGGATCTCTTTTACACCTAAGTACCACCAAATTCTCAGTGTGTGTGTGTGTGTGTGTGTGTGTGTGTGTGTGTTTATGTGTGTGTGTATAGATATAAATATAGATCAGAAATATTTCACCAAATGAATGTGTCTTCTGTAATGGCTCAATTTTTATTTCAGCAAAAACATGGAAGGAATATATTAGTTACAATTAGTATTAAAGAGAAGACAAAAGAAATAGACAAACCAATAAAAACCACAATTAAGCAAAAGGAAATTGATAGTGTCTATTTTAAACTTCCTAAATTAAAAGCTAGGAGGTTCTCATTCATTAAAGCATACAATATAGTAGCATGTGTCCAAGACAGTCTTCAAAAATCCTGGTCCAGATTGCTTCTGTTGGAGATAAAAGCTGTCTAGAATTCCTGCAGTGTTTTCAGAGTCTTTGGAAATAAACTAACAGAAAGCACATATCTCTCTTGAAAGACAAATATTTTCTTCATGGAGTTTATAGGCACAACACACTTTAAATCCTCTAGGAAAAATGTATTAGCTGAGAAACCATGTATAATATAGAAATACAGAATACTGTTATAGCATATTCAACTTTTGTCAAGACAACATAATAAGTTAAATCCTTAGAATCATAGTTTCATGCTTTCTTACAATGAGAATATCAGGCAGAAAATGTCTAGGCAGGCTAGAGAAGGGCCCTGAAAGTAAACATCATTGTCTTAGATGAAAACTACATATCCCCTTGGCCCTTTTAACTGTTGGTTCTTGCTGAAGAACTGAGATACTAGAAATGTTGCAACGAAAATCCCTTGGTTCTATAACCAGAGACCAGGTGTATGAAAAGAAAGCTCTCAATTTCCCTATTCATCTTCCTCTAACTGAGCACTGCTGCCTAAAGTCTATGTGAAAGGTCATGACTAAAATTGAGATGAGACACTTGGACTTCTGCAGGATGAAGTGACTAGCACCCATGTTTCACCCTCAATTTGACCCGAAGTTCTATAAAAATCCTCAGACTAGAGGCTCAGTGGCATCCTGGTTATAGGGAGCCAGTATTTCTATGCAAGAGCTCTGCATTCTTTCTACTAGGCTCCTGCCCATGAATACCTAATAAAGCCCATTTCTAAAATCATCCTCTCACTGTGTGGATTTCATACTTCTTTAGACCACTGACTCAGAAAAAAATTTGTGCACCTAAAAACAGCTAGCAGGTGTCATAACTACTCATTTAAAAGGCCACATGACAAGAGGAAGCCTCCAATGAGTTCAAATACACACTGCTTTCTCAACTTACTTCCATTTTCAATTGTAGCATATGAGTTACACTTATTAAACTGTGGTTCATTCCTTGTCTTTTACAATGTTGAGAAAATCTTCTCCATGGCATCTTTCAAGGCTTGACTTCCTCTGTGGGAAATAGGTTATATATTTTTAAGATTTCATAATCTACCCAAATGTTATTTGTGTCTTTCTCATGTAGTCTTCACTCTGAAAGCACAAGTTACTCATGGACCCACAAAGAGAACCAAAACCAACAATAACAGAAAAAAAAAACTTTATTTAATCAAATATAAAGACTGTTGATCCATTATTGGAAATAGAAAAATAAAGAAAATTTATCTCTGCTTACTATAAAAGAAGAAAGATATGAAAAGTCAGTAGAAGTCATATCAACTGATTCTCTGGTGGCCTACAATGCTCAAATAAAAGTACTAAAATCTTTATTTTAATACCAACTGGAGTATAGAAAAATAACATGAGAGTTACACAGCACTGGTGCTAAAATAAAAGACTTGCTAAACCTTTGTCTTTTTTTAAAAAAATCATTCTACAGAAAGAGTTATCTTTACAAAGAATTGATGTGAACTGCTGTCAGGCAAAGTGGTCAAAGATACTCCTCAGAAAAATGTTCCTATGGAGTACAATTTTAAAATAGGTACTCAAGACTAGAGAAGTAGCACAATACAACTTCTAAATTAATGGGGAAAAAAAGAAACAAAAAGGAAAGAAAAGGATATGACTGTTCCTAGGTATAGTGAAGGGGAAAAATCTTTAGGGGTCTGTGGGAGAACATAGTCAGAGGCAGACACATTTGGAAGAGTACAGAGTGGTCATGACCTGAACCATGTAGGAAAATATGGAGAAAGAGAGAGGGAAGCCACTTATAACAGCCAGGATACCAAAGGTACAAAAGGAACAAAGGGAGAGTGGGTAGCCAAAATGTCTGGATTATATAGGAAAGAGATGCTAGGGGGTAGATAGCTGAAGAACTATTCTTGGAGAGTTCAGGGTAAGAGGGCAGGGTATGCCAACTACACCCTGTAAAAGACAGGAACTGAGGGATTCTGGGAAAACTGGAGTTAAGGTGTGTTATGCTATATTAAATAGGCACCTCAGCTGCTTGCCTGCGTTTGAAACTTAGCACTAAACTTACTCTGACAAACAGATTGTGTCAGGTTTAGTTGTAATTAGGAATCAGGGCCAGCATCCTGGGCCACTGAAACCAAAGATCACTCATGCAAGTCTGGGTGTCTATGTGAGCTTGTGAGTGTGGATCAGAGGAAGACGTCAGATTTGAGAGATTGTTTCCTAAGAATGGAGCCTTCAGAACCTGAGGGCTGGCATGCACGAGGTCTCCTTCATTTAAAACAAAAATTGTTGAGGTAACTCTCTGTGAAAATCCTCCTATGGGGGAGTAGACAAAAAAGCAATTAGTTCAATTGCGGAACTCTGTCCCTGTTGAGCACCTCTCCTCCTCTTGATATCTATAGAAAGCATTTTTCAGCATCTTTGTATACTTGCAAAATCCCCTTCCCTAGTAACGAAACATAGTCATAGATTCGACTCTAGGAATAATCAGAAGTTAGAATTAAAAAAATCTAAACAACACCACATATGTATGTAGCAAAATTGGTATGGATATCATAATACCAGCAGATAAAACCTAACTAGAGAAAAAATATTGCACATTGCTAAAATAGTCACCTACAGGTCATGAGCAATCTTACCATTGATTTCAAAATGACTGGATCCTTAGCAAACAGATGTATGGACTGCTTTGTACCTCAGCTACACAACTAAAACTCAGTTCAGCTGTATTTATTTTCCAATTAAACTGTAGGAGATATTTAAGAAAATACAACTAATCCAACAGACAATAACTCTTACACAAAGAACGGTTGAGTATAAATAAGGAGTGAAAATTACCCATATGTCTTAATTACTTTTGTCTTTGGTGTGATAAGATAACATAGCAAAGGAAACCTAAGGGAGAAAAGGTTTATTTAGGTTTGCAAATTTAGCATATGATTCCCTCATTATGGAGAACCAGTGATGGAATGAGCTCAAAGCAGCTATTCACATGGCATCTACAGTAAAAAAAAAACCAGAGAGCAATGGAAGCTGGCTGTCAGCTCATCTTTTCTTTCTTATTTATTCTGTGACACCAGCCCATGGAAAATGTGGCTGTCAGTTAAAGTGGCTCTCAGTTAAGGTGGGTCTTGCTCACTAGTATAAAATCTGCTGACAGATAGGCACACACAGTTGTATATCCTAGGTGATTTTAGAATCTGCCAAGTCAAGAGTCAGTGTTAACCTAATGAAATGAGATCTACAAAATTCTGCACATGCTTACAGTTCTATAAATGGAAGACTTTGAAAACTATTTTAAAAGCAAAATAAAAAACCATAGAGCTAAAGTTGAGTTAACAACGTAAGAATTATCAGTAAGAGAATGGGACAAATGCAACTCAGTAATATGAAAAATATAAAGGGCTTAAGACATTAGATCAAGAGGTTGCTACACAGTAAGATATGAAAAATTGATTGCTTAGACATTAAAATACTCACATTAAATAATTTACAACATAAGACCAAAGGAGTTTGGTCGGATGACTGTTGGCTTCTTTTATTCTTTTTTTGGGTATGCTAAAGCATTGCTTGCCATATAATTCAGAATAACATTTCAAAGAAAATAAATTCAACCAAACCAAAAGGAAAATCAGGAAAAACATGTAAGATTACAAAAAAGGGAAAGTACAAATTGAAAAATAAAAGGACCAACAGTCCTCTCCACCATCTTTTTGTTAGAGCCAGGATCTGTTCTTGTTTTATCTTGATAACATGAATGCAAAGGGTTGTATCTGTCTGGATGCACAAAAGACAGAGATTTCTTTGTATCTTTTCAACCTCTTAGAGAATCGCCTGTGTAACACATTTCATTCTGGATTAATATGTATTGTACAAGACTAAACAAGGTTTTCTTTCTTTTCTACCTTTGTGCAGAGTTTTCTGGGCTAGTGTGAGGTGGTTTTAATTACATTTATTCTACAACTCTGTCAACAAGGACAGGAAGTTTAGAAATTTCTGAACTAACAGACAAGCTACATTCTTCAGCAGCACACATCAAAGAGATTCTAAACTGTAAATTACACATTCACAACTCTTTCCTGGCTTTCTACGCTTTTTCATACTGATAAGATGGACTGTGCATTCAATATGAGGATTTTAGTATTGAATGATAGTAAATATTAGTAATGTGATTTCCAAAATCCTATATAGAGCTTGAAAATATAAAAATATAGGAATAATAATATTGCCCACAAAACAGTGCTTTGTTTAAATCTCCCTCTCTCCTCACCCATTATCCCCTCTTCTCTCCCCTCCATTTTCCCTTCCTTCCCTGTCTTCCTCTATTTCCTCTTGCCTATCTTTTTTGCATGGGAGTATAATCACGTAGTAGCCTAAAGTTCACTTTTTTTTTCAATTTGTATAAAAGAGTGCATTACTATTTATGTAACTGAGAACTCTTAAACAGATCTCATCCCAAGCAAGTAAATTGTTGGCAATTACTTGATATATATCATTATGTGCAAAATGAAATTAGCCAGAATTAAAATGGAGAAATGGGAACAGGAATTTGGCAATGGTTCTTTTACAAATTATACTTTCTTCTTTCTTGCTGTTTCCATCCCACTGTTTACTTGCTTTTGTTTTTCCTTTTGTGCCTCAGCTGACTGGAAAGCAGTATTGATATTTTAGATTGTGGTTTTTCTTCTTACTGTACATTCAAAAAGAGACATATAAGGTTTTTAAGTTAACTGGTAATGAAACTTGTTTAATTTATTTATTTATTTATTTATTTATTTATTTATTTATTTATTTATCTTTGTGGGCATGGGTCTTTGAATCCCCTGAACTAAACTTGATATCATTTGTATCCTAGTTCACAGTTCCTTGATAGAGTCCTTAAATGTAGACATATTATATAGTTAGGATTATAACTTTAACTAGAAAAATGTAATTGTATAAAAATATAGAGAAAAACTAAGCTAATAACTTAGAAGAAGATAAGAAGGCTGATGATTCTAGCCACAGGAAAGAAACTACAAGTGCCTTAGAATTCATATTTTTCCTGTTTTAATTTCCTGTTCACATTCTAGTAAGCTGATGTTTGGTAGAATAAAAAAATCTTCACATAAGGAATCTAGGCACCAATCTAGTGAAACTTCATCTAGAGAAAAAATAAAATTGAACAGTGGTGGAACTTACCTTAAGCATATCTGGAAAAGAGAAATAGATTAGTTTATGCCAAAGGGGAAGTAAATTTCCCAGTCAATTTCCTTGTGCATTGGATTAAGATCATAAAAATCATAAGCATGGGCCTAGAGGTAAATCAAGTAGTACTCTAGATGTGCAGTACATTATTCTGTCTGGATTGAACATATCCAATATTAAGAAAGAAAAAGTAGTAAGACACAGGATGGAGCACAGGAATGGGAAGGATGGATGTGATGTTGATCTGTTGATGTGATGTTGTTACCTCATTCATTGTCAAGGTTCATTCAGTTGCTCTCCAGTTATCTTCTTTTACCTTCAACACTCCTCATGTGTTCCTCCTAAAGGTCAGAAGTAGGCAAGGAGTTAAAGGGCTTTAACTAATCATAACTTGGCAAGCAATTCATGATATCTCCATGACTGGACCTGAGGAAAATTAACAAAGTATGTGTGCCCTCCATTGCCTCACTGTGTATATTCATTCTTTAGACTCACAGGACATAGAACAGAAAACAGAACATGTCTGAAGGAGATTTACTAAAATCACTTGAATTCTGTGGTATAGCTAATCCAACAATGGCTGCATATGAAATTATGGTCCAAGAATTTAGCAGTTCCTTAGTCTAAGAGGCTGGATGTCTCAGCTGGTCTTCAGTATATGCTAGGATTTTGAAAAAAAAAATGTATAATGCAGTGAAGGAATGGACTTGATAGTGAGGCAAGAACAATCAGGAAACAAAAGACCTTCTTTACTCCATGTTCCATTGGCTTTCAGAAGACAGTGCAGTCCAGATTGAAAGTGAATCTTCTCATCTCAAAATATCTATATTAGAAGGAATCTTCCTACTTCAAATGATTTAATTAAGAAATAAAATGGGCATGCCTAGTCATTTGAGTTTTAGTTAATTCTAAATGTGTTCAAGTTGCTAACCAATGTTTTTAGGTTTTGTTTGTTGTTGTTCTTGTTTTTTTTTTTTTCAAGAATAAGAAAAGTTGTAGATACAAGGGGAAATCTACCTCAGAACCCTTGTAATTAGGATATTATAGGCATCCTGTCCCCCCAAAAAAAAATGAAAGAAAGAAAGAAAGGAAGAAAGAAAGAAAGAAAGGAGTAAATAAGAGAGAATGAAAGGAAGGAAGAAGAAAGAGAGAAAGAAAGAGAGAAAGAAAGAAAGAGAGATAGAGAGAGTGAGAGAAAGGGGAGGAAGAAAGGAAGAAAGAGAAAGAAAGAAAATGAGCCGGGCGGTGGTGGCGCATGCCTTTAATCCCAGCACTTGGGAGGCAGAGGCAGGCGGATTTCTGAGTTTGAGGCCAGCCTGGTCTATAAAGTGAGTTCCAGGACAGCCAGGGCTATACTGAGAAACCCTGTCTCAAAAAAAACAAACAAAAGAAAAACAAAACAGAAAACAAAAAACAAAAAAACAAAAAAAAAAAACCAAAAACAGAAAGAAAATGAAATTCAAGTAGAGCTGTAGAAACAAAGATAGATAATTTGTAAAATACTTAAAAATACATCATTTCCTCCTTTTCATCTCACAAACAAAATGCTTAAAGTCTTGTTGATCTACTTACAAAAAAGTCTATTATTTACAGTATAAGATACTTGACAGATGCAGGGCTCTTCTATTTTCTCTACTCATTTACACAAATAGAAATGTATCCTACCAGAAGTCTCTGTAATTCTTCAAAATATTGATAAGTTTCAATACCCTCAGAAAGTAGAAAAAGTGCAAAAGTGAGTTTAACTTTGTAACAATTCTTGTTTCAACAGGGCATAAAGCCTCACTAGGAAGATTATACTATTACCAAACTACAGTAAAATAGTTATTTCACCTGTTTCCAGCCATAAGCTAGAGACTGCTACAGTTTATAATATGGTTATTTTATAAATAAAATGTCCTACTGAAAACAAAACAAAGAAAAAGCTTGGGCAATTTGTGAAAGTCAGTTCTGCAGTGGGCCGATTGCAGCTTTTGCCAAGTGGGCAAATGCTATGGCAGCATATCAAGTTAGCTCTGTAAATCCTGGTTTTGGCCTTTGAATGTGATGAGGTTTTTGGAAAACTGAAAGTGACCATTATTTCTACCAGTTTCGTTTGTTCCCAAGTCTGAAAACCCTATATGATTTATCTCATACTAATGTTATACATTTTATACTGTTTCCTGCTGGTCACACATTGAGAGGAAAACACTGGTCTGTCTTCATCAAGGCTTCTTATCTCTGAATTCATCAAAAACAATGTAAAAAGATTGTAGCAGCTTACAGGGCTATAATTCTTAGCCTGCACTTCAGGTGAATAATATACATGATATCTGTAACAAGTAACTGGGGAATTTTTTTTAAAAAAAAAAATTGTTTCACTTTAATGAGACCGAAAATGTCTGATGAGAAGTTGATAGCACGTTTTTTAGTGGCACTTAAATTTCCTGCTCAGCTCTGAGTCATTCCCTCTACAGATCGTGGAAGACACAGCAAGAAGTCTGATGGCAAGCTGACTTTAAAACATGACAAAATCTAAACTTAAACATGCCATTCAATACAAGAAACTTTTGCTCATTTTCTAAAGACTATTTAAATATTGTGATTTTTGTATGTGTGTGTATGTGTATGTAATGTGTGTCTATTTGTAAGCATGAGTATAGGAATGTGTGCTTGATTGCGTATATACATGTAGAGGCCAGAGGATAAATATGTGATGTATCCCTCTATTTTTCTTAACCTTTTTTTTGTTTTCTTGCTTGCCTGCTTACTTTAATGCATATTTGTCTATGTGGGTGTTCATGAAGAGACTGGAAGTTAAGGTTGGGGTATCTTCAATTGCTCTTAACCTTATTCTTTGAAAACTGGATGTCTTGATGAATCTTGAACTTGCCATCTTGCTAGGCAATGAATCTTCAGATGCATATGAGAGGGAATGCCACTCAGCACTGAGATTATGAAAATGTGTTCTCACACCTGGCTTTTAATAGGTGCTAGAGATCAAATTCAAGTCCTCATAGATGCTGAGCAAGAAGAGCTTCACCTATTAAGCCATGCTCCTAGTCTCAGTTTTCTAGAAATATTTTTAAAAAGAATGGAAACTGATGGTAAGAAGCATGGGAACTGTGAGTCTTACTCTACTGTAGTCTTTATGTACTTTGCCTAGAATGAGGTTTCATTCACAAAACCCTCTGAACAGAAACATTTTAAAGGCAACAGTACACTGCTACAATGTCGACCATCAAGCCTTGGAGGCATTCAATTGGCAGAACTTAGTAGAGGATAGTCACAATAATTGCAGAAAGTTCTTTTTAACCAACATTACCAGTAAACTGGTAGCAGTTGAATTTTATAAAATTAATACTAAGCAGGGAGAGATTTTAGAACTTCTAGTGGTTCTGTGTAAGTCAGGGTGGCCAGCAATCTTCCAATTTTCAAGAGCCAGAGTTCAGACAGTAATAAAGTTTCAATCAATATACATCACTACCAATTTTAGGTGAGTAGAGCCCATTGACCTACTCAGAGGACATTATTTTCTTTCTACCATTTATTAAGTTTTTGTAATTTCGTATAAGCATTAGTTTTCCATTAAAGCAAATGAATCAGACAATAAAACAAACTCTTTCTCTACAATTCAGAAACCATTATGTAAAAATGGCCTCAGCTTTACTCATCATTTGTTTTGTTAAAACTTGAAGTAGAGCTCAGAAATAAACATGGAGGCATGTCTGTTAAAGTCATTTATGGGGAGGATCAGTCTACAAAATTGCTTCTGCATCCATGTCTTGTACCTGATTTAAATGCATCCTCCTGTAATCAAATCCAGTGAAAACACAGCTTCTCCCTTTCCCAGAAACTCAGGAAAATCAAGTAATTTTGATCAAGAATGAATAGCTAGAAGCTATTGGCAGAAGAATGTTGTTTACATAAAAATGCTTCACAGGAAAGAAAAGCTGCCATTGTACTGGGCTTAAAGAGACCCTTTCAAGTGCTTCTGTCTGAGCATCCATATGGTTGAAAATTACTAGTGTCAAATGCAAGGATCATTCCTATTTAAGCCACATTCTCCAAAGAATTGAACCGTATTTTCCATCAAGGAGACAAAACTTAATTCTTGTAGAGTGATTGATGTCAGTATTGAGCTATTGTAAAAAGATATGTTCTACCAAATACTGTTATTCTTATAGTTGGCATTTTCACAGCAGGATTATTTCAATTTAAGAATAACATTTCATTAGAAAACAAACAGGTTATTCAATTATTTTTAAAAATCTGTACTAATAGAAAAATTTCATGTCTGCTGTGCTATAAGTTAGAGCACTCATGTAAATTAATCTAGAATGGACATACCCAATAACTTGATGAATGACAAGGAAAAAAAACTGTTTTTATTAGTAATTTTAGAATAACAAAGCAAAAATGATTGATTTGCATCTTGATGCATAAGCACTAAATTTTTGTACAAAAATACTTTCTTGCAAGGCAATGCAGAAACGAAATAAATGTTTTCTTACTACAAAAGCACCAGCCTAGCTTTACAGCGAGACACTGTATAGAAGAATTCTGAGATGGACTTTCTTCACTTTGGGGTGCAGGTTCTGTTCTAGCACACACACAAACAAGGTGTGTGGGTATGATTCAAGGAGTTTTATTCATCTTTAATTGTATCTGAGTTGTTATTAATTTACTTTCATTAAATTTCATAAACTGACTTAATCTTTGAGGTTTAAAACAAAGACATAGCCACTAGGCTCTGACAATTCAATTTGTCCCTTTCAATGAGTCCATAATAAGGCTTTTGGTATTAATTGTTGGTAATAGGTATATTTATATTCCACATCATTTCCACAAGAATTACTAGAGAAGAAAATATAGCAAGACACCTAAATTCACTTAGAAGTGATGTCATTTACATTATTACAATGGTGAAATTCCTCCTACTGTAATGAATATTTGAGATAAAGTGATGAGAACTACTTTATTTTAGTTCACAACTTGATAGGTTCCAGCACATATATCAATGTTTTGTTGCTTGGATCAGTTGCAATACAGCAGTGTGTGTCCTCGAGCAAAACTACTACTTCACAGCTAGAAGCAGAAGAAAGTAACAGGAAAATGAAGGGGTTGCTAACACAGTCCTCTGGGGAGGGCCACTCGTAAGGTTCCTAATCCTTCCACCAGATCCCACATCTTCAAACTTCTACCTCTCTCCAACAGTTCAAAATCAAAGTTATTACTACACATACCTTTGTGAGGAACATGATCCAATCGCTGAAGTGACCAATGATTGTTAGGCTTTATAAGGAAAGCTCTTAATGAAAAGTTAGATTTCCTGGCTACAGATTAAACACACTTTAAATGTGTGTGTGTGTGTGTGTGTGTGTGTGTGTGTGTATGTGTGTGTGTGTGAGGGAACCTGGGCATAATGGTGTGATAGAGGTGAAGACTTGTAACTTCTGTACACAAAACCAAGGCAAATAGTTTACAAATTACAGACCAGACTGATCTTCAGAGTAAAATCCTTTCTCAAGAGTCCAAATGAAGGAAAGAAAAGATAAAAAACAAATAAAGAACTCTCCCAAGTAATATTACTCATTTCAAAATGAAATCTGCACACATTTAATTCATCAAGGTTCTGATATTATGAAACTCAGCAATTCTGATTTTCCGTGGTAAATCTGATAATTGACTTCCTTTTCTAGGACTTGCTGGATAAGTAGACTAAAAGAAAACTAAGCACAACAGGAGAGAGAATTACAAAACTGCAATACTGTTTACTTAGTAATCCAGGGAGGAGACTGTAAGGCTGACTAGAGTTTAAGTTTAGCATATCTTGTTCTTCCATTTGAAATTAATGCAAAAGACACTTTAGGTTTCTTACAGCATTTATCTGAGAAAACATGAAATTTGTTCCCTGTTTCTGAATGGCTACATAACTGTTTGAGTGCTAAACAAATAATAAGAAGTTTTAAAAACTACAATTATCTCTCTGAAAGACCCAGGGCTCATCTCTTTTGAAATCTAAGCATCTAGGACTAGAGGATCCTATACTCTTATCATCTCCGAACCTGTTAAAAGGTAAGGTCATGACTTCTTAGAGAAATCTCTCCAACTTACAAAACTACATCCTGACATATACATGTATGCAGACACATGTACTTATATTTATACACAATTATATTATATATGTATACATATATATATGATTATATATAATCAAAATATAATGTTTTTATATTATATATATGTATATGTATATAATTTTCTCTTGGGTAACAAATTACTGCTGACTCCCCATAATTACTAAGTAAATGCAATTTACTTAGATTACCTTCAAAACATATAGGGAATGGACTGCTCTAATTTGCTACAAAAGATTAAGATTCTTAACTTTTTAAAGAAAGATTTATTTACTCTTAGCTTTTACTTTTTATGTGTATCTGTTTTACCTCAATGTATGTATGTGCATCATATGCACCTGGTTCCCATGAAGCAAGAAGAGAAGCTGGAATTGGAAATAGAAATGGTTGTAAGCTCACAGGGTTGCTGGACCCTGTCTCCTGGAAGATCAGTGATGCTCTTAGTCATTGAACAATCTCTCCTGTACAATTTCTGACTGTTTCTTCTCTCAGAAGGATGCCTATGATAGTCATTTCTTGTTTAAAGCTTAGTCATAAAACTATTTTTCATTCTTTGTCTGTCTTTGTTGGAGTGATGCTGATAGAAGGCTTAGGTTTTAATTTTATTTTCCCAGCAAATGCAAGCAAAGCTTGGTAACATAAACTAGTAAAAACATATCAGTGACCTGATAAAATGGTAAAGTAAATTAATTTGCATATTAATGAAACTAAAATGAGTTTACATTATAATTAAGGGAAATTATCAGCACAATATTGATTCCCTTAAATCCTGGGCATGGCTTGTGTACACTTTAAATTATAATTACACAGAGAAAATTATCTTTCGTTTTTCTATTCCTATCATCGTCTCTCCTTTTCTATATTTGCTAGCTTAAACATCTCAACCATCTGTTTGTTTCCATCTGCTGCTATCTTTTGTTGTGTTTAGCATGTTACTAGTTAGTTACTTATAAATATTGACCATTGTATATAAAACTGCCATAAAGGTTTTTTTTCATTTTATCTTTTTTAAATTTATTCCCTTTACATTGCAATGTCAGACCTACCTCTCTTCGCAGTACGCCCTAATACAAGTCTTCCCCTCATTTTGCCTTCCTCTTCACTTTTGAGAAGAAGCCCCCCTCTGTATCTCACATCCCAATTAACCACTCCCTCAACTCTCCATCTCCCCCCACCCTACCCTGTATATCGAGTCACTGCCTGACTATGCTCATCCCCTCCCACTGAGACAAGAAAAAGTGGTCCATGTGGGGTACTGGATCCACAGGCAGGCACTCAACAGACTCAGAGTCAGCCCCTGCTCCAGTTACTGAAGGACCTACATGAAGACCATGCTGTTCATCTATGACATATGTACATGGGGCATAGGTCCAGCCTGTGCTCCTTCTTTGCTTGGCAATTCAGTCCCTGAGAGCCTCAAAAGGGTCCAGGTTAATTGACTCTGTTGACCCTTTCAGTGGAGTACTTGTCCTCTTTGAGTTCTTCAATCCTCACAACTCTTCTGTAAGACTCCCTGAGCTCCATCTAATGTTTGGGCATGTGTCTGCATCTCTTTCCATTGGCTACTGGGTAGAGTCTCTAAGAGAACAGATATTGTAGATTCTTGTCTGCATGCATAACAGAAAATCATTCATAGCTTCAGGGATTGCCTATAGGATGAGTCCCAATTTGGGGAGTCATCTTTTTGGGAATTAACTCTGCAATTTGTCCTTGAGAATATTGTAGGCAGGACACAGTTTAGGGTGAAGGTTCTGTGGATGGGTTGATGTCTTAGGGTTTTACTGCTGTAAGAAGACACCATGACTAAGGTAACTCTTTTTTTTTTTTTAATTAGATATTTTCTTTATTTGCATGTAAATTTCTCCTTTCCCAGTTTCCCCTCCAAAAAACAAACAAACAAAAACAACAAGAACAAACCCCTGTTGCCTCTCCCCTTCCCATGCCTGCTATCCCACCCTCTCCCACTTATTGGCCCTGGCATTCCCCTACACTGGGGCACAGAACCTTCACAGGGCTAAGGTCCTCTCCTCCTATTGACGATCGAATTTGCAATCCTCTACTATACAATTGCCAGAACAATCAAACCCACCATGTGCAGTTCTTGGTTGGTGGTTGAGACCCTGGGAGCTCTGAGGGTGCTAGTTAGTTCAT
>NW_022196900.1:12394694-12396577 GCF_008632895.1 Mastomys coucha
AAAAATGCAAATCGATCCATTCCTTTCTCCTTGTACAAAGCTCAAGTCTAAGTGGATCAGGGACCTCCTCATCAAAGCAGATACATTGAAATTAATAGAAGAGAAAGTGGGGAAGAACCTCGAGCAAATAAGATAACTCTTATAAGGATAACATTTAATTGGTGCTGGCTTACAAGTTCAGACGTTCAGTCCATTATCATCAAGGTGGGAACATGGCAGCATCCAGGCAGGCATAGTGCAGGAATTGCTAAGGTTTACTTACATTCACCTGGAGGCTGCAAGTAGAATACTTACTTCCAGGCAGTAAGGAGGAGGATCTTATAGACCACACCCACAGTGACACACCTACTCCAACAGGGCCACACCTACTTTTTCCTTTTTTGTTTTTATTGGATATTTTCTTTTTACATTTCAAATTTTGTCTCTTTCCTGCTTCCCCCCTAGAAACCACCTATCCTATCCCCTATCCCCCTGATCCTATGAGGGTGTTCTTCCACCCACATACCCACTCCTGCCTTATCATCCTCCTATTCTGCTACACTGGGGTATCAAGCCTTCACAGGATCAGGGGCTTCTTCTCCCATTGATGTCTGATAGGGCCATCTTCTGCTACATATGCAGCTGAAGCTGTGTCCTTTCATATGTACTCCTTGGTTGGTGGTTTAGTCCCTAGGAGCTCTGGGGTGGGGTCTGGTTGCTGATACTGTTGTTCTTCCTATGGTGTTACAAACTCCTTCAGCTCCTTCAGTCCTTTCTCTAACTCCTCCACTGGGGACCCATTGGGGGACTCCAATGATTGGCTATGAGCATCTGCCTCTGTATTTGTCAGGCTCTCCAGAGTCTCTCAGGAGACAGCTATATCAGGCTCCTGTCAGCATGCACTTCTTGTCATCCACAATAGTGTCTGGGCTTGGTGACTGTATATGGGATGGATCCCCAGATGGGACAGTCTCTGTAATGCCTTCCCTTCAGTCTCTGCTCCACACTTTGTCTCCTTATTTGCTCCCATGAGTATTTTATTCCCCCTTCTAAGAAAGACCAAAGCACCCACAATTTGGTCTTCCTTCTTCTTGAGCTTCATGTTGTCTATAAATTATACCTTAGGTATTAAGAGCTTTTGGGAATATACTCTTATCATTGAGTGAATACCACGTGTGTTCTTTCGTGATTGGGTTACCCCACTCAGGATGATATTGTCTACTTCCATCCATTGGCATAGGAATTTCATGAAGTCACTGCTTTTAATAGGTCAGTAGCACTCCATTGTGTAAATGTACCACATTTTCTGTATCCATTACTCTGTTGAAGGACATCTGGATTCTTTCCAACTTCTAACTATTATAAATAAGGCTGCTATGAACATAGTGGAACATGTGTCTTTGTTATACTTTGGAGCATCTTTTGATATCAAGGATTGTTATAGCAGTGTCCTCAAGGAACTATTTTAAATAAATAGAATTACATCACATTCTTCTTTCACTTTTGTACCCCAAATACTCCCAGAGACCCCCTTTTTATATCTGCCATAGCTTTCAGTTTTTTATTTTGTTATATTCTTTAAAATTTATAAAATATTTTAACAAAAAAGAGTGTTATATGACAAGTTATATTAATGATATTTATATTTTATTATATTATAAAAGTTGTTTGTAAAACAACAATCAATTAAGCAGTCTTATGTAGATTATTGCCTACAGCAATACTGAAAATACATACCTTTTCTCAATATAAATTTTAAACAACTCCAAAAATATTAACTGCATATTTTAAAATAATACATCACAACTTGTTATTTTTTAATTATTTTTCCTTCTTTTATTTTAATTTTCTTATACAATATATTCTTATTATGCTTTCTTTTTTTATTAGATATTTTCTTTATT
>NW_022196900.1:12396640-12439005 GCF_008632895.1 Mastomys coucha
AAACCCTGTTCGCTCCCCCCTCCCTGCTCACCAAGGAACCCTCTCCTGCTTCCTGACCCTGGCATTCCCCTACACTGGGGCATAGATGGGGCATAGAACCTTCACAGGACCAAGGGCCTCTCCTCCCATTGATGAACAACTAGGCCATCATCTGCTACATATGCTGCTGGAGCCATGAGTCCCCCCATGTGTACTCTTTGGTTGGTGGTTTAGTCCCTGGGAGTTCTGAGGGTACTAGTTAGTTCATATTGTTGTTCCTCCTATGGGGCTATAAATCCCTTCAGCTCCTTGGATCCTTTCTCTAGCTCCTTCATTGGGGACCTGGTGCTCAGTCCAACAGATGGCTGTGAGCCTCTACTTCTGTATTAGTCAGGCACTGGCAGAGCCTCTCAGGAGAGAGCTATATCAGGTTCCTGTCATCCAGCTCTTGCTGGCATCCACAATAGTGTCTGGATTTAGTGATTGAATATGGGAAAGATTTGCAGGTCTGACAGTCTCTGGATTGTCCTTCCTTCAGTGTCTGCTTCATACTTTGTCTCTTCAATGTCTTCCATGGATATTTTGTTCCCCCTTCTAAGAAGGGTTGAAGGATCCACACTTTGGTCTTACTAACTGAGTTTCTTGTGATTTGTGGATTGTATTTTGGCATTTTGAGCTTCTAGGCTAATATCCACTTATCAGTGAGTGCATACAATGTGTGTTTTTTGTGATTGGGTTACCTCACTCAGAATGATATTTTCTAGTTCCATCCATTTGACTAAGAATTTTATGAATTCATTGTTTTTCAATAGCTGAGTAGTACAATATTGTATAAATGTACCACAATTTCTGTTTTCATTCCTCTATTGAGGGACATCTGGGTTGTTTCCAGTTTCAGGCTATTATAAACAAGGCTATTGTGAACATAATGGAGCATGTATGCTTACTACATATTGGAGCATCTTCTGGTTATATACCCACAAGTGGTATAGCTGTGTCCTCTGTAGTACTATGTCCAATTTCCAGAGGCACTACCAAACTGATTTCCAGTGTGGTTGTACCAGATTACAATCCCACCAACAATGAAGGAGTGTTCCTCTTTCTCCACAACCTTGCCATCACCTGCTGTTACCTGAATTTTTGATCTTAGCCATTCTGACTGGTATGAGGTGGAATCTCAGGGTTGTTTTGATTTGCATTTCCCTGATGACTAAGGATGTTGAACATTTCTTTAGGTGCTTCTCAGGCATTTGGTATTCTCAGTTAAGAATTCTTTGTTTAGTTCTATACCCCATTTTTTAATAGTTATTTCGTTCTCTAGAGTTTAACTTCTTGAGTTCTTTCTATATATTGGATATTAGCCCTCTATCAGATGTAGAATTGGTAAAGATCTTTTCCCAATCTGTTGGTTGCTGTTTTGTCCTACTGACAATGTCCTTTGCCTTACAGAATCTTTGTAATTTTATGAGATCCCATTTGTCTATTGCATATCTTAGAACATAAGCCATTGGTGTTCTGTTTAGTAAAATTTCCCCTGTGTCCATGTGCCCAAGTCTCTTCCTCACTTTCTCTTCTATTAGTTTCACTTTACCTGGATTTATGTGGAGGTCCTTGATCCACTTGGACTTGTGTTTTGTACAGGGAGAAAAGAATGAATCGACTTGAATTCTTATACATGCTGTCCACTAGTTGAACAAGAACCATTTGTTGAAGATACTCCCTTTTTTTTTCCTCTGGATGGTTTTAGCTCTTTTGTCAAAGATCAAGTGACCAGATGAGAGTGGTTTCATTTCTGGGTCTTCAATTCTATTCCATTGATCTTCTTACCTGTCTCTGTACCAATACTATACAGTTTTTATCACTATTGCTCTGTAACACAGTTTAAGGTCAGGAATGGTGATTTATCCAGAAGTTCTTTTATTGCTGAAATAGTTTTCACTATCCTGAGTTTTTTGTTATTCCAGAATAATTTGAAAATTGCTCTTCCTAACTCTATAAAGAATTGAGTTGGAATATTGACAGGAATTGCATTGAATCTATAGATTACTTTCAGCAAGATTACTATTTTTACTATATTAATCCTGCCAATTCATGAGCATGGAAGATCTTTCCATCTTCTAAGATCTTTTTAGATTTCTTTCAACAGAGACTTGAAGTTCTTATCATACAGATCTTTCCCTTGCTTGGTTAGAGTCACTCCCAGGTATTTTATATTATTTGTGACTATTGTGAAGAATATAATTTCCCATAAAATCAGAAATGAAAAGGCAGACATAACAAGGGAAACCAAGAAAATTCATCAAATATTACTATTTACAGATGATATGATAGTATACTTACATGACCCCAAAAATTCTACCAGAGAACTCCTAAACCTAATAAACAACTTCAGCAAAATGGGTGGATATAAAATTAACTCAAACAAATGAGTAGCCTTCCTCTACTCAAAGGATAAACAGGCTGAGGGCCGCACCTTCTTATAATGCAACTCCCTGGGCCAAGTATATACAAACCATCACAGTTGCTGCCCTTATCTCTCCACGGGGAGCTCTGCCTGGATACATGAAGTGGACATTTCAGATTCCATATCCCCAACTGCCAGAATTCTCTGCTAGATATACCTCCATAGACCCTCCAAGGCCTCTCCCCACCCCAGGTCTCTGGAATATTCTAAAGATTGGTCTCCCATCCATGTTCCTTCTCTCTTTCATGCTCTCCCTACATAAGATCTGAAAACTCCTCTGCTCCTGTGTTCTGACCATACCCTCTGCCACCACCCAGGCCCTCCTTCCACCAACTTCAAATATCTATTTTGTTTCACATTCTGAGATAGATTCAACCATCCTACCTTGGGTTCTTCTTGTTATCTGGCTTCCTTAGGTTAGTTGATTTTAATGTTGTTATCCCTTACTTTATAGTTAATGTCCACATGTAAGTACATACCATACATGTCTTTTGGGTCTGAGTTACTTCACTTAGGACAATAATTTTCTAGTTCTATCCCCTTGCCTTTAAAATTCATGATAACCTTATTTTTAATAGCATAGTAGTATTCCACTGTGTAAATGAACCACATTTTCTTTATTCATTTTTCAGTTGAGATACATCTAGGTTGTTTCTAGTTTGGGGCTATTATGACTAAAGCTGCTATGAACATAACTGAGCAAGTGTCCTCGTAGTATAATGTGGCATCTTTTGCTCATCAGTGTAATGCAATGGATGCCTGATGAATTGCACTAGTTTGACAGTTTGGAGGATGCAAGCTATACATTCCATTTCAAAATTGTTTCTAAAGTGTCTGACCTACTAGAGTCTTTGTTTGACAACCTGGTTGGAACATGACTCTCAGCTCTAAACTTGTGTACCATCATATCATTTTTACATCCTTTCACTGGGAATCTAATTTACCTTACAAACACTTTAGAGGAACAGATGTGAAAAGCATACAAAGTAAATTCTTCAGCTAGGTTTTTGATTCTCAAAAAGCTCTGGCAGAGTTTGTGTTTTAGTATATTCTTGTCTTCTGTAGGTCCCATTCAATAATGATTTAGTTATTTTCATGCTAGAAAACATTAAGAAATGTGTTTTACTGTCTTTAGCATCCTAATGTTTTCTACATGCTTGGTGATCTAGCTACATTAGCAACTGGCTTTTGTTGCTGTGCTTGTTTTGCCACACAGAATTGAAGTGGAAACATAAAAGGTCTTTGGAAAATCAGTTGTTGGTGTTTTGCTGGAACAAACCTGTGAATGAACATGTTGCTGAAACATACACAAGCAAAAGGATGCTAAAGCAAGCATGTGAAAGGACATGTGATAAAGGATTCTTCCCTAACTGCACACACATACATTGGTCTGCCTTACATTGCACAGGTGAGCTCCATTCTAGGGGACTTCATAGAGAGAAACACATCAAAAAAAACTTCTGGTGATATGCAGCAGCTTCTTACTGTTTCCTCAGACTTGGCTGAGTGGCAGTGATGTCAGCTGAGACAGACTGTCATAGAATTTTGCTAAATCAAACTGATGTGGTGAGGCAAGGCACATGGTAAGGCAAGACTCATGGAAGACACGTGATGTTTGGAGGAAGTATAAGTAAGATTTGACAGACAATGAAGGAGGCTAGGCTAGGCTTACAGAGCTAGCTATACAAAACTTGTTGGTCTTGCTTCTTCACTGATCTTTGCTTTGCCTCTGCAACTGGACTCCTAAGCAATGCTTCAGCTTGGGGTCCCTTGGAAGAAGCAACAGGGCCACTCCAGAGACTCCACACCACCACAGACTTTCTGTGCTTCTCCGGGCTTTAGCCTTAAGGTTCTTGTCCTCTTTAATCCTGGATAGATAACTTGTAACCTATGAACATGGATGGATGAATATTTACTGTGTTATGAGCACTGTATGCTCTGAGAGTTTATATTAGTAATACAGATTGAAATAAAACAGCCTCTAGTCAAACCAGAGATGGCATGAAAAACAGAAACACTTGTAAAATTTCTTTGAATGAAACTGCAATGCCTTGTAAATTTATTGCCAGTCAAAAAAATTCTGGCATTCTGTAAGGACACAACTGGATTCATTAATATTCCGTAGTCAGTGTGTTCACAGCAGCTACAAGAGGTCATAGTTAGATGTTTCCCTTCTCCAGGTGAGGTAAACCCCAGTAAAGTACTCTCTCTTGATGAAACTATCTTTTATTAAGGATTACAGACTTCTCCGGTTGTATTTCAAAAACGCTACTTTTCCTTTTCTGAGGCCAGAGGGGATTTTTCTTTGATCTTCACTCTGGAAACTGGTCAGTCTACTAGAAGTAAAACCCATGAAAGCATGAGGCCTCCCTGGGAGCTTTTATATCCGGTTATGCAAGTTACAGTCTTCACAGTGATGCCTCACATGCTCTGTCCACAGCTGGCCCCCAACCCTGGTTCCTGTTTAAACTATGACTCTATCTTCCACTTAATATTGTTCTGGTATAAGGCTTTTTACTAAGCCTCAATTTCCAAGTGGATCTAAAAAGAATTGGTTTTCAGATTATTCAGTGTTTTACTTATGAGGTAATGAATAAGGATCTCTACATTACTTGTCAGGTTGAAGATGAAGCAGGATAGATGGACAGTGAAAATGAAAAAGACTTGGGAAGAAAATGATCACAGAGCTTAGATAAAATTCCTTCTTTTCATTAGATATTTTCTTTATTTGCATTTCAAATGTTATCCCCTTTCCCAGTTTCCCCTTAAAAAAAAAAACAACAAAAAAAACTTGTTCTATCCCTCCTCCCCTCCCCCTGCTCACCAGCCTACCCTCTCCTGCTTCCTGGCCCTGGCATTCCCCTACACTGGGGCATAGAATCTTCGAGGGACCAAGGACCTCTCCTCCCATTGATGACTGACTAGGCCATCCTCTGCTACATATGCTGCTGGAGCCATTAGTCTCACCATGTGTACTCTTTGGTCAGTGGTTTAGTCCCTGGGAGCTCTGAGGATACTAGTTAGCTTATATTGTTGTTCGTTCTAAGAGGCTGCAAACCCTTCAGCTCCCTGGGTCCTTTCTCTTGCTCCTTCATTCGGGACCCTGTGCTCAGTCCAATGGATGGCTGTGAGTGTCCACTTCTGTATTAGTCAGGTACTGTCAGAGCCTCTCAGGAGACAGCTATATCAGGTTCCTGTCAGCAACTACTTGTTGACATCCACAATAGTATCTGGATTTAGTGATTGTATATGGGATGGATCCCCTGGTGGGGCAGTCTCTGGATTGTCATTCCTTCAGTCTCTGTTCCACACTTTGTCTCTGTAACTTCTCCCATGAGTATTTTGCTCCCCCTTCTAAGAAGGATTGAAGTATCCACACTTTGGTCTTCCTTCTTGAGTTTGATGTGGTTTGTGGACTGTACCTTGAGTATTCCAAGCTTCTGGGCTAATATCCAATTATCAGTGAGTGCATACCATGTGATTCTTTTGTGATTGGGTTACCTCACTCAGGATGATATTTTCTGGTTCCATCCATTTGACTAAGAATTTTATGAATTCATAGTTTTCAATAGGTGTGTAGTACTCCATTGTGTAAATGTACCACATTTTCTGTATCCATTCCTCTGTTGAGGGACATCTGGGTTCTTTCCAGCTGTGGCTATTATAAACAAGCTTGCTATGAAAATAGTAGAGCATGTGTCCTTATTACATGTTGGAGTTTCTTCAAGAATTCAGGACAATGAACACTAGCTCTGAAGGATGCTCATAGAGACAATATTCCTTCTGCTTGAATTTCTGCTCTGACTGCCTTTAATGATGGATGTGACCAAAAATATGAGCTGAGTAAAGGTTTTCCTTCCCTAAGTTTGTTTTTATTGGGAAATCATATTGCAGCAACAAAAGAGCAAGTAAACAAGGCATTGTATTTAAAAAATACTTTAAAAAATAAGCCAGGCTGAATTAGGAGAAAGGGGAAAGAATATAGAATCTTTGTGACTTGAGACAGACATGAAGTCAGAGATGTCAGTCTTCCATCCTGGTTTTAGTTAACCTGTGAGTTCAGAGGCAGAATCAATATTAAGTCTGTTGATTGGTTTGTTTTGCTTGTTAGCAAAAGGAGCTTCTAGTTGATGATTTTGGTTTCCAGCCTTATTGGACAGAATGGATGCAGCTCCAACTTAGCAGCAGCCTTTGCTAAAAAGCCAGACTCCTCACTTGCCTGTTTCCTTGTGGTTATCACATAACCAGAGTTGTTTTTTTTTTTTTTTTTTTTTTTTTTTTTTACTTGAAAATCAGTGTGCTTGACAGTGATTCAGGAGCTTGTATCTTTCAACTGACCTCTTATAGGAAGATGCAAAGAGACTATGTTCTTCATTAATTCCAGCAAGAGAGTCATGAACAAAGAATTCTGCCAGGCCAAGAAGGAACTGGAATCTTCCATTCCACAAACAAAATCCTTTTCACTCTTAATTAAAGCAGGGATCTTTCAGACCCCATTTTCATCTTCGTGGATTTAAATAAAAAAGAGAAGAACACGTTGTGAAGATAACCTAAATGAGTTTCAGGTCTCCATAGCCCCTAGGGAACTTATAACAAAGGGACGTAATAAAGGGAGCCACTTACTATGCTGTGTTCTACTCTGGACCCAATGATTTGGCACAGAGCAAACCATAACACCAATTTTCAAGCACACACGAAGCACTAATCGGTCCTTTACCAAGAGTGGCAAAGAAACGAAGTCACTGAATCTGAATTGGGAAGAAACAGCAGCAAATAGCTTTAGAAGTGTTCATTTTAAGGGAGAAGAAAAGGAGGTCTGTGTTAGAATGAGCTGGGACAAGTTGGTAAGTTCTGATTGGGTATTTTAATTAGGTCACTCAATATAATGAAATTTTATTGCTGCACCTTGATGTTTTGAGAGTTGGACCTTGGTATTCAGTCTCCAGAATGAGTCAGGAATAATGAGGTGGCCAAATAAGTGGAAAGATCTTGCTGATTAGCTTTAGGAGTGTAATCTAATAGTTTAGAAAGGCAGAGGGAAGGGAAAAACCTGTGTGGACTGCCTTTGCTATGCTCGGTCTGACTAGAACCCTGCACCTAACTCATAATTAGCTTTGCATACAGCTTATGTTGTGGTGGTTTGTCTGAGGCATCCTCCACAGTTGCAGGCATCTGAATTTGAATCCCAGTTCCTGGAGCTGTTTGGGGAACTTTAGGAGGTTTGGCCTTGCTGAAGGAAGAGTGTCACTGGGGTGAGCTTTTAGGTTTTGAGGTCATTCCCAATTTGGTTTTTCCTTCCTGGTTGTGCTTTGAAATGTCAGCCCTCTGCTCTTCACCAGGCACATCTGCTGCCCTGCATCCCCATCATGATGAAGATGGGCACTAACCCTCCTGGACAATGATCCAAATAAAACTTTCCTTCTACCAGTTACCTTGTTCATGGTTTCACTTAACAATAGAAAAGTAACTAAATTTTCTCTGCATTTCTATAAACTGTAGAGTGGCCAGAGGTGAAACCATAAATAAATCAATTTTCCTTTCTCAATTTGTTTTCTAGTTTAAGCTGTGACAGGTTTATCAATGTTAGAGCCCCTGGTCACAGGATAAAAGTGGACTTTGCTCCGTCTTAGCTTGCTCTGTTAAATACCATAAGCAAAAGCAAAACAGAGAGGAATAGTTTTATTTCTAGGTAACAGTCTATCACTGAGGGAGGTTGGGGCACAAACTGAAGCTGGAGCAGAGGCAGGAACGCTGAAGGAAAGCTGGATTACGGGCTTGCTCAATTACTTTCTTAAACAAGTCAGGACCACATTCCTCAAGGTGGCACCAATCCCAATGGTATAGCTGCTTCCATATCAGTAATCAATCAAAAAACATCCCACAGAGTAGTCTCCAGGCCAATGAGATGAAGAAAATTCCTTGATCCAGGTATCCCTTCCCATAAGACTAGCTTGCATCAACTAACTGGCACATGCTTCAAATTTTGGTTAAAGCTGGTACATGATGTATGATGTTGTACGTTTTCCATCCTATGGTTCATAAATATTGCAAGAGAAATTAGGGTTCACTTTATTAGGTTAGCAGTCTAATAAATAAAATAATTTATAAACAGACCCAGAAGGAACTTGAGGACAATTTTCTTAGAGTTTTAAAGTAAAAATATGAATAAGACCAACTTAACTAATTGGCAGCTGTCAGCAGGGTGAGACAGAGGAGAGTAAGGGAGAAAATACCATTTTTTTTTTGTGTTAGGGTTGAAGAAAAAGGAAGGATCAACAGTGGAGATCAGCACCTGCAGGATATGAGAGCCACCACATAGTGGAAGTGTGTGTGTGTGTGTGTGTGTGTGTGCACGTATGTATGTACGTATGTATGCTAAAGAAGGAAAATTCCTAGAGCATCGATAAAAGCATGCCTAGACTTTGACCACACTCTAGAAAAAGTAGAGAAAAAAAAAAAAACAGAAGTGGAAAGTTACAGCTTTCTGAGTAACTCGAAATAACAACTAGGCTGCATGAAACAGAGATTTCTAGAAAAGAAATCTAATCTTAAAATATATTATCTCACTGAAGGGAAGATTATCCCCCCTCTAATCATGAATGAAACTTCCTGTGTGGTAGACTCCTGACCAGGGGTTATAAGCTCAACTCTACTTAACAGAGAAGAAAACACTGTAATAGTCTAATCTTATAAACAGATTAGAATGTCAGGTCTCCACCCAGGGCCAGGAGTATCCCACCCTCTTCAGCAGAAGCGCTAACTTTCCTAATGAGCATCTACAAAGCCCTGAAACCTCTACCACTCATAAGGCATATTAAATCTAATTAAATTTAGATTTTCAGTCTTACTGGGGAAATAATAGGTGGAGTTCAGAAATGAGAATGCAGTAGGAGTTCATATTTAGTTGCCTTCAAGGTTGTTAATGCCTGCCAGGATACCTAACATAAAACAAGTAATTTTTTTAACTTCAATAAGAATGAAAAGCTGCACTCCAAGTTCAAGTATATTAAAGGTATTTAAAAACTAAGTTTTAGGCTGGGCAGTGGTGGCATATGTCTTTAATCCCAGCACTTGAGAGGCAGAGGTAGGCCGATTTCTGAGTTCGAGGCCAGCCTGGTATACAAAGTGAGTTCCAGAACAGTCAGGGCTAAACAGAGAAACCCTGTCTTGAGAAACTAACTAACTAACTAAATAAATAAATAAATAAATAAATAAATAAATAAATAAATAAAATAAAAAATAAAAAAAACCACAAAAACAAAAACAAACAAACAAACAAACAAAATCCCCTAAGGTTTAAAAGACATTTATGGGTTATTTGGTTCAAAAAATCCTTTTAAGTGGTACCTCAAATTAAGTAATTTCATTTTATTTTATAAAATAGTGCAACTATCTTCCTGAAAAAATTAAGCATGATGTTTGTATGAGTGAAAAGATTAAAAAACTGAAAATGTATGAAACTTAAGTTAAATATTTTTTAGAAAAATAAGATGTGTATATACATTTATTCTGGATATTACTATTTTTTAGTGTGATTGCCACATATTTTATTCTTGGTCTTCTCTTCATTTTTTTTTAATTTGAGGGCTTAGATATGTTAAAATAAAAAAATTAAAATTGCTTATTTTAGAAATAATAGATTAGTGCTAATAGGTATGCAAATAAAGCAGAATAAATATCTCTTTGGCATGCAGCATTCCATTCTGTGATGTAGTTTGGATGATGCAAAGTATATTATTTCAGAATGAATAACAATACAATGATACAATCAATGGCAACAATAAAATAAATTTGGCTGATCTGCAAAGTGGAAAAACCTTTGATTGCTTGTATATAAAATACGATGTAGCAAATCCATGTGCAGAAAACCAAGAAGCAACCTCAATAAAGAGTTCAGTCAGGCTTAGTTCTGAAGGACTGAGATGTAGCTAACTGGCAGAATTTGGATGTTACTCTTTCTGGAATTTGTTCTCAAACCAATGGTTGAAGGAAACCGGATTTATTCATAGTCAATGAGAGACTTCTTTCAGCCAAATATTTTCTTACCTAAAGTAAGCACTTACCACACTTTAAAGGAGACTACTGTCTTACCTGAGAGAAAAGGAACGATGAAATCCAGGCACGTGCTTTTGCCTTTGTACCACCTACTAAAACACCTGAAAATGTAAATGGCTTTAAAGAGAAAACATTTATTCTTAGTCAAGGCTCTTGGGTTTCTGTCCAACTTCATCCAATGCCATTTGTTTGGACCTGAGGTAAAGCAGAACACATACTATGACTTGGGAGTTATGGCATAAGGAGTGGCTTACCTTTCCCGAGGCAGGAAGGACAGAAAGAAAGCTGGGTGCAGGGGATAGGGTTTACCTTTTAAAAGCAGACCTCACCAAACTGCGTCCTTCAATTAGACCCTTCTGTGACTAGCCCTTTAGCTATGAACTCACAATACATTAGTCTATTTATGACGTCGGTGATACAAAGCCCTCTCAAAGGCCTTACCTTTCAATACTGTGGACTTGGAAGAGAAATATTTAACACCTGAGCCTCCAAAGCTGAAAAACAGATATGCATTGGAAGTCTGTCAGGACTGAAGGACACTGCCTGAGAAGGTATAGCAGAGCATTGTTCCAGTCAGCAGTAGATAGTTAACCTGAAATCTGAAGCTGCAGAAATCCTGGGGCATACCTGTTTGCAAGATGTTTTCCAAGACTGTAAGATTCCAACTTAATCTGTAGGCAGGAGTAGGCATGAAGAACAAACATTATACAAGATTATGTTAAAGATAGAAGCAACAGTGCAGGTTCTGGAAAAGAGCAGGGAGGTCAGCCTATCTAAGTAGAGCAGCAAAAAGATTGTTAGAAGTGACAGAGAAAGATTAGATATAAAAGATAGTTTAGGCTATAAGCACAGCAGTAACCAAGGCAATATCACCACATACTATAGAATGAAGCAAACTCCATTTGTTGTGTAGAACTGGAAACAAAGGCACATAATTGAAATTACTATGGTTGAAAATGGTAAGTCTTTACCATTTAAGATCTTTCTAGGTCCACCTCTGCCCTTATGTTGTAAATGTAATTACATAGACTCCAACTGTTTTGCCTATTCTGTCTTTAACAATCCCATTGAAATTAGAAAACTTACTCATTTGGCCTATAACACTTGACATTACAGCTAAAGAAATTCTCAAAGGCACTGATTGTCCAACTCTAGTCACAGTGAGTTTTTGTGTACCTTATGCATTTTAAGTAGACACTGCATTAGCTCAACACACAAGCTGAATTCTTTTAGTATCCTAACTTCCCAAACTGCTCCCATTTTCTTTGCATATTACTGCAGGATATTAGGATTACCTCACTTCTTTTGAAATGAATGTCATCATTGAAACAAAACTTTGTTTACATACATGTTGTTAGAAAGTTTATTCTAGAAGTCAAGAAGGAGAGAATTTCATGTTTGAAACTTTATAAACTTAGAAGTAAGGCATTGTATTTAGTGACACTAAATTTTATCACTGACTGCCCATGACGACATTCTATCATTTCAAATGATAGATCATTGAGATCACTTGAAATGAGAATAATAGTACTGTTAGAAGATAAGTGGCAAATAAACTGAAGCATCAATTAGGACATTTGATTTTCTAGAAGTTTAACTAGTAATGGATAAAGGTACTTTTTCATATTGTTTTTAATTTCTTTCCAAAGGGCGGAGAGGAAAGTGCACATAAAATGCACAGATAAGTATACATTTCAAAGAGAGTAGGTGAACACTCAGAATCGAGATGGTAACATTCAGGCAGACCAGGATGTGTTCTGAGGTGCAAAGCATGAGGTTGCCTTTGATGAAAAAAGTACCAAGAGAACCAAAGTTAAGGTAGGAGTTTGACTAGGGAGAAGTATAAAGTCACAGCAGAAACCCTTATTTAAGAAAACAAGTAAAACAATTTAAATTGATGATGAAATAATGAAATCTTTCCTAGATCATAAGAAACTTAAATTACCACAAGTGAAATTTGTGGGAGATAGTAGCAAAAAAGGTGTTTGCATTCTAACATACAACATGGAGGAAGGTAGCTGAAGGTGACATATAAATTAATCTGTTAAAATTTGTAAAAAGAGATAGCATGCTTTTGAGATTTAGGGAGCCATTTGACCAATATGCTTTGCCAGTTCCCCACTGGTTGGTTGATTGAGATAGGGTTTCACAAATCCCAGGATTTGCTACAACCTATATACCATGCCCAATTTATGTTATGTTAGAGAGGACTTTCTATATAATAGGTAAACTCTTTATCAACTATTATGCTCTAGCTTGCTTTTCTTCTTGTTATGTGATTATATTCAGAACTATTATTTTCTATGTCTGTCATTAACAAAAGAAAAATATCAGTAATCTTACTTTGGCATTTCCTATTTTATTTTTACATTTTCAGGAAACCACTGAAGTATAATTGCCTACTTTTACCAGTTATTCAAAATAATCATAGAAAGGAAACAAATGGAAAGCCATAGAAAACACAAATCAAAATCACAGGAAATTCCAGCAGACTAGAAATATTGGCCAAGAGAAAGGCAGATAATTAAAGACAAACTGATAAATATATCCTTCAAAGTTGAATAAATCTTTTTTTTGTTTTCTTATTTTGCTATAAGAAGTCTAGAGTTTATCCTTCTGTTTCATTTTTATGCCAAATATGTAGTTTGTGCTTTTGTAGTTTTGGGTGAAACATTAGGAGATTGAAGTAATATACCATGGATATGATTTCCCCTCCTTCTACTCTGCCCAGTTCCTTCCTACCTCTCCTCTTATCTAGATCCACTGCCTTTCTGTCTCCCATTAGAAAGGAAACAAGCTTCTAAGGAATAATTACAAAATAAAAATAAAATATAATAAGAAAAAAACAAAAAATAACCTTGTACTAAAATCCTTTTCTTTTAATTATTTACACTCCAGATTTTATTTCCTTGCCCTTGACCAACCTCTGACTGTGCCACATCTCATACCTCCTTCCCAGCCCCCAGTCTCCATGAGGATGTCCCCACCACCCACCACCCACCACCTACCCAACCAGACCTCAAACTCCCTAGGGCCTCCAGTCTGTTGAGGGTTAGATTCATCTTCTCTGACTGAACCCAGACCTTTCAATCCTCTGCTGTTTATGTGTTGGGGGCCTCATATCAGCTGGTTTAGGTTGCCTGGTTGGTGGTCCAGTGTTTGAGAGATCTCAGGAGTCCAGGTTAATTGAGAATGCTGGTCCTCTTATAGGTTAGCCTTCCTCATCAGCTAATTTGAGCTATTCCCTAATTCTCCCACAGGGGTCAGCAGCTTCTGGCCATTGATTAGGTGAAAATATCTGCATCTGATTCTTTCAGCTGCTTGTTGGGCAGGCTAGGTCCCTTTCTGTGAGTGCTTCATAGCCTCAGTAACAGTATCTGGCCTTGGGACCTTCCCTTTAGCTGGATCCCACTTTGGCCCTGTCATTGGACCTTGTTTTCCTCAGGTTCCTCTTCATTTCCATCCCTGCAGTTTTTTCAGACAGGAACAATTATGATTCAGAGTTTTGATTGTGGGATGGCAACCCCCTCCCTCACTTGATGCCCCATCTGTCTCCCTGCTGGAGGTGGGCTCTATAAGTTCTCACTCCCTACTATCCAACATTTCGTCAAAGGTCCCTCCCTTTGAGTCCTGAGAGTCTCTCACCTCCCAGGTCTCTGGTACATTCTAGAGGGTCCCCCCAACTTCCTACCTTCTGAGGTTGATTGCTTCCATTCTTTTGGCTGGCCCTCAGGGCTTCAGACTTTTTCCCTCACCCAATACCATAGCAGGTTCCCCTCATTGTCCCCCAACACCCTTCTACTTTCCCTCCCAGGTCCCTCCTTCCCTTCCCACTTGTGATTCCTTTCTCCTCCCTCCCAAGTGGGACTGAGGCATCCTCACTTGGGCCTTTCAGCTTGTTGACCTTTTAGAGTTCTGTGGACTGTATCTTGGGTATTCTGTACTTTTTTTTTGGCTAATATCCACTTATTAATGAGTACATGCCATGCATGCCTTTTGGGTCTGAGTTACCTCACTCAGGATGATATTTTCTAGTTCCTTCCATTTGCCTGCCAAACTCAGGATGCCCTTGTTCTTAACAGCTGAGTAGTACTCCATTGTGTAAATGAACCACATTTTCTGTATCCATTCTTCTGTTGAGGGTCATCTGGGTAGTTTCCAGCTTCTAGCTATCACAAACAAGTCTTCTATGAACATAGTGGAACATGTGCCCCTGTGGCATGGTGGGGCATCTGTTGAGTATATCCCCAAGAATGGTATTTCTGGATCTTCAAGTAGATCTATTTCCAATTTTCTGAGGAAACTCCAGATTTATTTCCAGAGTGGTAGTACCAATTCGCAATCCCCCCAACAATGGAGGAGTGTTCCTTTTTCTCCACATCCTTGCCATCATTGTTGTCACCTGAGATTTTGATCTTAGCCATTCTTATTGGTGTAAGGTATAATCCCAGTGTAGTTTTGATTCATATTTCTCTGATCACTAAGGACTTTTTCTTTTCAGCTATTCAAGAGCAAAACATTGCTCTTTTGTGAATATATTCTCGGTTTAGCTCTATACCCCACATTTGATTGGGTTGTTTGGTTTTTTTGGTGGTTAGCTTCTTGGTTTTTTTTTTTTTTTTTTTTTTTTTTACATATTTTGGATATTAGTCCTCTATCAGTTGTGGGATTAGTGAAGATTTTTTCATAATCTGTAGGTTGTCAGTTTGACTTATTGACTAGGTCATTTACCTTACAGAGGCTTTCCAGTTTCATGAGGTCCCATTTATCAATTCTTGATCTTTGACCATGAACCATTGGAGTTGCGTTTAGGAAATGTCCCCCTTTGCCAATGAATTCAAGGCTCTTTCCCTATTTCTCCTCTATTAGATTCAGTGCATCTGGTTTTATGCTGAGGTCTTTGAGCCATGTGGACGTGAGTTTTGTGCAACATGACTGATATAGTTCTATTTTTATTTTTCTACACACAGACTACCAGCTAGACCAACACCATTTATTGAAGATGCTTTCTTTTTTTCCATTGTATATTTTCAGTTTCTTTGTCAAAGATCAAGTGTCCCTAAGTGTTTGGTTTTATTTCTGGGTCTTCAATTCTATTCCATTGATCAAAGTGTCTGTATCTG
This sequence comes from Mastomys coucha, assembly GCF_008632895.1. Lineage (NCBI taxonomy): Eukaryota > Metazoa > Chordata > Mammalia > Rodentia > Muridae > Mastomys > Mastomys coucha. Next base: position 12,412,262 of record NW_022196900.1, read on the forward strand.
TACCAATACCACAATGTTTTTAGCACTACTGCTCTATAGTAAAGCTTGAGGTCAGGGATGGTCATTCCACCAGCCATTCTTTTACTCTTAAAATTGTTTTTGCTATTCTGGGTTTTGTCTTTCCAGATGAATTTGAGAATTGCTCTTTGCATGTCTTTAAAGAATTGTGTTGGGATTTTGATGGGGATTGAATTGAATCTATAGATTGCCTTTGGTAGGATGGCAATTTATACTATATTAATTCTGCCAATCCATGAGCCTTAGAGATCCCTCCATTTTCTGAGATCTTCGATTTCTTTCTTGAGATACTTGAAGTTATTGCCATATCTTTCACTTGTTTGGTTAGAGTCACACCAAGATATTTTTTATTATTTGTGACTATTGCAAAGGGATTTGTCCCATAATTTTTTTCTCAGCCTGTTGATCATGTGTAAAGGAAGGCTACTGATTTATTTGAGTTAATTTTATATCTGGTAACTTTGCTGAAGTTGTATATCAGATGGAGAAGTCCTCTGGTAGAATTTTTTGGGTCTCTTTTGTATATTATCATATCATCTGCAAATAGTGATACCTTGATTTCTTCTTTACCAATTTGTATCCCCTGGTTCTCTTTTTGTTGTCTTATTGTTCTAGCTAGCACCTAGAGTATATTGAATAGGCATTGGCAGAGTGGGCATCCTTGTCTTGTCCCCAATTTTAGTGATATTGCTTCATGTATGTCTCCATTTAATTTGATATTGGCTGTTAGTTTGCTGTAAATTGCTATTATTATGTTTAGGTATGGGTCTTGAAATCCTGATCTCTCCAATACTTTTACCATCAAGGGGTGTTGTATGCTGTCAAATGCTTTTCTACATTTAAGTAAATGATCATGTGATTTTTTTCATTTAATTTGTTTATACAGTAGATTACATTAATGGATTTTCCTATATTGAACATATTTTGCATCTCTGGTATGAAGCTTACTTGATTGTGGTGAACGATGGTTTTGATGTGCTTTTGGATTAGGTTTGCAAGAATTTTATTGAGTATTTTTGTATCAATATTCATAATGGAGATTGGTCTGAAGTTCTCATTTTTGGCTGGGTCCTTTTGTGGTTTAGGTATCAAAGTAATTGTGGCTTCATAGAACTAGTTCTTTCTGTTTGTATTTTATAAAATAGTTTGAGGAATAGTGGCATCAGGTCTTCTTGGAAGGTCTGATAGAATTCTGCACTAAGTCCATCTGGCTCTGGTCTCTCTCTCTTTTTTTTTTTTTTTTTTTTTTTTTTTTTTTTTTTTTTTTTTTTGGTTGGGAGGTTTTTAATGACTTCTTCTATTTCCTTTGGGCCTGTTTAGATAGTTTACCAACTCCTGATTTAACTTTAGTATGTGGTATCTGACTAGAAAACTATCCATTTCATCTAGATTTTCCAGTTTTGTTGAGCATGAGCTTTTATAGTAAGATCTCATGATTTTTTTTGAATTTCCTCCATTTCTGTTTTTATGTCTCCCTTTTGGTTTCTGATTTTGTTAACTTTGATACCACTTCTGGGCCCTTTAGTTAGTTTGGCTATTGGTTTATCTACCTTGTTGATTCTCTCAAAAGAAGAAAAAAACAGCTTTGGGTTTGCTGATTCTTTGTTCTCTTTTTTTTCTATTTGGTTGATTTCGACCCTGAATTTGATTACTTCCTGCCTTCTACTCCTCTTGGGTTAGTTTGCTTCTTTTTGTTCTAGAGCTCTCAGGTGTGCTTTTTAGTTGTTAGTATAAGATCTCTCCAGTTTCTTTACTAGGATACTTAGTGCTGTAAATTTTCCTCTGCTTTCATTGTGTCCTATAAGTTTGAGAATGATGTGCCAGCATTTTCATTAAATTCCACGTAGTCTTTAATTTCCTTCTTTCTTTCTTCCCTGACCAAGTTATCATTGAGTAAAGAGCTGTTCAAGTTTCCACATGTATGTCGGTTTTCTGTTGTTTTTGCTGTTATTGAACACCATCCTTAGGCCATGGTAATCTGATAGGATACATGGGATTATTTCAATCTTCTTGTATTGGTTGGGGGTTGTTTTGTGTATTGTCGATTTTGAAGAAGGTACTATGAGGTACTGAGAAGAAGATGTATTCTTTTGTTTTAGGGTGAAATATCCTGTAGATAAGTGTTAAATCCATTTGGTTCATAACCATTGTGGATGGCCTGGGTGTTGTTTGTATTTAGATGTTAATTTTGCTTTCCAAGAAGGGGTTGTCTGGAATGTGGTATGAGTCATATATTTAAATGACTTCCTGTGAAACTTCCCCTAATGAATAAAGGAGCCAATCACAGAGCCAGTAGGCAGGGCTTTCAGGCTGGATAGGGGAAGAGAGTAAGCAGTAGAGAGATAGGGTCTTTTTAGATGGGGATAGTGAGAGGACAAGATGTAGCTACTAGTGTCTCCTGATCTGCCAAGACTAGCCACTGGAGAATTTAGATTTAATTTGGCTTACAAGATTAGGATTTTAGTTGTTGTGCCCAGCAACTGAGTTATCATTGTTTCTGAGCTAAGTTTGTGTGGTGTTTTCCTTCATGCAGCATGTCGACTAGGTTCCAGAGAGAAAGGTACAGTAGCAAAGCGTCGGTTTTCCTAATGTGCACCACAAAAGGCCATGGGAGTTTTGAAGCATGGGGTTGGCCTGGTAGTGACCTGCCAGTGGGAACTTAATGAGCTGGGTGGAGAGATTTTGGAGCTGAGTCAGACAGTCTCCTTGAGATAAGAACAGGCCAGCCATTGTCTGCTGGGACAGAAAGTAGCTGGGTCTAGTGCAGGATGGTGCCAAGTTTTTAATATTTCCTGCAACACATAACTCCATTAGTTTCATTGTGTTTTTGTTTAGTTTCTGTTTCAATGACCTGTCCACTGGTGAGAGTGGAGTGTTGAAGTCCCCCACTATTATTGTGTGAGGTTCAATGTGTGCTTTAAGCTTTAGAAAATTTTCTTTTATGAATGTATGTTCCCTTGCATTTGGGGCATAGATGTTCAGAATTGCGACTTTCTCTTGGTGGATTTTTCCTTTGATGAATATGACGTGTCCTTCTTCATTACCCTTGATAACTTTTGGTTGACAGTCTATTTTAATGGATATTAGGACGGCAATATCCACTATTGCTTGTTTCCTGGGACCATTTGCTTGGAAGACCTTTTTCCATCCTTTTACTCTAAGATAGTATTTGTCTTTGTTATTGAGGTGTGTTTCTTGTATGCAACAAACTGCTGGACCTTATTTGCATATCCAGTCTAGTTCATGTATGTCTTTTTATAGGTGAGTTGAGTCTATTAATATTGAGAGATATTAAAGAGAGACTTCTGTTGGTTCCTGATATGTTTCTTTTTGTAGGTAACTTTGTGTGCTTGTGATTCTCTCCCTTTGGCTTTGTTGTAAGATGCCTAATATCTTGTCTCTTTTTTGGTGTAGGTGCCTTCCTTGTGTTAGAGCTTTCCTTCTAGGTTCCTCTGTAGGGATCTATTGGTAGATTGGTACTGTTTCAATTTGGTTTTGTCCTGGAATATTTTGGTTTCTCCATCTATTGATTGAGAATTTTGCTGGGTATAGTACCCTAGGCTGGCATTTTTGTTTTCTTAGAGTCTGCATGATTTCTGAATAGGCTTTTCTGGCTTTCATAGTCTCTGTTAAGAAATCTGCTGTAATTCTGATAGGTCTACCTTTGTATGTTACTTAGTTTTTTTCCCTTGTTTCTTTGATCTGTATGTTTAGTGCTTTCATTATTATGTAACAAGAGGATTTTCTTTTCTGGTCCCACTTATTTGGTGCTCTATAGGCTTCTTGTACCTTTATGGTTATCTCTTTCTTTAGGTTGGGGAAGTTTTCTTCAATGATTCTGTTGAAGACATTTTTAGGTCCTTTGAGCTGGGAATCTTCCTTCTGCTCTATTCCAGTTATTCTTAAATTTGATTTTTTTTTATTGTGTCCTAAATCTTCCAGATGCTTTTATGTTTTGAACTTTCTTTAACAGTTGTGTCAGTCTCTTCTATGTTATCTTCAACACCCCCGAGTCTCTCTTGTAGCTCTTATATTCTGTTGGTGATTCTTACATCTGTAATTCCTGACTTATTTCCTAGGTTTTCCATTTCCAGGTTTGCCTCCAATTGTGTTTTTGTTATTGTTTCTACTTTCACTTTTAGTTCTTGGACTGCTTTATTCAATTCCTTTACCTGTTCGACTGTGTTTTCCTGTATTTCTTTAAGTGATTTATTTGTTTCCTCTTTAAGGGCTTCTACCTATTTACCTGTGTTTTCCTGTATTTCTTTCCTCCTTAAAAGACTCTATTATCTTCATGAGATAGGATTTTAGGAGAGCTTCCTCTTTTTCAGGTGTGTTGTATTCAGGGCTTGCTGTGGTAGGAGAGCTGCGTTTGAATGATGCCCACATATATTGGCTTTTATTGCTTATGGTCTTGGGCTTGCCTCTCACCATCTGGTTATCTCAAGTGTTTGCTGGTCTGGGTGACTCTGTCTGGAGTCTGCCTCTTTTGTCCCTGGGTTGTGTCAGGTCTTCAGGTTGGCTTCTGGCCCTTGTGGGACCTTCCAGCTAGGGACTCTTCAGAGGGGCAAAGACGCTGCTGATCTGTTGCCCTGGCTGCAGTAGAACTCCTGGGAGGCCTTCAAACTGTCTTCAGAGAAGCAGTCAAGCTGTTATCCTGTGTGAAGATGTTCTCCAGGGGCCCTATGTACTGTAGTTTCTTTTTCCATGTGTGCAGAAGAACTCCCTCTGGGGAGACTTTCAGTCTGTTGGGTCAAGTGCCCTGCATGCCACAGAGCCCCTGAGAGGTCTTCAGACTGTGGTGTCTCTTGCCCAGTTGCCATGTGTACAGAGGGGTCCCTGGGATGCCTTCAAGCTGTGATGTCTTCAAGGGAGGAGACCAGCTGGTGATCAGTTGCTCACTAGCTCTGTGTACAGCAGATCTCCTGAGATGTTGCTGGCTGTAGTGTCAGTTGCCAGACTCCTCTGAGTACATTGGATCCTCTGGGATGGTTCAAAATATGGTGCCTTCATGGAAACAGACCAGCTAGCAGTCTGTCCCAGCAGAAAGGACTAGGCAGAAAGGGTGGAAGGGGTATGATATTCAGGGGGTGGGGATTTTGGTGGGTGATGGATCCTGAGTCCACTCAGCTCCCAGGAGGCAGTTCTGGGACTTTAGGGGGTGGGGGTATTTACCAACTGCTCTGAGTGCAGCAGATCCTCTAGGATATGTCTTCAAGGAAGAAGAACAGCCAGGAGTCTGCCCCACCAGAAAGAACCTGGCAGAAGGGGCCAAAATCCTTTTCAAATCAATGTTTTCTTTGACCAAGGTCTCTATTTCCTATACTGTGTTTTTGGTGCCTAAGAGTCCCTCTCCATCTCTTTTGGTGAGCCTGGCCGCTGTGGTTCCTGTTCAAGTTCCTAAATTTCTCATTCTGGATTTTCTTCAGTTTGAGTATTCTTTACTGATTTATTTCTACTTTTAGGTCTTAATTTTTTTTATTGATTTCCTTACATTGTTTGTTTATTTTCATAGATTTCTTTAAGGAAGTTTTTCATTTCCTCTTAAAAGAAGTTTTTCTTAGGGAAATGGATGGATCTAGAGAATATCATCCTGAGTGAGGTAACCTAATCACAAAAGAACACACATGGAATGCACTAACTGATAATTGCCTATTAACCCAGAAGCTTGGAATACCCAAGATACTATCCAGAAACCACAAGGAACTCAAGAAGAAGGAAGACCAAAGTGTGGATACTTCGATCCTTCTTAGGAGAGGAAACAAAATACCCATGCATGGAATGAGTTGCAGAGACAAAGTATGGAGCAGAGACTGAAGGTAGGACAATCCAGAGACTGCCCCCATATGGGAATCTTTCCCATATACAATCACCAAACCCAGACACTATTGTGGATGCCAGCAAGTGCTGGCTGACAGGAGCCTGATATAGCTATTTCCTGAGAGGCTCTGACAGTGCCTGACTAATACAGAAGTAGAGGCTCACAGCCATCCATTGGACTGAGCACAGGGTCTCCAACAAAAGAGTTAGAGAAAGGGCCCAAGGAGCTGAAGGGGTCTGCAGCTCCTTAGGACAAACAACAATAAGAACTAACTAGTACTGTCAGAGCTCCCAAGGACTAAACTATCAACAAAAGAGTACACATGGTGGGACTCATGGCTCCAGCAGCATATATATAGCAGAGTTGGTCATTAATGGGAGGAGAGGCTCTTGGCCCTCTGAAGGATCTATGCCCCAGTGTAGGGGAATGTCAGTGCCAGGAAGCCGGAGAGGGTGGGTTGATGAGCAGGTGGAGTGGGGAGGGACTAGGTTTTTTGTTTTTTTTTTGTTTGTTTGTTTGTTTGTTTGTTTTTTCCAGAGGGTAAACTGGGAAAGGGGATACCATTTGAAATATAAAGAAAATATCCAATAAAAAATAAATAAAGTTTATCCTATTCATAAAAGCTATTTTGAGGTTTTTGTTTTCTGCTTCAACTGTGTTGCAATTCTCAGCACCTACTATGATAGGGTTGCTGCAATCTTGAAGAGACATATTGTCCTGGCTCTTATTGCTTGTGTTTTTACGCTGGAGTCTATGGGTTTGTGATGACTGGAATTCTAGGTGGTGATATCTGGTCTTGTCTTTGGTGGGTGGGTGTTTTGTTCCTTGGTTCTTTACCCTCTTCAGTTCATAGGAGGGTATGGTAGTTGTGTGTTGCCTGGCAGGGGATTTTCCCTGGATCCTTCTATATCTTGCCACTGGGAGTTCAACTAAAATATGTTTCTAAGAATTGGGACCTGACACTTAGGAATGTGGATGGGTTGAGGGGACATTGAGGGGGTCCACGGGATGCAGAAAAGCAGGATTTGCTTGGTCCCCTGGGAAAGGAGGAAGAATGTGAAGAGACCCTAGCAGGTAGTGTGCTTCAGAGCTGATAAAAAAAATGTGGGGATTGGATTTGAAAGCGAGAGGGAGAGTGGAGATCTCAATTTGGCTTACCTGTTTTTCTGTCTTCTCTGGCAGGCATAAATCCAGTTCCCATGAATAACTGCTAGAATTTGAGTTAAGGAATACAAGATGAGTTGGGAGGAAAGCAGGAAGACATGTGCTTTTCACTGGAAATGGGTGCAGAGAAGAAGGAGAGGCCACTGCAGCATGTCTGATACAAAACTGGGGGTGAGACTGGTGTCTTGGATCCTGAGAACAGGGAGAGGTGAAGATCTCCAGTTACCCTACCAGCTTCCCTGGAGGGAATACCCTAGCTTTCTTTTTTCACTTGCTTTTAGGAACCATCCTACTGCTGTGCCTATGCTTCTCCTGTGGTTCTTTTGTGGCATCATATTTTGTATATCAGAAACGAGCTGCATATTCATGACCTCTAAGCTTTCCAAATATACTTTCTGTGGCTGTTAATCATATGTTATTAAATAGCATACATAGAATGATATGCTATGGTCTTCTGTCAGCTTCTGGCCTACACTGGCTGGTCTTGCTAACTTGGGAATAGAGTACCATTTATCTCTTGTTTATGTTTAGATGGGATATTTGAGCAGTATGTTAGCTTTCTCTCAATGGTCATCATACAATACTCAAATCAAAGAACTTGAAGAAGAAGAGTAGCGTTTGACTCACAGCTTTGGAGGTTTCACAGCCCACTCTTGTCTGCCTTAAGGTATGTATAAGGTAGAAATGGTATGACAGAAGGACATTGTAGAAAAGAACATTTCTCCTCAGGTTGTCTAGGAAATAGAGAGATGCAGGAGGAGTCTAAGAACAAAAAATACCCTGTAAAGATATCCTGACAGTGATATAATTTCTCCAGTCAGGCACCATCTCCCAAAAAGCCTATTCAGAATCAACATAGCACTTGGTTAAATCATTGATCAAGGGAAAACCCCGACAAGATTCTTACCACCCAGCAGCATCACAAGTTGGAAACAAACTTTCAACACACAAAGCTTCTGGGAGAGATTTTCACAGATTTAACCCATGAAATGCAAGGATGGAAATTGGTTAAATATACTTATATCTGGAAGAGCGACCTTTTCTTCCTATTCAAGCATGACTTCATGATAGCATTTAATAGCTAATGCCTCCCAGTTATAGTATCTGTTTCAACCTTAATGCTGCTGTTCATATACTACTACAACAAGATACGATCCTAGGGCACCTGGAAAATATTTATCTTCAATTTTTTTTTAAGTTATCAGTCCAAATTTTTCATTTCATGAGTAGTAGGTTTCAATACTTCCCAATGAGGACTATGTTCTTGGCACACTATACAGGCCAAGTGATTTAGACAAACTTCCTTAGGCCCTTAGCTACTATGACGACTGTTCTCTCCTCTATTCTCATGCTTGGTGCTCCATAATTCCACCTGAAAGCCAAAGGACCATTTTTAACAACTGATCAGTCTCTCTGCTTTCACAACTTATATTTTATTTGCAAATTAATTGTTCTTAGCCCCTTGTCATTTTCTACTTCATATATAATTTTTAGTCATGCATAACTATTCACTTCTATTTTCATTATCCTTATTATGTTTCCAATAGTTCTCCAGTACTGTTTATTTTGAACCAAAACACTACAGAAAAATCTGTATTATATAGGTTTAAATTAAGTATATACAAAGCTAATTTTTAAAGAAAAGAAGAAATGTGAATGCCCTACCAAAATTTTTGTGTTTGCTTGTAATAACATAGTAAGCATCAAATTTGGCTAACAGACACTAAGGTACAGTTAGATAAAAGGAAACAATGTCTTTTCTTCTATTATACAGAAGCGTGACTATAGATATTCACTACATGGTTTATAAAAACTAAGAGATGGATATTAGATGTTTCTAGCACAAAGAAATACTAAGAGTTTCAAACATTATTTTCAACATTATATCATGTTCACAGATATCATAACGCCACATGTTACACCATGAAATAAACAAAATTTCTGTATAAGTAGTAAAACAATAATAAAACTATAAAGAGATCAAAAACACAACAAAAAACTCTATTGGTTTATAAATGAAACAATATTGATTTTTTTCCTGCTAATTTATTTTTGCTATGTTTGATCCCTTAAGATAGAACCAAAATTTAACTATATTCAACAAATTGCCAAGTGGCTGAGTAATTGATGAACAATTAGCATAAGCTGAAAATTGAACAATTAAAATTAATACCCATAGTATCTTTATATCTACTTTAGGTTTGCTACTTCCTTTTATAGATTTTTCTCTGATTCAAAAATAGTTCTGGATAATCTCACCAACCACCACTCCTTTGGCAAATATTTGTCCAGATATTTCCTGAGTCTGAGTGATCATACAGGTCCCCAGTCTTGCTTTTACCTCTGTGCTTTATTACTTTTCCTCTTAAAGATTTCACGACATCCTTTTACTCACTACTCAGTTAAGCATTACTTTTATCTTTAATGTACAGATTAACAAATAATCTGAGTTACTCCAGGTTATAGAATTTAACTAGTGCATACATTTTAGAATAATTTATCATATTCCTTTAAGAAAACCACAGTTTTGTGTGTATTTCAAGAACTTCTTTAGGACCAAGTTAGTTGATAACATTACTGTATAGGAATTCTATCATCATGTTAGAACTAGCATCTTCCCTTATTTTCTGTGGATATGCTGCAAGAGTTTCAATAGATACATACAACTGTAGGTCAGTCTCGAACCTATGTATATTCTTCCTTTTCCTTTACGCCTGCTGCAATAGGAGCCTAACAAGTGTCTCATTTTGATAAAAAAATTTGCATTTGGAAACTATTGTTAATTAAGTAAGGGTGACTTGAATAAAAGAGGATGATTCCACAATCATTGATCTACTGACTAGGAGAATTCTTAAGTTATTAAAAGATACCTAGTGAAAACATTTTGGACTTACATGTTAGAGGAATGAGTCACATCCTGGGCAGAACTGAGCAAGATAGTGAAAACTTTGACCCTGCTACTCAGAATAGCACAAAATTTAAAATTTATGAGCTGGTTATTTCTGGAACATTCAGCTTACATTTCAGACCATGTCTGACTGCAGATAACTGAACTTTGGAAAATGAATTCACAGATGAGAAGAAAGTGCTCTAACTGATAAGACTACGTGTGTTACACAACTTTTTACCTATAGAAAGGGCTTGATCTGTTCACATAATTATCATGGGAAAATAAAGTTCTTTACAAAGTGCTGTGAATAACAGAAAATATTCTTTTAGAAGTATTTTACACTCAAAAATGTAGCTAAAGAAAAGAAATCAGACTTGATTGTCTATGATCAAGACTTTAAATATATGAAGTATTTTGCTGGCAGTGTTTCCTAAGTTGAGGGGTTTAATGGCTAGAAAAGCAAATGCATGTTCTAAATGCTCAGCTTAGCTCCTTTCAGCACTTCAATCTCTACACTTGGCAAATTCATGACAGGTAAAACAATTTCTTTTCTGCTTTGAACATATTTTCTCTGTTGGATCATTTTGCTTCTAAGAGAAAAGCAAACCTTGAAAGCTTAACATACAGGAAAGAATGTGGGGAAAATTCATGCCCACCATTTGGTATTGCAATCAAATTTTCAAAGTTGCAACATTCCAATCAAACATAATTTTTTTCAACATGTTCACTCTAGGTCTTTTGTTCTCAAATAAATTTGTACATCTTTTCTTTTTCTTATTTTACATTTCTGTTCCTTACTTCTTTTAATTATTTTGGTACTATAACATAATTACATACTTTTTGCCTTCCCTTTCCTTTCTCCAAACCCATCTACATATTCATCCTTGCTCTGTTGTAAATTCATGGCCTCTCGTTTCATTAATTGTTACACGTATGTAAGTATATACAACTATATTCCTAAATGCAGACATAAAATCTGTCCAATTTGTATAGTGTCACTTGCTTGTTCTCTGGATTGACAAGTTAGTATTGTGGACTTCCTGCTCTGTTCTCAGACTTCCTCAGTTGCCTGTAATTAAAATGTTCTCGCTCCTTCTCTTTGATGACCTCGTACCCATAGATACTCATTTGCTAACACCTGAATGAATGAATGCCACCTTTCCCAAGTGCCTAGAAACTCAAGAAGAAGGAAGACCAAAGTGTGGATACTTCTATCCTTCTTAGAAGGGGGAACAAAATACCCATGGAAGGAGTTACAGAGACAAACTATGAAGCAGAGGCTGAAGGAAGGACAATTCAGAGACTGCCCCATATGGGAATCCTTCCCATATTCAATCATTAAACCCAGACACTATTGTGGATGCCAGCAAGTGCTGGATGACAGGAGCTTGATATAGCTGTCTCCTGAGAGGTTCTGACAGTGCCTGACTAATACAGAAGTAGAGGCTCATAGCCATCCTTTGGACTGAGTACAGGATCCCCAAATGAAGGAGCTAAAGAAAGGATCCAAGGAGCTGAAGGGTTTGCAGCCCCTTAGGATAAACAACAATATTTACTAACTAGTACCCTCAGAGCTCCCAGGGACTAAACCACCAACCAAAGAGTACATGTGGTGGGACTCATGGTTCCAGCAGCATATGTAGCAGAGGATAGCCTAGTGGGTCATCCATGGGAGGAGAGACCCTTGGTCCTGTGAAGGTTCTATGCCCCAGTATAGGGGAATGCCAGGGCCAGGAAGCAGGAGAGGATGGGTTGGTGAGCAGGCAGAGTGGGGAGAGAACAGGGTTTTGTTTTTCTTTTTCCAGAGGGGGGAACTGGGAAAGGAGATATAATTTGAAGTGTAAATAAGAAAATATCTAATAAAAAATGGAGTTTAATATTATCTTTGAGGCCTACAACTGGCCCCTGAATATTCTCTACAACCTCATCATCTGAATTTTTTATCTCGATATAAAGTGAAATGAATCTGCTGAAGATGCTTAAGTCTGTATACTTAAAGTATGAGCACTTAAAAAAATAACTTCATAGTAAATGAGTAAAATTTATCTAGTTTAAAATACTTGCATATTAGCTTATTAAATTTGTTTTTCTCCAATAGTTTATCCTCAAATAACTGTATTCTCCTTAACTTATTTATGATTATGCAGTTTTGTTGTTTATGTACCTTTTTCCACCATGATAGTATCAATTCATAAATAATGATAAGTCTATTTCTCTAAACTCTTTCAAGTTATCATCTGTCATGGTTTTTTGTTTTTTAATTAAAGCATAATTACATAATTTCTCCTCTTCTTGTCCTCTTCCACCCCTCTAGTTTCCCTTCTCTCCAACCTCTTCTATGTCTTCTCTTCATCCCCTCTCCATAAATAAAAATATCTGTTTTTTATATTATATGCATAAATATATAAACATAACCCACTCTTTCTATATGCTTTGGTTTATGTGTATATTATTTCTAGGCTGACCAGTTTGTATTGAAAGACCAAATCTTATTTAGTAATATGGTATGAACATAGGTCACCTCAAAACCTACACTGAAATTTTGATATCATTGTGAAGCTGTTTTGAGGAGGGATTGAGGGGGCATGTTATAAAATAGTAAGTATAGATATGAGTCTTGCATGATAGTGTTTACCTGGAATGTTAGTGTTTGAGAGGCTAAGACAGGAAAATAGCAAGTTGGAAGCCCAAATCTATATTATATAGTGTTCCAGACTAGTCTGGCCTATGTCACAAAGCCTTGTCTAAAATAAAGCAAATAAGAAGGGTGAATATCTCCTGACTAGCATCAGTGCCATTATAAAAAGGCATACTCAACCTATTTTCTTTTTTGATTCCTCATCTCACCATGTGATCAAGCAGTATTCCTCCCTGTACAAGAGGACAGACAGTTCATAGTGGATTCAGAATCATCTAACCAGTCAGCCTCTTGATACTGAATTTTATAGACTCCAGCACAGTAAAATCAACACGTTTCTGTACAATAGAAGTGAGAGGACCCCAATGGAGAAGTTAGGGCAAGGACAGTAGAAGCTGAAGGTATTTGCAACATCATAGGAAGAATAACAATATCAACCCAAACACACTCCCCAAAGCTGCCAGAGACTAAACTACCAACCAAAGAATACACAAGGGGTATCCATGGCTCCATCTGGATATGTAACAGAGGAATGTCTTATCTGGCATCATTGGAAGGGGAGCCCCTTGGTCCTGTGGAGACTTGAAGACCCAGGATAGGGGAATGCTATGGCACTGAGGCAGTAGTGGGTAGGCAGGTGATGACCCAGTATAGGGGAATGCTATGGCACTGAGGCAGTAGTGGGTAGGCGGGTGATAACCCAGGATAGGGGAATGCTAGGGCACTGAGTCAGGAGTGGGTAGGCAGGTGGGGGAGTACCCTAACAGAGGTAAGGGGGAAAGGAGGAGAGGGGAGGCTTGTGGAGGGGAAACTGGGATGGGGGGGACAACATTTGAAACGTAAATAAATAAAATAATCAATAAAAAAAGAAAAGAGAAGAAGTTACGCAGTCAGGTATACCAGTAAGAATTTTTTCGTGGTTTGCGCATTTTAGGTGAGAAGACCCATTTTCTGTATGGGCCACACCTTCTGATTGCAGCCTATACAAGGAATATGGGAGAAGAATGTTCTTGTCCTTTGCCTGCTTGCCCTCACTCTAGTTCTTTTTCTCCTTCAATAGCAGTAGAATCAACATCTTTAGAATTCTGGCTTATACTTCAGAGCAGCTAAGACAGCCAGCCTTGTGGACTGTACTGAGCAACTCCTAGATTCTTGGATTTTCCATTAGGGAACAGCATTATTGGAACAGTTGGACCACAGTCTGTGAGCTACTCTCATAAATTCTCTCAGTTTGGTTTTTCTAGAGAACCCTGACTAATACGACCTAGAAAGGTCTCATTTATTTTCTTTTTTTATTTTCTACTCATCATTTATAGTCCCTCCAAAGTGATGCTGCAAAAGTTGCAATTCGATCATTTCCTTCTATATAACCATTATCTAGCACATGTCACTGGTCAATCAAATATGTGCAAAATGAGTCATAGTAAGTCTCTTTTAGAACTCTGCAGTATGTAAGCACTGCCTTTTGTGGCACAGATGATAATGGAAACACCACTGCTAGTATATAATGAGTTTAACTCTGAATCCTGGAAATGCTAGAAAACACTTTGCAGCAAATTACATGTGTTTTACAAATATCCACTTGAATGAGCCCTTTAATTAAAGGAGTGGGGTCAGCATTCACCTTGGTAGAACTTTTGTTGACTTCATCAAGGATGTAAAGTATTCCTTAGTAGTCAGAGTTTGCTGCATAGATTGGAGTTTGGAAAATTATAATATGCGATGTTTGAAGTCACAGATTTTTTGATAGATCAGAAACTATATCCAGAGGATTTGAATTACAGAGCTGAAGTGAGAGAGCAGCTTAGAGATACACTATAGAGCTGTCTGTCCTTCTGAGGCTCAATACAGCGGCTTTAAATCTGGATGAAAGATGTCTCACATACCCTACCCCTAGGCATAGCAGGATATTGTGAAGGTTATTGGTTACCTCCCACAACCTGATAACCAGGCCCAATTTTGAAAGACACCACTTACTTGTTTACTTACTTAATCAAACAAGGGCACATTGAGCTGGTGTCCAAGTAGAAACTTCACACCTACTGACTTAGCATTGATGGTGCTAGAAGAAACTATAAATGCTACCAAAGGAGAAAAGCAATCCTCAATATCATCCAGCTATGAATTCTGTAACCTAAAACATCAACCTGCCTGTACAATATTATGGTAAAATATTACAGGTAGATAGTACAGTAGTGGAGTAGGGGAGTAACCAAGCATATTTTTATTGGATGTAAGGTTACATCCCTGAGATGTAACCCAATACCTGACACGGCTAAAGTGGCCAAGAATCTGAGATTAGATATATTATGGACCTAGGGGAGGATCTACTTCTGTTATTCTGCCTTATGAACACAGTAATCACGACTCCTACATATTTCTGTACACACATGTCAATTCATAACTCAGCCCCCATCAGAGTCATTCACATAGAGACCCACAACTCAACAGAGATTGAGAGACTTTGAAGCATTCAACCCCAAATGTCTTTACCAAGCCTCTCCTCTCAAGGCAAAGAGAAGAGAAGGTAGAAAGACTATAAAAGCCACAAGTGATGTGTGGAAGAGAAGGTAGAAAGACTATAAAAGCCACAAGTGATGGGTGACTCCAAGGAAATAGCATCCTCCAGACACAACAGGACTGATGCACACATGAAGTCACAGAGACTGTGGCAAAATGCATAAAACTTATACAAGTTTAAAGCTGATAAAACTTCAAGATGAAGAAGTGAACACAAAGCCCCACCCTTACACAAGACATGATATACAGTAGTGACCTGATTCAAAACAAAAAGCAAGTTGTCCCCAGTGAAGTAACACTGAATATGTTAATCATATTCCAGAGCAGAATACATGCCCAGGAATGTGTTAGCCAACACAAGCCAGATCATGTTTGTGTTCTTTATTATCATTATTATTATTGCTGTTTCTGTTGTTATTGTGATAGCAGTAGCAGCAATAGTGGTAGTAGTAATAATAATAGTGGTATTTGGCTTGGTGTGGTAACTGTTGCCTCATTCATTTTTATTTTTATTGTTTATTTTAAATTTTGTTTCTTGTTCTGTTTTTTTTGTTTGTTTTTTAAGAGAGAGGGTGATACATAGGTAAATAGATTGATGATAGATAGATAATAGGTAGATAGAGAAAGAGGAGTGAGAGAAACATGAAGTGAGGTAGATACACAGGTCTGGAGAATTTGGAATGTGTTAGAAAAGGGGAAATAATATGGTCAAAATATATTTTATAAAATAAAATATAATAATAATAATAATAATAATAATAATAATAATAATACAATAGAAAAATTTGTTAGCATTACATTTTCTGGGGTTTTTTTCTGTAAGTCATTTTAAATATTCTCATTTGGAAACTATGTAATTTTGTGCTCCAGAGATATACAAGTAAACATAAAATATCAATATACCTCTCAACATTCTTCAAGCCAAAGGTCATATTACTTTACGTTATTCTAGGTTTCTGGAAATTTCTCTTTCTCTCTCTCTTTCATTCTTTTCCTTCTCTCTTTCTCTGTTTTTTTTTCTCTTTGTTTGAAGCAAGTTTCTATTAAAAAAATTTGGGATATAATATATTTAGAATAGTTCTCCCTGCTCTTTCTTCCCTCTAAATCCTTCCCTTAACCCTTCCCACTCTCCTTCAAATTCATGGTCTCTTTTCACTAGTTAGTAAAAATATTGCATGCTTATATTCCAAAATAGAACCTGTTCAGTCCATGTAGCTATTTGTATGTATGTTTTCATGGTTAGCCATTTGCCACTGGATAACAAGTTGATACATTTTTTCCCAGAGAAGGCTCCTCTCCTGCTCCCAGATTTTTTCAGTGGCTTGCAGTTCCTTTAGTAGGGCTTGGGCCGCATGCACATTTCCCTGTCCACACTGACAAGCCCATTTACTTCTTAAAACAGATTTTGGACATGATGTGAATTTAAAATGTATCACAGAAGTATATACCTTCATATCTAGTGATTGCAATAGTTATGCCTGGTAAAACCTTGATGCCTTCAAAAGATTATGAAGCAACTTCGTCACATTTTTTGAATTGAGTGTTATAAACCAAGTTTGTGAATGCACAAATAAATACTTATCAAAAGTTTAACTTGTACCACTTAAAAGACACTGAGATATCATTGTGCACAATTACTCTGTATAAGCAGCCACCTCTTTACCACTGGAAGGAAGTCCTGTTCCTCTCCAATATTAGAAATAATTCCCTGCATATCTAAGCATGGCAACAGTTAGGAAGATCGCGCCACCATGTCCTTTGGCAGATACTGTTCAGGCAGCACTTCCAACAAAACCAGCATTCTTGAATTTTAACATTGGTGTTTATAACAATTTCTGTGGGAATTCTAAAAGGATGCTCATTTGTGTTCTGTGTGTATGTTTGGATTATTTTCCAGAAGAAAAGCTTGTATCCCACATGGCAGAAAGAATGAAGCATGTAAAAAAAAAAAAAAAAAAGAATCAAAAAGGCAAACTTGTATGTGCTTATATGTGTGTGTTTCTTGGGCTTTCAGTTGTTAAAAGTATTATTTCAAATTCTGATTTATTTGTTTTTGGTTAGTTGGTTTGTTTTCTAAGAAGAGAAGGAAAAAAGTTCTGGAGTTGGGTGGGTGAGTAAGAGGGAGAAAATCGGGGAGAATTTGGAGGATGGGTCATCAATAACTGAATATATTGTATATTAAAAAATATTTTTAATATAAAAGTCCAAACAGAAGTTTAAACATGAAATGAAAATATGTTTACATTAGTTAAGTCATCCAGTCTAGTCTATGCTATTTTGTCACAGTAACTCACACTGATATGTGTATATATTCATTAGCAAAATCAAGAATTCTTTGAAGAGTATTTGGTAACTTCTGGTGTTGGAGCAGTAAGGATATAGACCATGTCCTACTGAGAAACATTAATTATTTCAGCAATTACTTTAAGTTATGGTTAGAGATGTACACCACCTTGAATAGTATCCCCTCCCATAGGGCTGACCAATCACTGGCACTCACAGCTGGAAACAGTAGTCACAACCAACTTTGCAAGGAATATTCATTATAAGAAAATCCACTGGGATTTGTACTTACTCTAAAATGAGGCCCCCAGCACTTATGTAGCAGTCATGCAGCTCAGTCTGCATGTGAGGCCCCAACAACTAGAGTGGAGGCTCTCCCTAACGCTGTAGCCTGACTGTGGAATCCATTCTCTAACAGGCCTGCCTTGTCTGGTCTCTATGGGAGCAGATGTACCTAGTCTGTCAGAAACTTGGTGCGCCAGAATAGGGAGATACCCATGGGAACCCCACCCACTCAGAAGAGAAGAGAAGGAAGGATGGAGGAGGGTCTCTATTATGGAGCAACCGAGAGGTGAGGCAGCATCTCAAATATAAATAATAAATAAACATATTAAGAAAAGAAAAGAAATAAAAAATATCCACTGGAACATGGAGACTGACTTAGCTAGGCTCTGACAAAAGTACAATGGAAGTTATACTTGCAGGATAGCAGAGTGGGGGCCTCCACAGATTTAACCTTCAATGCAACATGTATAACTATCTGAACTTGTCCAAAAAGTGTAAGAATTTTAAAGCTTTGGGAAATACCCTAAAGGCGTGCAGAAAAGAGGAAGGATGTTATGTAAGAAAGTCTGTAAAAATTCAATAAAAAGAGTGAAAGTCTATGACATTTGAATCATGACCCACTTCCTCCCTCTAGCCACCCCTATTTCCAGCTCAGTGGGATAGAAACTCTGCTTCATGTTAGATATCTTAGATGAAATGGAACAAACTCTTAGAAGGATATGAACTTTTGACACTGAGTCAAGAAGAGTCAGAAACTCTGAAAACCTGTAAGAAATATAGACTGAATTAGATAGCAAAGAACCCCTACTAAAAATAAGTCAACTATATATTTAAAGGAAAATTCTTACTCTTTCTCAAATTTTTGCTGTGTATAAAAGAGGAACACTTCCAAATTCCCTCCTTAATAGCAGTACTATTTTGATTAAAAAAAGTAATTAGCCTTGCCAAAGAAAATAAAGTGGTACATAATGTATTCTATGAATACAAGGACAAAAGTCTTCAATGATACTAACAAATCAAATCCATCATCATGTCACAATGATTAGAAGGTTGGTATATAGCTAATGAATATTAATTTAACTTAATTTGAAATCAATGAATGGACTTCATTATAATAGATACAATAACAAAAGATAAAACAGTCATAATTGTCAGTAGATATAGAAAAGCATTTGAAAGAAATCCAAAATATATTTACAATAAAAGTGCTGAAAGTGTTAGGAACCGAGAGAGAACTCTCAATTCATAAGGTTGAATATGCTGGCCCACATGCATAATGCACACACTTAGAGTCCCACAGGTAACATGACACTTAATGTGAATGGCTGAATACTTTCCCTAAATTCAGAAACAAGACAGAGATATTTACATCCACCACTTCTATTCAGTACTTTCCTGGCATTTTCAACCAGAACAGTTAGGCAGAAAGGAAAGATATACAGATGGTAAAGGAAGCAATAAAACTCTCTGTTCACCACACAGATGGTATTTTATTGTTCATTGTCTTGAGAAACACACTGAATTCCAACTAGTTAATCAACTCTTTATGCAAGGTTGCAGAAGAGAGATCAAAAATCAAAAATCAGTTATATCTTCTAAGCACTTACAACAGCAACATAAAAGTCATGATAAGGATATTTAGAAAAAAATTCTACTTAAATCATATCAATGTATAAGACATCTCAATACCACACAGAAACTTGTCAAATTAATTCTTAAAGAAAAATATATTATCAGCATTGATTAAAAATACAAGTAAAATGAAATATAGTTCATTTTCCAAGATTGAAAAAGATAGTGTTCAGGTGGCAATTCTTACCTGCTTCTTGCTCATTCTCATTCTAAAGTGCCTGCTGGTGTCCTTGCAAAATATTGAGACAGTTAAAAAGACCGTATGAAAATTGAAAGTAGTTTGAACAATTTAACATATCTTGAAATACATTGAAGTTAGAAGTCTGACACATTTCTGATTATAGAAGTCACTAAAAGGATACAGTAATCAAGAGAATGACTGGCATTGACACAATAAAACAGAAATGAATCAATAGAATATGAGAGACTCCATGACTTCCTATTTTATAACAGATTTGTAGATCTGCAACAAAACAAATAACAGACAAAGAAAAATAGATAAATTGAACTTCACTATATTTTAAAGTATACTTCAAAGAACAGTATGGGAAATAAAATAAAAATACATAATACAATGGGAAAGGGTTGCAATTTCTATGCCTATATTTTGGGGGTATTTTATCTGAATATATGAAGAATTATTATAAGTCTATAATAAAAATTAAAATAGAAAGAGATTACCATTAAAAAAGATATGTAAATATTCTAGACAAACATGCAAAGATGTTCCATAGCATTTACCAATGTAATCTTCTATACTTTAGGATGTTTATTCTGAATTTTAAGTTATGTTAGAATTAATGGATTGAATCATATTTTCCTAATTCAATATTCCTCATATTTTCCTCTCCGTCATGTGCTCTACACCAACTGGCTGCCTTTCTTCCTCCTATTGGTCCCCAACTCTTTCTCAATAAATGTATTTCATTTCTGATTTCTAGTCTTAAGATATCTTATTTCCCTCTAATTATCTCCTTTCTTAATTCTTGACTATAAATGTACAATAAGGCAGGCATAAATAAATAGACATATAAATCCATACATATAGATAGGTAGATGATAGACAGATGATAGACAGATAGATGATGGACAGACAGAGAGATAGGTTATAGTTTAAATAGAGACAAAGCTACAGATAGAAATAGAGATGGGTAGAAATAAAGGTAGCGATAGAGATAAACACATTCTATCAGGAGCCTGGTATAGCTGTCCACTGAGAGGCTCTGCCAGAGCCGGAACAATATAAATGTGGATGTACACAGCCAAACATTGTACTGAAGTGGGACTCAATGGAGGAGGTAGGGCTAGGACTAAAAGAGCTGAAGGGGTTTGCAACCCCATAGGAAGAACAACAATATCAGCCAACCAGATGCCCCATAGCTCACAAGGACTAAACCACAAACCACAGAATACACATGGGGGGGGACACCATGGCTCCAGCTGGATATGTAGAAGAGGATTTCCTTTTCTGTAATCAATGAGAGGGGAGCCCCTTGGTCCTGTGGAGGCTCAATGACACAGCATAGGGGAATGCTAGGGCACTGAGGCAGGAGTGAGTAGACTGGTGAGGGAGATGGAGAGCCCTTATTGAAGCAGGGGGTGGGGGAGGAGATAGGGGGTTTCTTGAGCGGAAAATCGGAAGGGCATAATATTTGAAATGTAAATAAGTAAAATAATCAATAAAATATGGAAACAAAGAAAAAGAAAACAAAAGAGAAATCTGGCTCAATTTGCTTCACATAATAATTTGCAGTTGTGTCTATTTTCTTGAAAAGTCATGATTACTTTTTTCCTTATAGCTAGAAAATTTTACTATGTATATGTACCACACTTTCTTTATCAATTAATCTGTTGATGAATGTCTAGACTGTTTCCACTTTCTGTATTTTGTGACTAATAGAATTATAAATATTGATGTACAAGGATCACTGTTCCAGATAATGGTCCAATCATACAATTAAATGAGACTTTCTGGAAGATATGGGATATATCTTCATAAGACTGTTTTTAAAAGTAGCTTCGTGGATACAACTATAATTTCAATATTTGTCACCAACTTAGTATCAAAACTTTATCAAGTAATGCTTTGAACTTTCTCTGGGGTACTTTAAGCCAATACATCACATATAGACCTTTGTCATGTTGTATAGTAGATATTTGTTTGACTGACATCATCAGTTCTCTCTCTCTCTCTCTCTCTCTCTCTCTCTCTCTCTCTCTCTCTCTATATATATATATATATATATATATATATATATATATATATATATATATATATATATGAGACCTTGTCCTGTTCCAGGAATAGATTTGACTACTCACTACTCAAGGGTCAACTCAAGTCTCTTCCTTTCCTGAGCATTGAACATACATACCAAAAATAAGGGAAGACTTGAAATCCACTTTAATGAAACTGAAAAACTTTGTGTTCTTAGCAAGTCTTTGTGAATATATTTTTCTTCTTGATGTTGCCAGAATTACAAAGCATGAAAATTTCAATTTTCTTGGTTCCAGTCTGAGAATGAGGCAAACACTGAAATGGCAATGCATGAGATTTTAGAGAACGCATGTCTTTGTAAATATCTCACTGCCACACCAGAAAGTCTGGAAGCTAATGTACCTTATAACATTGCTTTGTCTTAAATGTGAAATGCATAATTTTCTTACATGTTTACCAGTTGGGGAACTCTTTTACTTATACCTGAAAATATAGGTAGATATACCTTTTATTTAAATTGTAAAATGGAAACATGATTTAATCAACCTCAATAATTATTTTAGTATATTTTATGTTATTTGAATAGAACAAAAGGTAGCATTATCAATTCACAGGACATTAATATCTTGTAGCAATTTTAAGATATACCTTATAGTCAGGTAGTGTGTATAAGTTTAAAAGTAAAAACTATTCTATTTTTATCCTTCTTTTCTATACATTTATTACCTTGTTTCCTCTGCACATTTTCAGAAATGCTTTACTAGTTTTGCTTTCTAATAATCTGAATGGGATGTGTCTTGAATTTATATTCAAAAGTGTATCCTATACAGAGTTCTCTAAAGTCATCAGATTTGTGGTTTAGTATCATTCATACGTCTTACAAATTATGTTTTTTATTGGATATCTTATTTGTTTACATTTCATAAAGCTGGTATTCCCTTTCCCAGTTTCCCATCTGTAAAATCCCTATTCCATCCCCAATCCCCCAGCTTCATGTACCCACACATTCCCACCTCATTGCTTTAGCATTCACTTATACTGGGGCATTGATCCTTCACAGAACCAAGGGCCTCCCCTCCCATTGATGCCAGGTAAGGCCATTCATTCTCTGCTACATATGCAGTTGAGGCTATGTGTCCTCTTTGTTGGTGGTTTAGTCCCTGGGAGCTCGGGGCTGGGGATTGGTTGGTTAGTATTGTTGTTCTTCCTATGGGGTTGCAAACCCTTTCAGTTCCACCGGTCCATCACTAACTCCTACTTTGGGTTCTCCATGCTCAGCCTGATGGTTGGTTGCAAGCATCCACATCTGTATTGTTCAGGCTCTGGCAAAGCCTCTCAGGAGACAGCTGTATCAGCCTCCTGTAAGCAAGCATTTCTTGGCATTAGCAATAGTGTCTGGGTTTGGTATCTGCATGTGGAATGGATCCCCCAGGTAGGCCAGTCTCTGGATGGCCTTTCCTTTAGTCTCTGCTCCATTTTTTGTCCCTGTATCTCCTGCTCCTAGACAGGAGCAATTCTGGTAAAAATTTTTGAGATGAATAGGAAGACCCATCCTTCACCCGGGGGCCTTGCCTAAATTCTGGATATGGTCTCTACATGATCTCCCTCCCCTTTGTTGGGTATTTCAGCTAATGTCTTCCCTGTTGGGTCCTGGAAGCCTCTTACTTTCCTGGCATCTGGAACTTTATGGTGGCTACCCTCAGTTCCCTACCCACTCCCCCCACCTCCTACTGCTACATACTTCAGTTCAATTTCCTGACCCTCTGTGTGTCATCCCTGTCTCCTCCCAAACCTGATCCTGCCCCTTCTTTCCCCTTCCCCTCCTCTCTTTCTCCCAAGTCCCTTCTACCCTCTGCCTCCTGTGAGTATTTTGTTCCCCTTTCTAAGAAGGACTGAAGCACGCACACTTTGGTTTTCCTTCTTCTTGAGCTTCAAATGGTCTAGGAGTTGTATTGTGTGTATTTTGAGATTTTTGCCTAAATCCACTTATCAGTGAGTAAACACCATGTGTGTTCTTTTATGATTGGTTTACTCCACTCAGGATGATATTTTTCTAGTTCTATTTACCTGTGAATTTCATGAAGTCATTGTTTTTAATAGCTGAGTAGTACTCCATTGTGTAAATGTACCACATTTTCTGTATCCATTCCTCTGTTGAGGGACATCTGGGTACTTCCCAGCTTCTGGCTATTATAAATAAGGCTGCTATGAACATAGTGGGGCATGTGTCCTTATTACATGTTGGAGCATCTTCTGGGTGTATACCCAGGAGTACTTCCTATCTGGAGTTCTCTAAAGTCATCAGATTTGTGGTTTAATATCATTCATCCATCTTATAAATTATGATTTTTTAAAAAAACTATCTTCTATACTTATTTCCCTCTTCTCTTGAGATTCTAGTGAAATACATGTTAAATAATTTAGATATCTCAGTTCTTGGATACTCTGTGCTGTTTTCTTCCCTTTCATTTCTATTTTTGTTACCTTCGGTAACTGTATTACTGTAGAACCATCTCTGGTATCACTCATTTATGACTCTATGTTGAGAATGAATTACTATTTTTTCTGTCATTTTGCTGAATATCAATAATTATATTGGTGACCAAATGCTATGTTTAGTATAGAAAAATATATAGTTATTGCAGCTGGCATGCTTACCCTGGGCTCACCTAAACCAAGCTAATACAAATGCCAAGCTAGACTTGGTCTTGTTGCTGTGGTTACTGTTACGGTCCCCAATGAGTTTCCCTCAGAGCTTCTATTTCACACTCAGCTTTCCTTTGCCCATGCTCTCAAGGTAGTTTCCATAACATTGCCCATCTAGCAGTGGTAAACAGGCAAGGGCCTGTTTTTGAACATACTAGGTCTTGTCCTAAATCCTAGGAATGATTTTCTCATTCAACTCTAGAACTTTACAAAGGATTTACTCAGGAGGCCTCAGGAAGGAGCATGACATACCACAAGAAATGGTACAGAGACAATGCGTCAACGTCCTTCAGGGAGCTTTTGCTTCGTGTCTTCCTTCAGAAGTCTTCACCTGGCAGTGGATGGAGAACACCAGAGGAATGTAGCCCACAAAATCAAGTAAGCAGGGCTCTCATGGTCTCACAGAGATTGAAGTGTCATGCACAGGGTCTGCACTAGATTTTTGTATATATGTTATGGCTGTTAGCTTATTGGTTTTGTAGGACTCCTAACAGTGGGAGCTGGTGTATCTATGACTCCTTGGCCTGATTGGATGAAGGAATCTAGCTGGCCTGAGCATGGCAAACACAGACCTGAGCCTGGCAAAGATGGTGCCGACAGATTTCTGCCATTTACTTTTCTCTACCTTGCTAAACTGTTAAATTATATTCCTAAAACTAGATCTCCTCCCTTATTTGGATTCTGACTCATTCCTGAGACTGATTACTGAGGTCCAACTATCAAAACACCAAGGTCTGGAAATCAAAATTAATTATTTAGACTATCCTAATTAAAATGCCTTACCAGAACTTAACACTATGTCCTAGCTCTTTCTAACACAGATCTCCACAGTTTTTCCTCTTAAAATTAACACTTGCAAAGTTATTTCCTGCTGATTTTACCCAATTCAAACTCATCCACCTTGTCTTTTTGCTTTGCTTAAGAAAGAATCTCTGTGCTTGGTTTGTGTTTTAAAATGATGCCTTGTTGTGGTCTGTGACTAATTCAGAACCCAGAGGGCATGTCTGTGAGTTTGAGGGGCCCAGGAGACCTGAGAGAAATGGAGGAAGGGGGAAATGTTTTTGGTAAGTATTATATGAGAAAAGAAAGAAAAATAAACAAAATAAACAAAAAGGAAGTCTTCATCTGGATGTCTA
Source organism: Mastomys coucha (assembly GCF_008632895.1). Classification (NCBI taxonomy): domain Eukaryota; kingdom Metazoa; phylum Chordata; class Mammalia; order Rodentia; family Muridae; genus Mastomys; species Mastomys coucha. Next base: position 12,437,573 of record NW_022196900.1, read on the forward strand.
GACAGAGGCCTTTCTCAGGGAACTTCTGCCATGATTCTATACTATCTTTTTATTAGGAAGAATGTGGAGAGATAGTTAAAGGGTCTCAGAGCTTAAGAAGCATTTTTTTCCCTACCAAATCAGTGCTGGGCACTCTTCCACTCCCAGAGCATCTCACTTGTTTTTTTTTTTTTTTCTCCATTCTCTGATCCCTCTAAGGACAGGGGACTATTGTTCAAGGATCTTTCCAATGATTGCAACTCTTCTGGTGATCTATCAGATGATGATCTGTCTCATGGGGAAGTGACCCAGGAGGCCTTGCTGCTTCTACAGTGTATCACCTATCATGCCCACATTGTCATAGGGAGGGGAGAAATCTCAGTCTCACTTTATTCTCCTTTATTGTTTCAATTGGCTACCCAAGCAGCTGCCAGGTAACCTTGCCCAGGACCAGTGAGCAAATGGTTGTTGCACTGTTTTTGCTAAAGGCCGGGAAAGAAAATGTCCATACAACAGAGTCTAAATATGTCTGAGCTTCTTTCCAGTGTTGTTTTTCTTTAAGACATTAGTAATTAAAGCCTGTCTTACACACTTCTAGCTTCTGTATTCCATATCTCCGGTTGTGTGCCACTTTAAGATCTCTGGAAAGGAGCCCACTTATCCACTCAGGCCATAGCACATGTGTCTTTGTGTCTCTTGCATCACACATCTGCACACCAGACTGACTCATTTTAAAGTGATTCATATCTTTTTCTTGGTGTACTTTGCGATCTGTTGGTGACCAGTATGCCCTCTCCCTGTGTGCTTCAAAGGATAAGTCACTGATTTCATCTCTTTACTTCTGCCTTTCAACAACTGGTTTTCTTTGGTCAGTTATTTTCAGCTAGGTTATGAATTTGTAACTTCTTAATTTTAGTTTGAACGTGATTTTTCTTGCCTCTGTTTTTTTTCCAAGCTCCCACATTCTGAACCAAAACAAACTTTTACATTTTGTTGAAATTATTTGTGTGATAATTTTGTATCCACCTGCTTTACTGAAGTGTCTGGCAGCTGTAGGAATTCCTCTGTGGGATTTTTATGGTTGCTTATGTATGAAATCCTATCATCTGCAAATAAAGGTACTTTGATGTCTTCCTTTCCAATTTTATACCTTTGATCTCCTTCAGCTGCCTTATTCCTCTACATCTTTAATTACTATATTCAATAGGTATGGAGAAAAAGGAAAACCTCTCTTGTTTCTCATTTTATGGAAATTGCTTGTAGCTTCTCTCCACTTAAGTTGAGTTTGACCATAGGCTTGATGTATATTTTGTTTACTATGTTGAGTTATGTTCCTTGTTTAACTAATCAATCCAGAACTTTTATCTTGATAGGGTGTTAGATTTTGTCAAAGGTCTTTTTCTGCAACGAGTGAAATGATCATGTGAAGGTTTGTTTGTTGTTGTTGGTGGTGG
>NW_022196900.1:12439015-12491476 GCF_008632895.1 Mastomys coucha
GTCTTTCAGTTAGCTTTTATAGTAAATTAAAATATATTGATTTTCATATAGTGAACCATCCCTGCATTTCTGGGATGAAAGTTAGTTCATCATGGTGGATGATCTGTTTCTGTTTGATGCATTCTTAGATTTGTTTTGCAAACATATTATTGAGTATTTTGGAATATATGTTCCAAAAACTTAGTAGCCCTCTTATATACACATAACAAATGATCTGAAAAAGAAAAGAGGGAAACAACACCTTTAACAATAACCTCAAATAATATAAGATATCTTGGGGAAACTCTGACCAATCAAGTGAAAGACATATAAATTAAAAACTTCAAGTCTTTGAAGCAAGAAATTGGAAGGATATCAGAAGATGGAAAGATCTCTCATGCTGATGGACCAGTAGGATTAACATACAAAAATGGCTTTCCTACCAAAAGCAATCTACAGATTCAATAGAATATACATCAAAATTTCTACACACAACTTAAAATCTTGCAGGACAATTCTCAATTTCACATGGAATGAATGACAAATACAGATATGAACACATACACAAACACACACAGACACACACACACACACACACACATGACATCTAAAAGAATCCTGAATAATTTGGTAAAGCAAAAAGAAAACGTATTTTGGAAAAAGGCAGCTATGTCATCTGTTGTTCTCTTCTACTGGATATCTGTATGTAGAGGAATGCAAATAGATTTATGATTATCACCATGCACAGAAAACAATTCCAAGTGGATCAAAGACCACAACATAAAACTGGATACACTGAAACTGATGGAAAAGATGTGAGAAATAGCCTTGACTTCATTGTCATAGGAAAAGACTTTCTGAACAGATTATAACTAACAATTAATAAATGATTAATAAATAAAATTTAAAACAATTAATAAATAAAATTAATAACAATTAATAAAGGGGAACTCATGATACTGAAAAGATTCCGTAAGGCAATGGACACCATCAATAGAACAAAGCAGCAGTCTACAGAACAGAAAAATATTTTTACCAACTCCCCATTCGATAGAGAATTAATATCCAAAATATGCCAATAACTCAAGAAACTAAGTATCAATAAACTAAACAATATAATTAATTATGTTGTACAGGGCATTCGCAAAGAAGAAACACAAAAGACCAAGAAACACTTAAAGAAATGATCAACATCCTTAGCCATCAGGGAAATTAAAACTACTTTGAGATTTTATCTTACATCAGTTAGACTAAGATTAATAAAATAAGTCACAGCTCATTCATACAAGGATGTGTAATACAGGTCACACTCATTCATTGCTGGTGAGTGAGCAAACATAAAACTATTTTGGACATTACTGTGGAATATGGGAATTGATCTACCTCAAGCTCGATCTATATCGTTCTTGGGTATAAGGTCCCTTAGAACGCTCCATTCTCCTACAAGGACACTTTCCCAATCATGTTCATTGCTGCCCTTTTCATGATAGAAATTCTAAACAACTTAGATGTTCTTCAGCAGAAGAGTTGGTAAAGAATGGGTTAAATCTATACAATGGATTATTACTCAGCCATTATTTAATTTAATTAAAAATTAAATTTTTAATTTAAAAATTAAAAAATGAAATTTGCCAGCAAATGGATAGAACTAGAAAAAAATCATCTTGAGTGAGGTAACTCAGACCCAAGAAGATAAATATGTATTTGTTAGATATGGATATTAGCTATTAAGTAACTGGTAAACAAGCTAGAAATCTTACACCCAGAGACATTAGTTATTTAGGATGAAACTAGGGAGCACACATAGATATTCCTGAAAGGAGGCAATAGAATAGAATTTATGGCTAGACTGGAGATGGGGTGATGGTAACAGGAGGTTAAGTTGAAAAGGGAAAGGGGGTATGGAGTTGAGGATGGAGATGTGAGAAAAGACAGTTAGAATTGACAGCATTTGAGAGGTAGTTGGGAAATTTAGTGAAGTATAAATTTCTTAAAATATCAGAAGAATATTATAATGAAGTCTCCAAACTATAAGAGAAGCAAAGTTCAACTAGCTTTCCCTTGTCACAAATGAAGTTTCAAGTACTAGGACTGGCTTACATGCAATTGAGTTATTGGCTAAAGGGGTCTCATGGAAATCACCAAGCAACCCAGGGTCTTGCCAAGACAAGTTGCTCTCTTACAAACTGACATCAAGACCACATTGTTAAAGACCACAACCAAAACACTCATTTATAATGGAGAGGTTGAGCTGCTGCATACACACACACACACACACACACACACACACACACACACATATGTATATATGTATACATAGTAGAACCTTTATGCCTATATTCTAGTGTCTTTGGCATGGAAAGGTACTCTGAAGGCTAACAAAAGAGAAGCCTAAACATCAACACAGCTGCAAATCCTTTGATCTACAATTTGTCCTCCGTGCAAAATGTGCTAGGGCAGTAGTGGTACAAACATTACAGGCAAAAGGATGGAACTTAAAAATATCCTGAGTAAGGTAACCCAGTCACAAAAGAACACGTATGCTAGGCACATACTGATAAGTGGATATTAGCCCAAAAGTTTGAAATATCGAAGATACAATTCACAGACCATATGAAGCTCAAGAAGAGGGAAGACCAGAGTGTGGATGCTTCAGTCCTTCTTAGAAGGAGGAACAAAACTCTCACAGGAAGAAATATGGAGACAAAGTGTGGAGCAGAGACTGAAGGAAAGGTCATCCAGAGACTGCCCCACCTGGGGATCCATCCCATACAGGAGCCAAACCCGGAGGCTTTTGCGGATGCCTGGAAGGGCTTGCTGACAGGAACCTGATATAGCTGTCTCCTGAGAGGCTTTGCCAGAACCTGACAAATACAGAGGTGGATGCTCAGATGCTTGCAGCCCACCATTGGACTGAGTCGGGTTCCCCAATGGAGGAGTTGGAGAAAAGACTGAAGGAGTTAAGAGGGTTTGCAGCCTCGGGGGTTCGGGGTGGGGAGCAACAGTGTCAACTGGCCAGACCCTGCAGAGCTCCTGAAGACTGGAACATCAACCAAAGAGTACACATGGAGGGACCCATGGCTCCAGCCGCATATGTGGCAGAGGATGGCTTTGTTGGACATAAGTAGGAGAAGCGGCCCTTGGGTGTGAAAGAGTTCGATGCCCCAGTGTAGGGGAGTGAGGGAAGGCTGGAGTGGTTAGGTGGATGGTGGAGAGGCACGGGGAGGTGGAATGGGATAGGGGATTCCAAAGGGGAGATTTGTAAACATAACATAACACTTGAAATGTAAAATAAAAGAAAATAAAAGAAAATAAAAGAGAGTCATCAACTAATATCTGAATTGATATAAGGCCCATTACATAAAATAAAATTCATACCTGAAAATGTTGGGTGACCAAGAACCAGAGACTAGATAGCCTAAAGACCTAGGGTAAAACCAAAGACTACTGATCTTTAAAAACAAATCCCTGATAAAATAACTCCTAGTGATACTCTGCTATCGGTGCCTTATTTGGCTTTCGTAAGAGAAGCTCCTTCCTATAGCAGAGGGGAACAAATACAGAGACCTATCCTCAGACATTTATCAAAGAGATACTTCAGAAGTCACACCTTTAAGTGAGATATCTCCATAAATTCCCTCCTCTCAGATCTCAGGGAAATGGGTGGAAGAGGAGGAGGAAAGAGTGTAAGAGCCAAAGGGGATGGAGGACACGAGAAGGATAAAACTTGCCAAATTAACTGAGCAAAGCTTATGTGACCTCACAGACTGAAGCAGCAAGCATGGGACCCACGTAGGTTTTTACAAGTTCTCTGAATGTATACTATATCTTTTAGTCTAGTGTGCTTAAGTGATGCCTGAATGTGTGAATGAGTGGGTCTCTGACTCTTGTGTTTCCTCTCCATTTTCCCCCCCTCTGGTTGGTTTGCCTTGTCCAACTCTGATGTGATATTTATTTTTAAGTCTTATCATATTGTATTTTTTTAATGTTTTATTGTTATCTCTTGGAAGCCTGTTCTTTTCTGATGAGAGACAGAAGAAGGGTAGATCCCGATTGGGGGATGTGTGTGTGAGAGAGGAGTGGAGGGAGACAAAAATTGTAAACAGATTGCCTTATATGAGAAAAGAATCTATTAAAATTTTGAAACTGAAAGGGGAAAAATAAGATGAAGGTCATTTAAGTGTGCATATCTTTTTGGCTTTCCAAAGACTACAGTGAATATTTTGTTTTGCCAAATAAATAGTAATTCTTCCTATTTTGTGCTTTAGATATGTGTCCAAAATTACAGTCTGATTCTGACAGTGTTTATATACATTTATTTTTATTACATTTTATCTATGAACTTAAATCATCAACACTTTTGCTACAGTTTATCTCAACATCATATAGATTAAAATATTGTCTAACCTACCAAATGTGACAAAAACATTGTATAATTATTCTTTCCAATAAAAATCACTTTTCCTTATTGCATATTCTCTTTATTGATGGGTATGTTGCTATGAAACTATATTTATGTGAATTCTGGAATCACCTACTTCATTTTCACAACCACAGTCCAGATTTGATAAGACATGTTTTAATATTACTGGCATCAAGGTGACTTTAAGGAACACTACAAGACTGAAAACTCTTGTTTTTGTTTGGTGCATTCAATATCAACCAGTAAAATCATAGAGAAAACGTCCATTCTATTCCTTGAATTGAAACCACTGAGGAATAATGATATTTTCCTTAATTAAGTCTTACTACATACATCAACTCCTGCTCCTCACTTTTTTAGCAGTATTAACAAATGACCTTTACATACATTAGATCCTAGCATTAACACTTTGTACGTAAGCATAAAAACCTTAAATCATGTTTGTTTTTCCGTGAAAATTACTATTCAGTCAGTCAATTTGTTTATATCTTCATTAAGTTTGCCAGGATAGGTTCATCCTTAACATTACAAATATCTTAAAACCACATCTTAAATCTTCACAGAGGTTCTTACACTGTGTGATGATCTCTGACTTTAAGAAACAATGCTTCTCACTTTACAATAAAAAAATATTGGGAGCTCTGGGAGCTCAGAGTGTTGAAAGCAAAGCAGTTTGTTTTTTCAGCCTTCCAAAGTCAGCCATCAGCCTAGAGAAAAGAGCAACCAGGCAGAATTGAAGCAAAAGAGCCCCTCCCAAGGATCATGGTTTTCCAAAATTCTGTCTGGCTATGTGTGCTCAGTCACACAGCAGACTGTCTATCCTCAAACCTAAGGTAAGTTAAAACACTGCCAGGCCAGCAAGCAGGCACCAGTAACTAGGAAAGACAGGGTCCTCAGACCTTCAATTTGTCTGCAATTCCTAAATGAGTTCTAAACATACCTTATGCTTAAAACAGACCATGATGATTTATTCCTTACATGATCAGAGAGCATGCAATTGTGTGTGTGTGTGTGTGTATATTGCTGGTTTTGTTTCATGAAAGTGTAAAATATCTGATCCCTAAACATTAGGTGTCCATTGAAAATGCTTCATGGGGATGTGGAGTCAGTTCTTGCTCATCAAAAGTCACCTAAATGTCTGTGAAGGTCTTCAAAGGGGTCTATGAATAATGAGAGGAGCATAACTTACATCCAGCCTGACCACCCCTTTGAAGCTGTTCATCATCCATTCACTTCTTTGCACTCATCCAAAATGACGTTCATATTTCAAGTATTTAAAGTAGCGGATAAACTTCTGACACACAGGGCAGGCTGTGGCAATCTGCTTCCTGTCATTCCTGTGCAGCTGTCCTGGTGATAAATCATCTTGATAAATCACTGGGCAGATTGGCAGAATCTTTGCTCTTCAACATTAGCTATTCACAATGATCCATTGGGAGCTTTCTTTCCTCCAAGATCATCAAAGGAAAACAAAAAAACAAAAAACCAACCAACCAACCAACCAAATAAACAAAACCAAAAACCAAAACAAAACAAAAAAACCCAACCAGAATGACAAGTATCAACTCTAAAGTGAGTCAAATATTTGCAGTTGCTTGAGCTCATGAGATACCTTGTCACCTTTATCCAGATTTCCTAGGTTGAGTTTGAACTCAGAACTCATAAATCAAGTTCTATTTTTAGATCTAGAGTTTTTTTTTCCCAACATCTATATCTTCATGGAACTCTTTAAATTGGAGTTTTCAGTAAGTTATTTCTTTGCCAATGAAATGAGCCAATACATGTCAGGTTGGATTATATGTGTTTATTATTATTATTTGATTTATTTGCAATCCAGATGTTGCCCTCTCCCGGTCTCCCCTCAAACAGTTCCTCATCCCAGTCCTCTTCACCCATGTGTCCAAGAGGGTATCCTCCCCAGGGCTTCCCCGGCCCTAGGGCCTCAAGTCTCTTGAAGATTAGGCACATCTTCTCTTCTCCCACTGAGGCTAGACCATGCAGCCCTCTGCTATATATGTGTCGGGGCCTCTGACCAGCTCATGTATGCTGCCTAGTTGGTGGCTCAGTGTCTGGGAGTTCCCAATGGTCTGGGTTAGTTGAAACTGCTGGTCTTCCTATAGGGTCACCCTTCTCTTAAGCTTCTTCCGTTCTTCCCCTAATTCAACCATAGGGGTCCCAGACTTCAGTCCAATGGTTGGGTATATCTGCATCTGTCTCAGTCAGCTGTCGGTTGGGCCTCTCAGCGGACAATTTTGCCAGGCTGCTCCTCTCTGTAAATATACCATAGCATCAGTAATAGTGTCAGGCCTTGGTGCTCCTCAAGATATGGATAACAAGTTGGGCCAGTGACTTGATGGCCTTTACCTCAGTTTCTTCTCCATTTTGTCTCTGTAGGTCTTTTAGACAGGAAAAATTCTGGTTCAGAAATTTTGACTGTGAGTTGGTACCCCATCCATTCACTTGAGGCCTGTCTTTCTACTGAAGATGGACTCTGTCCCTCTCCACACTGTTGGGCATTTCATCTAAGGTCACTCCCATTGAATCCTGAGTCTCTCGCCTCCCAGGTCTCTGGTATTTTTTATAGGGTTGTCTTAGTCAGGGTTTCTATTCCTGCACAAATATCATGACTAAGAAGCAAGTTGGGGAAGAAAGCATTTTTCAGCTTATACTTCCTACATTTTGCCGTTCATCACCAAAGGAAGTTAGGACTGGAACTCAAGCAGATCAGGAAGCAGGAGTTAATACAGAGGCCATGGAAGGGTATGACTTACTGCCTTGCTTCCCCTGGTTTGCTCAGCTTGCTTTCTTACAGAACCCAAGACTATCAGTCCAGGGATGGCACCACCCACAAGGGGCCCTCCCACTTTTGATCACTAATTGAGAAAATGCCTTACAGCTGGATCTTATGGAGACATTTTTCCTCAAGGGAAGTTCCTTTCTCTGTGATAACTCCAGCTTGTGTCAAGTTGACACATAAAACCAGTCAGTACAATGGTCCCCCACCTTCTACTGCTGAAGCTGCATATTTTTAGTCATTCTGCTGGCCCTCTGGGCTTGTCTCCTGTTGCCCCTCAATAACTGATCCTATCCCCCCTTCCCCCTCTCCTTTCCTCACTCCCATCCTGCTTTCTCCCTCCCTCTGCCTCCTGCGATTATTTGTGTTCCCTTTTCTATGTGGGACTGAAGCATCCTTACTGGTACCTTTCTGCTTGTTAAACTTCTAAGGTCTGTTGGTTGTATCCCAGGTATTCTGTACTTATTGACTAACATCCCCTTATTAGTGAGTACATACTGTGCATATCCTTAGGGTCTGAGTTACCTCACTCAGGATGAATTTTCTAGTTAAACCCATTTGCCTACAAAACTCATGATGTTCTTGCTCTTAATAGCTGAATAGTATTCAATTGTAGAAATGTACCACATCTTTCATACACTCTGCTTGAGGGACATCTGGGTTGTTTCTAGCTTCTGGCTATTACAAATAAGGCCGTTATGAACGTAGTGTAACAAGTACCCCTGTGGCATCATGGAGCATCTTTTTGGTGTATGCCCAAGAGTGATGTAGCTGGGTCTTCAGGTAGATCTATTCCAAATTTTCTGAGGAACTGCCAGGTTGATTTCCAGAGTGCTTGTATCAGTTTGCAATGCCCTGATGCAGTGGAGGAGTGTTCCTCTTACTCCACATCCTCTCCAGCATGTCCTGTCACCTGAGATTTTGGTCTTACACATTTTGATTCCTATAAGGGGGAATCTCACAGTCATTTTGATTTGCAATTCCCTGATGACTCAGGATTTTGAACATTTCTTTAGATGCTTCTCAGTCATACTAGATTCCTCTGTTGTGAATTTTCTGTTTAACTCTGTACTCCATTTTTAAACTCTCAGGTTTTAATTTGGTTATTTGTTTTGTGGAAGCCAATTTCTTGAGTTCTTTATATATTTTGGATATTTTAGCCTTTTATCAGATATGGGGTTGGTGAAGATGTTTTCCCCAATCTGTAGGCTGTGATTTCTCCTACTGACTGAGCCTTTTGCCTTACAGAAGCTTTTCAGTTTCACGAGGTCCTATTTATCAATTCTTTATCTTAGAGCCTGGTCTGTTTTGATATGTAAGATATGCACCTCAGTCCCTCATCCTGGGGTCTGAAACCAAACAGGTGATTCTTCATTAATTGCAGAAAATGCCTAAAATCCTCCTTCCAATTCTAACAACTGATACATAAATAAAAATAAACAGACGATTAAACTATCTGCCTCAGCCTTCTCTGCAGTAGGGAATTTGATCATGACTGCACTGTCACAGTGTTAAGCTTTCAGCATCAGGACAGATGAAAACAGAACATCAGTTAGGTTCCAGCTGTGCTCTGATAAGAAACACTATGGTTTGTGGTATTCCTAATTCATGTTCAATTTCAAGTACCTTTGATGACCTTTTCTGCATTTTTCTGGACTGGAGAAAGTCAAATGCTGTTTCTATTTCTACATAATAAGGAGAAAGAGGATCAGTACTGCCCAGAATAAACAGAATTTATCCCTGTTAGTATGTGTAGGAAACGAAGACTTACCATATTCAGACAAGTTTTGAGTTTCTTACTAAGGAGTGGTACTTGCACAGTTTCCCATATAACTGTTTATAGTATTATGAATCTAGATTAAAATATATAATTCACATTCCGTAATTTTATTTACTGACAGAAGGCTGAGGCTTGGATTACATATTTAATCATACATAATTTTTGTCTTTTTTCCCATGAAACCAGTTTTGTTTACTTCTCCTATGACCTTTGCAATCTATCAATTGAAAGGTCATATACAATGTCAAAGTTTTCCCAACCTAAATATTGATAACATGATTACGGATAAACTGGTGATAGCAGTGGTACTCAATAGTTACATAAATCTTAGTGCATGGCAGGATGCTGCTAAGTGTTTTATACATATTGAATCACTTAACTTGTACAAAACATACCTGAATTTTGACAGTATTTTAAGAATGGGAAAATCAGGACTCTGAGTGATCAAGTAACCCACAGAAGATGGCATAGCTCGGGAGTGACAATCTAGAAAAAAGAATAAGTTTTTATAAATAATCCCACATTTCAAATGATCATTTGCTACAATTCCAGGTCATGTGCAGAACATTTTGTATTCAATTGCAGATATATTGCTTTAGCACACTGCTGGAAAACATATCTTCTAAATGACCCACTTCTTTCTTTCAGAGAAAAACTATGATTTACTGTAGAAAGAAAACTTAGTACATAAAAATAAAGACACATATTTTACCCAAGCACTGATGTCATTTTAGATCTGTCTGGTGTCCCTTAGCTAAATTATACAGTTCTTAAATTATGTTAAATGGTGTGTTTAAACATTATTGGTGAAACAATAATGTTTCAATTAAAACAAGAAGTACCTTTATTATGAGCTTCTAATGAACAGAGAAAATATTCAGCAATATTTTCCTTTATTAATTCAAAGTATAATTTTTTTTTGAAAATTCTATACATTAGTACTGTATAGTTTGAAAGCTGGTCCTCATAAAGGAATCTTGCAGTTCTGGTTCAGCTGGATTCCTTCAAGCCCTGTACTCTAAGTATTTGGTATCTTCAGCAAGAGGGTCTTACCTTGCATGTATACATCTATGCTTATACACAGTGTACATGTATTCTTAAATAAACATAAAAGTAATGTTTTCCCACGGCCTTTTCAAACATCATTAATACCAATCCTGATGTAACAATGAGTTTCGTTAGCAGAACATGCTATTAACAAAGTAATAAAGCAAAAATTACAACTTCAACTTTTGAAACTTTTAAAATTTTATTTAATCTTTACTTTTACACTCCAGATTTTATTCACCTCCCGGTCCACCCTCTGTCTGTTCAATATCCCATACCTCTTCCCCACCTCCTGTCTCCATGAGGATTTCCCCACCCCCACTACCAGACCTCTAAATTCTGGGACCTCCAGTCTCTTGAAGGTTAGATGCATCTTCTCTGACTAAACCCAGACCCGACAGTCCTCTGTTGTATATGTGTTGGGAGCCTCATATCAGCTGGTGTATGCTGCCTAGTTGGTGGTCCACTGTGAGATCCTAGGGGTCCAGATTAATTGAGAATTCTGGTCTTCCTACAGGTTAGCCCTCCTTCTTAGCTTCTTCCAGCCTTTCCCTAATCCAAAAACAGGGTCAGCAGCTTCTGTCCATTGGTTGGGTGCAAATATCTGCATCTGACTCTTTCAGCTGCTTGTTGGATCTTTCAGAGGGCAGTCATAATAGGTCCATTTTTGTGAGCACACCATAGCCTCAGTAATAGTGTCAGGCCTTGGGACCTCCTGTTGAGTTGGATTCCATTTTGGGCCTGTCCTTTTCCTCAGTCTCTTCTCCATTTCTATCCCTGCAGTTCTTTCAGACAGGAACAATCATGGTTCAAAGTTTTGACTGTGGGATGACAACCCCATCCTTACTTGATGCCCTGTCTTTCTGCTGGAAGTAGGCTCTATAAGTTCTCTCTCATCATTGTAGGGCATTTTATCTAAGGTCCCTCCCTTTAAATCCCGAGAGTCTTTTACCTCCTAGGTCTCTGGTACATTCTGGAGGGACATCCCAACCTCCTACCTTAGGTTACCTGTTTCCATTCTTTCTGCTGGCCTTCAGGGCTTCAGTACTTTTCCTCCACCTACTACCAGATTGTGTTCCCACTCTTCCCTGCCCTGACCCCTTTCCCTCCCATGTCCATCCCTCCTTCCCCCCTTATGACTGCTTTCTTCTCCATCTCAATTGGGACTGAGGTGTCCTCACTTGGGCCCTTCAGCCTGTTGACCTTTTTGAGTTCTGTGGACTGTATCTCTGGTATTCTATACTTTTTGTTTGTTTGTTTTTTGGCTCATATCCACTTATTAGTGATTACATACCATGTATCTCTTTTGGGTCTGAGTTACCTCACTCAGGATGATATTTTTTTAGTTCCATTTATTTGCCTGTCAAACTCAGGATGTCCCTGCTCTTAATAGCTGAGTAGTATTCTATTGTATAAATGAACTATATTTTCTATATCCATTCTGTGTTGTGGAACATCTGGGTTGTTTCCAGCTTCTGGATATCACAAACAAGGCCACTATGAACATAGAGGAACGTGTGCCCCTGTGGCATGGTGGGGCATCTTTTGGGTATATTCCCCAAGCATGGTATTGCTGGATCTTCAGGTAGATCTATTTACAATTGTCTGAAAAATCTCCAGATTTATTTCCAGAGTGGTTGTACCTGTTTGTAATCCCCCCAACAATGAAGGAGTGTTTCTCTTTCTCCACATTCTTGCCATCATGTGTTGTCACCTGAGGATTGATCTTAGCCATTGTGATTAGTGTAAGGTGGAATAGCATTGATTGCATTCTAAAGAATTTAATTGAAATTAATCTCAAATTTGCATAGTAGAAGCTACTTTCTATTTTTTAAAAAAAAATGGAAATGAGGTTGGTTCCTCCTTAATCTATAATTTATTGAAATATTGAGATAAATTGTTACTGAAATGCATTCAGGACAAATGTATTCAAGATTGACCTACTAAGTATATGTATATGTAACATATTATATATATATATATATATATATATATATACACATATATACACACATATACATATATTTCACTTTATGATGATATCTTACTGTTCATAATGAATGTTTGCCTCTGAAATATTTATTTTTAAGTAAAACAAAATTTAAAATGATTTGCTGGCTAAATAAATCTCTAAAGTTATATATTTTTTTATCTTTTAAAATCTATGTCTAGTAAGGCTGGAGAGGTAGCTCAGCAGTTAAGAGCTCTTGCTTCTCTTGTCTGAGACCCCAGGCTGTTCCCAGCACCTACCTCAGGCATCTCACAAATAGTTGTAACTCCAGCTCCAAGGGACCTAACACCATATTTTGGCTCCTGTCGACATCAGTGAACACACATACACAGAATCAAAATAAAATATATCTGAGATAATCTAAAATTACTACGTATGACTTGCACAAATCTTGAACATTTTTTTCAAGTGATTATAAGAACTGAAAATCCTACAGGGGAACATAATAGTATATTTTAAATGCCTAAACTCATTTATTGAAGGACCTTAAAGGAAGTAGATTAGCTTTCTTTATTCCCATTTTCATGTTTTTAGTTAAAATGGAATTATATCACTTTCTCCTTCCCTTTACTACCTCAAATCCATCCCATGCACTCACTTCAAGTTGATGCTCTCTTTTTCTTTGAATATTATTAATACATATATAAATATTTATGTATATATATGTTTTATATATAAATATAAATACATATTGATTAGTCCATTTTGTTGGTGGTGTGTATATGCCTTTGAGGTTGACCATTCTACCTTGACCAAGCAATAAAAATGAATAATTCTTGATATCACTGAACTACAGTCAGGGAAAGCTTATTTTGACTCATGAGTTTCATGACTCTATTCTGAGACAAGGCAATTATGTTTGTTTCATGCCCTTGGTGGGAGGGAGTCACTGAATGGAAAGTGCCCCAAGGCCTATGTATGTACAATACATCCAATGTAACCCCAGTCGCTCTTGTTCACTATGTCTCTTATTCTGCTACTATCCAATGCTACCATTCTGAATTACAGAAAAATCAAAGGAACGCCAGAGCATCCACCATCCGATGTGAAATGTAATTCCTCAGCATAAAAATATAACAATAAGAAAACATGAATGGTACCTTAAGCATGCATGCTGGAAAGCACAGAAAGCATGAAATGTTTAGGGAAATGGAGAAGAAAATATGTCCAAGATATCATGATTGTAGCACATGGAAATTTTAACCAAGCAAATAACATTTTATGACAGTGTGGATCTTCTAAGATTATTTACTTTACTATGGTACTGACATGAAACCCATGGATCATATTAGGCAGTTTATCCACCACTGAAGCACCTTCCCAGGCTCTAAATGCATCCTGGCATCCTACCACTTAGGAAAATTTCCAACTAAGCCTCCAATATAATATATTTTGGCTGGTGACAACAAGGTAAATATTTACTTAAAAATGCATCACTTTCTTGTCATCACTACATGTGGTAAGTCTAAGAAGACAGAAACAATAGGTACTGGTACCATAAACTATTTAATATAGCATTTTAGCAGTTCTAGATATTGAAGCCCCTACCTCTTTAGTTTCATACCTATTGTAAACTGAATATTATTTCCACATTTTCAATTATCTACATAGCTTCTTAATTTTGTGTGTTTATAATGCTTCCCACCTATGGGAGTATGAGCAATATACCAGTGTACCCTAAGGCTTGGCCATACAATTTGCTTTTGCCCAACTAAACGTGACACTCCAAATTAGGACCTAAAGAGGCACCTGGTGCTTATTTTTATTTTATTATTTTTTGATTTTTGGATAAAGGTTTTTTCTATGTAGCCCTGGCAGTCATGGAACTCACTCTGTAGACCAGGCTGGCCTCAAACTCAGAAATCTGCCCACCTCTGCCTCCCTAGTGCTGGGATTAAAGGCATGTGCCAATACTGCCCAGCAAGGCACCTGATGTTTATGCCCATATTCATGTCACAGACAATGATAAGAATGTCTCAGTTTAGTTCTTTCTCCCAAAGAGTACACAGTAATGTTTTAACTATATGAACCCAAGTCACATTCAAGAGGCAAGTAGTACACGTGTTCTTTGCCTACGTCCACAAATTGATGGTCTGTGTACCTGTGAGCTCAAGTAATAAACATATTTCCTATAGGCTCCAAAGACGTTCTCTGTTTGGCCTCGATACAACTTATAAAATGATTTTGTCTCATCCATTATACTGGTTACTTGAGACTCTAGCAATCTCATCAGTTTGGTTTGAAAACTTGTCTACAACTTGTATTTTTATAATGTATATAACTGCTGAAATTTGAGTCTTGTTTTTCTCTTTCAGAGGTTTTTCAGATCTAGATGCTTTAATGTATGTGTCAATTATTTAGAAATATGAAAATAACCATTTGTTCTGGCACTAAATATTTTATACATTTGCAAAGTTGGTGATTTACAGAATAATTCTTGATATTTTTCTTCCAAAGAGCCTTGAATTATGTTTGTGTAAAATGAGTCAAAGATTTCTGAGAGCTTCAATTCTTATCATATAGACCATTTGCTTTGTTCTCTGTTCACACAAGTCCTTTTTCAGAGTGTTATTCAATAAGATATGCATCTATTTTGAATGCCTTTTCCTCTCTTACCAATGAAGTTAAGATCTGATGATCAGAAATCTCAGTTCAAATTCATGTTTGACTGGATATGCTTTCCCCAATGTACCTGGACTGCAGCAAGCATATTCTACATACTCCTATAGCTCTTATTAAAGTTTATAACGCCTAATGCAACTCTTCTCTACCTTTCACTCATTTCTCAGTTCCCAAAATGCATGTGTCATGTTTATATACGTGTGTCATAATATACATTTGCACATTGGCACATATTTTGTAACAGTGATGAAGGTATTGAGAAATAAATTACCAGAAAGCAATGCTTTGAATTAATAATTCATTATACATGACAAACATAATATTCCACTTCCCTGCCAAAAATTTTGACTCTTGTGAGTGTTTTCCAGTTGTCTTTTCTACCACTTACATGGTATTTGGGATCTTTTATTACTGAATTCAAATATATGATAAAGATTAGGAAGATTGCATTTCATCTTATTGGTTAGTAAATAACTTACATTGATAGCGTTTCATTAAATAATAGAAATATCCCTGACAAGCAACCTTCACACATGGTTTCTTTTTGTATGCTACATCTTCAAGCAACAAATCTTGGGTAATTTATATAATAGTAGTCCTGCTTGACATTCATACGTCACAATATAATTCCCTACAAGACAAATATGTGTGATTACATTCTCTAAGTAATACTGAAGCATTCCAAATCATACTTCGTGAAAGCTGTAGCTGCTCGAGTAAAATTAGTTTGCCTTTTCATTTAGCTGCTATTTTGTTTCACACAGATATTCAGTTTTTAGTGCATGGATATTTTTAAAAGTAGTTTGGACATACTTAAGTTAGAAAGTATTGAACAAGTCATAAATATTGACAGAATAATTGGCCAATGATGCTGTTTTCTAAAATTAAAAACATTGAATATAAAGCAAAAATCAAGAGTAGACCATAAATTTCATTTTAAATTTTTGATTTATCTGATCATAATGGCAAAGACCTTTAATCTCAGCACTCAGAACACAGATACAGATGGGTATGAGTGTTTGAGGCCAATCTGGTCTGTATAGTGAGTCCTAGGACAAGTGAGCTACCTGGTAAGACCTTTAGTAAGATAATGACTAAACACTGTGGAGTTTTGTCGACCTGTGCAGATCTTATCTGCTGAACCTGGGATCCCCAAGGGCCTGAGAGAATGGGGCAGAATATAGTCTGAGGCTGCAGACTCTACTTCCTTTCCAGTGTAGTTTTATACACAAATGAGCCAAAGAAAACAATGATCCAAGGTGGTTGGTTGAGTTCAGAAAATTATGATCAGGAAAACACGTAAATAAACATTTGTAAGCACATACTAAATATTAACAGAGCAGCCTTTTCCCAGAACTCTTTCAGAGTAGAACAATTTAAACACAATTGCCTGGCATGTAGAATGGATTATAACCAGAGAAAGCATGAAAGCAAGGCAGAAGGTCAAATCCAGATTCAGGGTGCAGTGACCAGATTGGGTTCTATAGCTATATTCTGACATCCAACAAGAAAAAAACATGTCTTATAAATTAAACATAAATATTTGTCACAGAATGCAGGACACCATCTCTAAGAAAAAAGCCAAGGAACGAAATTCACCTGAGGTAAAAGGCCTGTTGCCTTTTTTCCCTGAAGTCCCTCTCATAGTTCCTAAAGGCATTGCTCACCCTGGATCATTCCTTTGACTGTGCTCTGACAGAATGTATAAAAAATGCCATGTCCTTTTGTGTTTTAACGCTTTAAAAAATTACTCAAAGTACGCACTATGATTCACACATGATATGATTGGGGAGGGGAGCAACAGGCACCATATCGTTGGAACCTATAATCCACTTTTCCATCCATGAACACATAATCCTCTATTCTTTATGCAATACCCAGCACAGTGGTACTTTATTATAACAACAGAAAGCAGTCTGAGACACTAGATACCACTCTTTTACTCCATTTTACCACATAGGATATTTAAAGTTACAGATGCCCATAGATACTAAATGCAATCATTGATTTTGAGTCCCGTTAATAAGACAGACCTCCAAGCCATAAGATGAGAGATAAACAGAGCAAGGAGCAAGGCTCCCGGATTCGGACATCCCATAACCCTGCACCTTTGTCAAAAGTGATAGCATTCACTCTTGTAAAGGTATATTTTATTTGCTTGATATAGTCTTGGAGGCTTACTGCCTCTGTTTCCTAACCTAGGCCTACTTCTGGAAGCTCCTAGCGTCTGTACAATTTAATCTAAGCCTAGAATGTTTCTAGAATCAGTATATTCTGATACTTATGCTGGGCTCTGGCTCAAAATGCCTCTCTGCAGTGAGTGAATCAAACTGATTTATTTCAGCTTCAGCTGAATTCTTCTGCTTGTCCTCATACTAACTTTTAGAATATGCTCTAATCGTCTGGCTCCTTCTCATTCTCTGGCTTGTTCTGTCTTCTCCTGTGTCTAGCTTGTTCTCTTTCTTTGCAACCTGTCTCTGTAAAACTGTCCCAGGAAAACCTTTCTTTCTCCTTTTCTTTCTCTCTGCACCCCTCTCTCATAAGTATTCTCTTTTTTCTCTTTGTTCTCCTGAGAGTTAGACATATCCTATTCTGTCAAATATTTCTTTGATTCATCATATTGTCTGGTACTCAATTAGACATCAATTACAAACATAGTTACCTCCTACAAACTAACTTTACCTTCATTGTTTGAAATTAAAGTTATGTACTAAGGGTAAGTTTGTATTCCAGCTGGAGGAGGAATTAAAGGTGCCTGTTGGGTTGAGCCACACCACAACTAAAAACAGATTGTTCCAGGAAATAGCACAATCTTAGGTTTCACACTGTGATCAAATATCTTGCAATGAACTATTTTTTTCCCTGAAAATGAAACATGTAAGAGATAGTCCTTAGTATTATTTTTACTTTGGAGCTATATTCCTTCTTAAAAAGCAAAATATTACTGGTCTCGATAACTTTATTTTAATATGTGAAAGTGAGGACAAATAGCTATATTTCAAGCAGTTAGTTCTTTATTATTCAAATTTTATTGTTTTTATTTAACATTCGTGTATGTGTGTGTGTGTGTGTGTGTGTGTGTGTGTGTGTGTGCTTGTGTGTATGCATGCACACTCCAGTTTCTATTGTTTTTTAGGATCAGTAGAGAATTGTGCTAGCATTTGATGAGGGGTACATTGAATCTCTAGATTGCTTTTTGTAGGTTGATCATTTTTACAATGTTAATTGTCCTGATACATGAGCATGGGAGATATTTTCATCTTCTAATATTTTCTTCAATTTCTTTTTTTCTAATATCTTAAAGTTTGATCACAGAAGGGTTTTACTTGTTTGGTTGGAGTCATTTTATATTTTGTAATATTTGAGGCTATTTTGAAATGTGCTATTTCCCTGATTTCTTTCTCTGTTTGATTTTACATTTGTGTATAGAAGGGCTACTGATTTTTGTGAGTTAGTCTTATATTCAGCTAGTTTGCTGAAATTGTCAGCTGTAGAAGTTCTCCATTGGAATTTTTAGGGTAATTTGTACATTAAATCATATCATCTGCAAATAAAGATACTTTGATGTCTCTCCCTACAGTTTCTATCTCTTTTGATCTCTTCCAGATGTCTTATGAATCTAGCTAAGACTTCAAGAACTATATCGAATAGGAATGGTGAATAGACATCCTTGACTTATTCCTGATTTTCGTGGAATTATTTTAAGTTTTTCACTATTTAAGCTGATGTTGCACATAATCTTGCTGTAGTCTGCCTTTATTATGTTTAGGTTTATCCCTTGTATCTCTAATCTCTCCAGGACTTTTCTCATGAAGGGGTGTTGGAATTTTTTAAAAGACTCTTATACACCTAATGAGATGATCATGTGGTTTTTGTCATACAGTTTAACTATATGGTGGATTACAATTATTAATTTATATATGTTAAACCATCCCTTAATCTCTGTATGAAGCCTACTTGATCATGGTGAATGATCTTTTAGTTGTGCTTTTGGATTCAGTTTGCAAGAATTCTACTGAGAATCTTTGCACAGATTTTCACCATGAAAATGATTCCATTTCCATTCTCTTTCTTGTTGGGACATTATATGGTTTTAGTATAAGTGTATCTGTGACTGTGTAAAATGCATTGGGCAACATTCCTTATGTTTCTAATTTTGGAATAATTTGAAAAGTATTGACATTAACTCTTCTTTGAAAGTCTGGAAGAATTCTGACTTCAAACTATCCTGCCACGGGCTTTTTTTAAGTTGGGGGAATTTTAATGACTGCTTCTATTTCACTATGGGTTATAAGTCTGCTTAAATTGCTTATCTGGTTCTTACCTAACTTTGGTAATTGCAAGTATAGAGAAAATGATTCATTTCTTTGGGTTTTCAAACTTGGTTCAGTAAAGGCTTTTGAGGCATATCCTTAGGATTCTCTCTATATCCTCATTGTTCTTGTTATGTGCCCCTTTTCATTTCTAATTTTATTAATTTGGATATTTTCTTTCTGCCTTTTAGTACATTTTGATAAGAGTTTGACCATTTTAATAGCTGAATAGTACACCATTGTGTAAATGTACCATATTTTCTGTATTCATTGCTCCGTTGAGGTACATCTGGGTTGTTTCCAGACTCTGTCTACTATAAATAAGGCTGATATGAACATAGTAGAGCATGTGTCCTTATTATATGTTGGAGAATCTTCTGGGTATATGCCCAGGAGTAGTATAGCTGGGTCCTCTGGTAGGACTATGTCCAATTTTTGGAGGAAGCACCTATCGGATTTCCTGAGTGATTGTACCAGCTTGCAATCCCAGCAGCAATGAAGGAGCATTCCTCTTTCTCCACAACCTCTCCAGAATCTTATCACCTGAATTTTTTATCTTAGCCATTCTGACTGGTGTGGCATGGTATCTCAGGGTTGTTTTGATTTGCATTTCCCTGATGACTAAGGATGTTGAACATTTCTTTAGGTGCTTCTCAGCCATTCGGTATTTGTCTGAGCATTCTTTGTTTAGTTCTGAACTCAATTTTTTAATAGGGTTATTTGGTTCTCTGGAGTCTAACTTCTGGTGTTCTTTGTATATATTGGATATTAGCTCTCTATCAGATATAGGATTGGTAAAGATATGTTCCCAGTTTGTTGGTTGCCTTTTTGTCTTATTGACAGTGTCTTTTGCCTTACAGAAGCTTTGTAATTTTATGAGGTCTCATTTGTCAATTCTTGATCTTAGAGCATAAGCTATTGGTATTCTGTTCCAGAAATTTTCACCTGTGCCCATGTGCTTGAGGTTCTTTCCCACTTTCTTTTCTCTTAGTTTCAGTATATATGGTTTTATGTGGAGGTCCTTGATCCACTTGGACTTGAGCTTTGTACAAGGAGATAGGAATGGATCAATTTGCATTGTTCTACATGCTAACTGCCAGTTGAGCCAGCATCATTTGTTGAAAATTCTGTCTTTGTTTCCACTGGATTGTTTTAGCTCCTTTGTCAAAGATCAAGTGACCATAGGTGTGTGGGTTCATTTCTGGGTCTTCACTTCTATTCCATTGCTCTTTAGTACAGCGTAAGGTCCAGGATGGTGATTCCACCAGAGGTTCTTTTATTGTTGAGAATAGTTTTTGCTATCCTAGGATTTTTGTTATTACAGATGAATTTCCAAATTGCTCTTTCTATTAATTTTTCTAAAAAAAAAAACAACTAGCTATTTGTTTTATTAACTCTGCATTGTTTTTGTTGTTTTTTTATTTCAGAACTAAGTATAATCATTTATTCCTGTCTAAACATTTTACATGTCATCTTCCTCCTCCTCCTCCTCCTCCTCCTCGTCCTCTCCCTCCTCCTCCTCTTCCTCCTCTCCCTCCTCCTCCTTCTCCTCCTCCTCCTCCTCTTCCTCCTCTCCCTCCTCCTCCTTCTCCTTCTCCTCCTCCTCCTCCTTCTTTTTCTTCCTCTTCTTCTTCTTCTTCTTCTTCTTCTTCTTCTTCTTCTTCTTCTTCTTCTTCTTCTTCTTCTTCTTCTTCAGCTTTCATATATGTTGTTAAGTAACTAGTAGGGGAGCATGCCATTTTTAAAATTTTTTTTCAATTTTTTAAATGTAAACAGTTAGTGGCATAGATTTAACTCTTAAAACAACTTTTATCATGTTCCACAATATGAGTATTCATGTTCATTCAATTCTAGAAAGGCTTTCATTTCTTTTGTTTGTTTTTTGTTTGTTTGTTTGGTTTGGTTTGGTTTGATTTGGTTTTTCTCTTTCTCTTGTCCCATTTTTCATTTTAGTAGTGAGTTGTTTAGTTTCCATGATTTCCATAGTAAGTTTTCAGTTTTTTCCGTTTTTGTTGTTTTCAAACTTTAACCCGTGATGGTCAGATAAGGTAAGAACTGTTGGAAGTATCATAATTTAGGATTTTAAGTTGTATTTTAGAGGAATAGTAATAAAAACCAGAT
Organism: Mastomys coucha; assembly: GCF_008632895.1. Taxonomy (NCBI): domain Eukaryota; kingdom Metazoa; phylum Chordata; class Mammalia; order Rodentia; family Muridae; genus Mastomys; species Mastomys coucha. Next base: position 12,460,106 of record NW_022196900.1, read on the forward strand.
GTATTAATAAATGGAGTTGAATTAAAGACCTCAATACACACAATCTTTATTTTTTAATTTAATCTTTTATTTACAGTCCAGATTTTATCTCCCTCCCAGTCAACCTTCTGACTGTTTCACATTCCCCATCTCCATGAGGATATCTCCTCCCCCATCTCCATGAGGACATCCCCTGTTCCCTACCCTCCACCCTACTGCCTGGGGACTCCAGTCTTTTGAGGGTTAGATGAATCTTCTCTGACTCAGTCCAAAAACCCAGCAGACCTCTGCTATATATGTATTGGGGGCCTCATATCATGCTGCCTGGTTGGTAGCCCAGTGTCTAAGAAATCTCAGAAGTCCAAGTTAGGTGATATTGCTGATCCTTCTATAGGGTTGACCTTTTCCTCAGCTTCTTCCAGCTTTTCCCTAATTCACAGCGGTCACCAGATTCTGTCCATTGGTTGGGTGTAAATATCTACATCTGACTCTTTCAGCTGCTTGTTGGGTCTTTTGGAGGGTAGTCACAATAGCCCCTTTTTGTTTTGAGCACACCAAGCCTTGATAATAGCATCAGGCCATGGTGGCCTCCTCTTGAGCTGGAACCCAATTTGGATCTCTCCCTGGACCTTCCTTTCCATTTTTGTCCCTGCAGTTCTTTTAGACAGTAACAATTCTGGGTCAGAGATTTTGACTGTGGGATGTGAACCCCATCCCTCACTTGATGCCCTGTCTTTTATACTGGAGCTTGACTTTACACATTCCAACATTCCATCTCTCCAGTGGAGGGCATTTCACCTAAGGTCCCTCCCTTTGAGTCTTAAACAGAACTCCAATAGCTCATGCTCTAAGATCAAGAATTGATAAGTAGGACCTCATGAAACTAGAAAAATTCTTCAAGGCAAAGGACATAGTCAATAGCACAAATTGGCAACTTACAGATTGGAAAAATATCTTCCTATATCCCATAGAGGGCTAATATCCAAAATACACAAAAAACTCAAGAAATTAAACACACACACACACACACACACACACACACACACACACACACACACACACAAAGAAAAGAAAAGAAAACAGTCAAAAATTGGGGGAAAGAACTAAACAGAGAATTCACCACAGAGGAATCTCAAATGGCTGAGATGCACTTGAAGAAAAGTCTTTAGTGATCAGTGAAGTACAAATCAAAACAACTCTGAGATTCCACCTTATACCAATCAGAATGGCTAAGATCAAAACTTCAGGTGACAGAATATGCCAGAAGCGATGTGAAGAAAGACGAATACTCCATTGCTGGTGGAATTGCAAACTGATTCAACCACTTGAAATCAATCTGGAGACTGCCTGAAGATTAAGCTATACCACTCTTGGGCATATATTCAAAAGTTGCCCCACCATGGCATGAGTTCCACTATGTTCATAGCAGCCTTTTTTGTGATACCCAGAAGCTAGAAACAACCCAGATGTCCCACAATAGAAGTATGGGCCTGCGTACTGAGGCTTTCCATGGAGATCTCTGGCTTGGCCTGGTGAAGGTTCAGGCAAAGGGGAGAGATTTCAAGTAGGGAGAAGGAATGGCCTCCACTGCCTCTGCTGCAGCTGCTTCCACCTCCATCTCCAAGGTTGCACCTCAGTTGCTCCAAGATGCTGCACAGGTTGCTGCTGTGCTGAGTCAGGCTGAGCTAGTGAGAGGCCGACTAGCCATCAAAGAGTGTGGGGGCACTTCTGGTGGCTTTTTGGGAGAGCAGATCTCTTCCTAAGCCTCAGTGTTATAACTCTTATGACAGAAACTCTCAGACAACAGAGTAATTCTCACACACATCTTTATTCCTTCTGGATAGGATTCTTATATACAGTTTTGGGGTGGGTTGGGGTCTGACAAGAGGTACTTCTCCACTGACTTGGTCTGAGAGCTTGTGGATACCTTATCTGCAAGTGGGAGGGCTTCTTCTATCAGCTCAGATTCATTTTACATAGAAACAACCTTCCTCCCCCAGCAAAATGCAAGTCCCTCCTTGTTCAGCATTCAGTAATTCCCTGGCTCTCCTGTTTTGGAAAGCAACTCCTGCTAATGAAGTTATCTGGCATTGAAGAGACTGAAGGCTGTCTGTAGTGGAAGCCATTGCCTGGTCAAGATTGTCTTAGAAGTCACTGGGCAGATGTTGTGTTGGGACAAGGGCTGCTCCAGCAGTTCCTGTCAAACCCAGTGAGGCAGCAAGGCCTAGTACAATGAATAGAGGGATAAAGATCTCTCTCTCTTTTTTTTGGCTTTCTCCCATCTGCAAAGCAAGTTATTCAGGTTTGTAGAGATAAAGCTGGGAGACAATTATAACAGGAGTGCAGGAGTCTTGAAAAAGGGGGGTCAATACAGGCACCTGTAGTGCCTTTGCACCAGAGGAGAGCAGGATGGTTAACACATACTGATTTGGTGATGGTGATATCACAGACAAATGTAAGATGGGGTTTTGAGGTGGGCCCTACAAGGCAAAGATGGGGCATGGGGGAGGCAGGTCAAAGAGAGGAATGTCCTGTGCTTTTCTCATGGGAAGGTGTACATGGAGGTCGTGAAGGGAAATATTAATGGGAATGGCTGCTAATAATGGTTGGAAGAAAGAAGCACAGATAAGGCATTGGGAGGAGTTGGGGTGGACTGTTAAGGGAAGGAGGTCAGCTGCATATTGGATGTATGATAGCCAAGAGAGGGTAGCTTGTAGTTCCTTCTGAGACTGATTTTCCTGTTGGATGATATTAGCATAGATAAAGACTGATTTGGAGGCAGGAACAAGCTCACTGGAGATGTGCAGGTCAGCTAAGGGGTATTTGACATAGCCACTGGGGTAAAATTTGCCCAGGACTCCAGTTCGCCAGCAGTCATTCCATGTATCGCTGATGGACAGGTGAAAATTACCTTAAGGTTGGAAGGCATGGTGCCACCACTACTGGTAGATTTCATTCTGCAGCTCCAATATCTGCAACCTCCATATGTGGAGACCACCTGGAGACATTCACCAGTGTTTCAGTAAGGAAAGCAGAGAAAAGGGCTGGGGATAGTGGAGATAGAATCCGGATGTACAGGGATCTCACTCCTGGTTCAACATCCTTCAAGTGGGCAGTCCGGGGTTCCTATAACTTTGTTGTGTCTGTTGTAGGGTTTTTTTTTTAGCATAGAATCTCCAGGGGTATATGTTGGGAAGGCTATGGAGAGGCTGGGCAATAGCAGAGTTAGCATGAAGAATGACAAAAACAGCCAAGAGAATTGAGGAGAGGGTGGCTTGTGGAAGGCACATGACCTGGGCAGTAGCCATCAGGTCATGGATATCCTTCTAGGAGATCTTGATGTTCCTCTGGGTGTGGTGTTTCCTCTGCCTCCTCTTCTTCCTCTGTCCTTGATCTGCCATCAAGAAGTGGGCCATCTTTTTGGTTGATGGGCTAGTGTCAGACATTACCATCAGGAACCCAGATAGGCTTAGACTGGTCCTGTGGAAAAACACAAGGAGGGGATCTGTTCCCCTCCAAATCTCTTCCAAAGGATCTTGCCATCTTGCTAGGACAGGGGGACTTAATTTTGGTGTGCCAATGGAGGAAGATAGGGTGTTTGGAGTTTTTGTTGATGTTAAATATGTTTAGGGTAGTCAGAGTCATCATTAATTGTACATTAGAGGGATAGGTGGTTTTCTTTTCTTTTTCTTTTTCTTTTTTTTAGTAGTTGGGCCTTTAGGGTTTGATGTGTTCTTTATATTATTCCTTGGCTCTGATGGTTGTGGTGAATTCTCATTTGATGGGCAATATCCCAGAGTATGCCGAAGATTTTGAATTGAGAGCTAGTATAGGCAGGGTCATTATCACATTTTATCTGTTGAGGAATGCCCATGAAGACAAAGTTGAAGAGCATATGGGGAATTGACCTTTCTGAGTTTTCATCTGTTTGGGCTGTAGCCCAAATAAAATGTAAGTATGTATCTACAATGACAAAAATATATTTCTGTCTACCGAATTGGGGAATATGGGTGACACAAATTTTCCATAAGGCCTTGATTGGATTTGAGGCCTCAGAAATTGGTGCCCATCATTTGTAAAGCTGGGGTGGTAGTGAGGGATGCACAAGAGGAACATGTCTTTATTATCCTTTGGAGTTGAGCAAGAGGGATGTGAGGGAAGTGGGTGTGAAACCTCTTTATACTTGTATGCTCAAATGTTATTGGTCTGCTTGCTCAGTGGACACCATGAATGCCTCTGTTGAACTGATTTGGTCATTGAGTGCATTTCTCTCAGATATAGAACTCGGCAGGGGCCTATGAGTTTGGATGTGCTGGATGTAGATGAGGGAGGCTCATTCCTATAGGAGGGTGGAGACCTGTATGACTAGAGGGGAAAGTGGGTTGGCGTCTAGTTTGGCAGAGGATCTTGACAACCAGGGAAGCAAACTGACAGCAAATATGCTGTCTGAAAAGAGGTTAAGGAGACCCTTGACTTCTTTTTGAGCTAGATAGATGGCATATAATTCTTTATATTGGAGGAGTGATGTGGTAACACTTTGAATCGGAGGATAAGGGGTTCATCCTCAGGGAAGTAGTATATTACTGCCACAGCTTCCCTCTTTCCCCAATTGGTAAATATTGAGGGGGCTCCAGCTATGGGCACTTTTGAGAATAGTTTGGAGGGAAGACATCACAACAGAGGGAGGGCAGAGGCCCATGTTTTTGTCAGGATAATGGTTGTCAATTTGACTGGGAATCCTATCAAGTCGATAGCAAAGCAGGAGTGATTTTTGATTAGCCGCTGAATGTCAGAGAAGGAGAAGGGGGTGACAATAATGTCAGGTTCTTTTCCTAGGGTTTTCAGGGCTCTGTCTCTGCCATTTCTAATCATGCTAGTGAATGCATCCACCTCATTTAAAATTCAGGGTCACCATTTCAGCAACCCCTGAGGTTGGTAAAGAGCTCCCACAAGTTAAGGGAGGAGTTAAAGATAAGAAGCTGCATAGGTTTTGTTGGGTCATACCTAGCAACAGCTATATCTTTTAGGGCTGCATTGACAACAATTTAGAGCTTGGATTGCTTTTGGGGACAGTGCTCTTAGGGAGGATGGACTTTTGTCTCCTTTTGGGAGGTTAATGAGGGGTTGGAGGGTGCATGTGGAAAAGGAGAGCCAGGGTTGAAGCCAATTGAGGTTGGCCAGAAAGCTCTGGAGGGAGGTGAGAGTTAATTTTTGAAGGAAGGAAAGGGTGAGATGTTAGGGTCTTCTTCAGTATTACTTTCTTTATAGGTAATGTCCTCTATTCTAATGAGGTCTCTTTCTGGTTGGGTGGTAAGAACCACCTCTAAGACTTGTAAGATATTTCTCCCAAGAAGATGGTGACTACTTGTGTCACCAGGGGGTCATATGAGGCCTGTAGCTTCATCCAGGTCTTCCCACCTGTAGGCCTATTTGGTGATGAATGTGTAAGATGGATACAGAAAATGTAGTTCATTTACACAATGGAATACTACTCAGATATTAAGAATGAGGACATCCTGAGTTGTGCAGGCAAATGAATGGAACTAGAAAATAGTATCCTGAGTAAGTGAGGTAACACAGACCCAAAAGGACTTGCATGGTATGGACTCACTAATAAGTGGATATTAGCCAAAAAGAAAAAGAAAAAAAAAAGTACAGAATACCCAGGATATAATCCGCAGAACTTAAAAAGGTTAACAAGCCAAAGAGCCCAAATAAGGAGGCATTACTTCTACTTGGGAGGGAGAAGAAACCATTCACAGGAGAGTACTGGGTGGGAATGGGGACAGGGAGGGTAAGAGGGGAGCATGATCAGGTGTTGGGTGGGGTAAAAGAACTGAAGTCCTTTGGGCCAGCAGAAAGAATGGAAACAATCACCCTCTGGAGCTAGAAGATAGGGCAATGCTCTAGAAGGTGCCTGAGACCTGGGAGGTGGAATACCCACATTCTTCTGGGCACCTAAATTTTGAAAAAGAATCCAAAACTATTCACTAGAGATAAAACAGTGTCTTCATAGCAAATGGTGCTGATCAAACTGAATGGCTGCAAGTAGAAGAATGCAAATAAATCCATACTTATTACCTTACAGAAAAAGCTTCCAAATAGATCAAAGGCCTCATTATAAAATCAAAATCACTAATGCTTATAGAAGAGAGAGTGGGGAATAGCCTTGAAATCTATAGCATAGGAAAATGTTTTCTGAGAACACCATCAGTTCAGATACTAATATCAACAATTAAGAAATGGAACCTCACAGGAGGAAATATGGAGACAAAGTATGGAGCAGAGACTGAAGGAAAGGCCATCCAGAGACTGCCTCACCTGGGGAATCTATCTCATACACAGCCACCAAACCCAGACGCTATTGTGGATGCCAGGAAGTGCTTGCTGATGGAAGCCTGATATGGCTGTCTCCTGAGAGGCTTTACCAGAGCCTGACAAATACAGAGGTGGATGCTCTCAGCTAACGATTGGACTGAGCGTGGGGGTCGAGTGGAGGGAGCTACAGTTTCTACAGGCCAGACCCCCAAGAGCTCCTGGGAACTGGACCACCAACCAAAGAACAAACATGGAGGGACCCATGCTGCATATGGGGCAGAGGATGGTCTTGTTGGACATCAGTGGGAGGAGTGGCCCTTGGGCCTGATGGTTTTCCATGTCCTCAGTGGAATGATATGGCGAGAAGATGGGAGTGGGTGAATGGGTGAGCATCCTCATAGAGACAGGAGAAGGAGAGAGAGGGCAGAGTGTTTCCAAAGGGAAGACCTGGAAAAGAGAAAACATTTGAAATATAAATAGAGAAAATATCCAATAAAAAAACAGAAATGGGACCTCATGAAATTGGAATTCTTTTGTAAAGCAATATATTTATGGCATTTAGGGTTAGTGACAATTTTCCCCCAATCTATAAGTTGTCAATTTGTCCTATTGACTATAGATATATTCAAGAATATATATTCAAGAATATCTTTCAAGATATCAAGAAATAACTAAATATCAAGAAAACAAATACAAGTCAACTTAAAAATGGGATACAGATGTAAACAGAATTATCAACAAGGAAACCAAAGGTGCTGAGAATCATTTAAAGAAATGGTCAACATACTTAGTTCTCAAGGAAATGCAAATCAAAGGATTTTGAGATTTCATCTTTCACCAGTTAGAATGACCAAAATCAGTAAAATAAGAAACATCTCATATTCTCCTTGATGTGGAGTAAGAGGAGCACTCATACCTTTCTAGTGAGAGTGCAAAGTTATGCAAGATCTAAGGAATCAGGGTGGTGGTTCCTCACAAAGATGGAAATTGATCTACCTGAAGATACAGCTATTCTAGTCTTAGGTATAAACCCAAAGGAAGTTTTATCCTACTGCAGAGATACTTGCTCAACCATGTCCATTGCTGTCTATCCACAATAGCAAGAAGTTGAAGACAACATAGATGTCTGTCAGCAAAGAATGAACAAAGAAAATATAGTACATTTACATAATGGTATCTCACTCATCTGTTTAAAAAAGAAATCTTGAAGTTTTCAGGAAACTAGAAAAACTTATCCTGAGTGAAGTATGTCAGACTCAGAAATATATGTGGATATTAGCTGTTGAGTCAATGGACTCACAGAGAATATGACAGCAAGAATAGGGTCTGCATGCCTACACTACATCCTTTCTGTATGTATTAGGTTTGGGGGGGAGGGTTCCTGAGTGTGTGAATGAGTGGCTCACTGGTTTTTGCAAATTCTTTTCCTTCTGTTTGTTGGTTGTGTCAAATTCCAATGTGCTATTTTTTTCCAATGTGTGTTTGTTTTATCCTATCCTATCCTATTCTATCCTATCCTATCCCATCCCATCCCATCCCATCCCATCCCATCCCATCCCATCCCATCCCATCCCATCCTATCCTATTCTATCCTATCCCATTCTTATCCTTAAAAAACTGTTTGTTTACTGTGAGATAGAAAGGAAGGGGATCTGGATGGGAGGGAACATGTCTAGAATTAGGAGGTTATAGAGGAAGGAGAACCATAATCAGAAAAAAATTATCTTTAGTAAAAGGGAAAAGACAGTAGAAATGTTAGAAAATAATTTCTGAAATGGTCTTGTTCCACATGTGAGGCTGCAAGTGTTTTTCTCATTGCCTTTGACCTTGCCTTATAACTTAGAGTTAGTGGTACTAATACATTCTCCTAAGCACTTAATTTCTAATGTGCTTATTCAGTTTAGAAGCACACTCAGATAGGTAGCCATTAGACACAAAGGAACTACAATCAAAACTAAATAAATAAATAAACAAATGTGAGTTTGAAGCCATCTTGGTCAAATTGCCATAGCAGCATCAAATGCAGTCTTTATATAGCGTGCTCCTCATGTAGCTATGGTAACACGCACACTTTGTCTTACTTGTTCATCTTAACTAATGAGAGGTGATGAGAGCATCTTTCCTAAGCTTATAGTCATCGGGAATTTGATGAGCTTCTTAGGTTAATTTTAAAGAAATTTTTAATAAATGATTAAATTAATAAGCAAGTGTGCAAAGTAAAATTATAGTGAGGTTTTTATTACTGTACACAATCAAAAATATAATATAATTGAGTCAGGTTGATGTCAAGAAGTGCTGATTCAGAAAACAAAGCAAAAGTTCTTCATACTTCACTCTCCTACAATTTTCATCATTTTTTTTCTCAAAGGACAAAACTAAAACATACATGAAGTTTTTTAGTTACAATATTAACTTTATTCACAAAGTTAGCAATCTCAAATATTCACAATTCCTAGTTGAAATTTATTTCAATTTATTGTTCATTCTTATTTCTAAACCAAAAATTCAAGTCATTTTGATTTTAGAAATTATTCATTGAGAAATACCAACTGTTTATTATATTCATTTGTTTATTTTACTGTTTTTATTTACAACTATTTATTTGACTAATATTTAGTTGATGTTTTTGTTCTCTGTCTTGCTTTCAAAAATTTAAAAAGGAAACAAAAACAAGACAAACAATTAATACACACACACACACACACACACACACACACACACACACATACCAGCAAAAACACAAAAACAAAAGTCAACTCAAACAAGCAAAGCTCAGTAAGACACATAAATGAAGTAATAGAAAATGAAACAAACAAACAAACGAAAATTCTCCACAAAAATATCATTGAGTTAGTTTTAAAACTTTTATATGGTACATATAATATGTTCCTTTTTGTGTTCTTTTTGGGTTTTGTTTTTTTCAAAACCATTTAATCTTGTCTGCTTTAGCTATGGTCATCTTATTTCTAGGTTTACTCCTCAGAAGATCTTTGCATTGTCTTGTTTTCTCCTCATGTTTCGTTCTTGTTCTTTTTGAAGTCTACCTACCTTCCATTTGATGAATTGAACCATTACTTAAGACCTATAACCCAGCATTTAGGTTACTATGCTTATGCCCAATCATGTGTTATTTTAGTGATATTTCTGATTTACTTACAAGTTTAGGGAATATACTGTTTATCACATGTGTTGAACTCTTAATGTATTTTTGAGAAATTGAATAGCATCATTTCCCTTATTTGTCTACTTTCTCCTCCTGAGGCTGACTACCAAAATCCAGCCATCAAGTATTGGAGTCTAGCAATCAAAAGCCCCCTTTTGGCTCATCTAATTAGCATGCCCAATTAAAACTAATCAAAAGTCTAACATGCAGTGTCAATTTGTACCTTTATAAACTACTGTTTCCCTTTCTCCCTCATCCTCTACCTCTTGTCTTTGTCTCCTGTTCCCTGTCCTATATCCCTCCTGGGCATCTAAACCTCCTTTGTGCTGAGAACTTGGTCTTTTGGGTCCTGAAGCAATACTTTTCTCTCAGTCTTTGCTTTGGACTGTCATGGGTTTCCAATATGGGATAAGTAGAGATGTGTGCTGGTCTCTCTACAGAACATTTTTTTCACACATGAACTTGCTCAATGTGTTTTCAGATATTCTAAGTTCCTTTCTCTCTTTACTTCGGGGCTACTTTACCTTCTCAGAAAATCTTACTTTTCTCTCTCTGGATATTAATATAGAAGTGAGGATTAATTTTGACTTTTTCATACATTGGCTTGTCCATTAACCTCAATCTTATAACTCAGAAGAAATCCACTGTTTTAATGTAACTTACTGTTAAGTACTTAAAAATTTAACTATCCTAATTAACCTGTTAAATTTTATTCTCAAGTTTAAATATTGGTAAAACAGTATTTTATCCTGTTTCAAATTATAGATTCCCTTAATTTGTTATAGAAGAGCAGAAAACAGGCATGTTTCCAAAATGTCAAATGTTCCATATGTTGGGTTCGAGGTGGAAGCCGAGAAAACTCACTTCAGATACACCACCTTAAAAATGAAAGCTTTATTTTCTGAGCACTCAGATAAGGCAGCTAGTTCTGGATCTAATCCCATCCCTCTAGGGAGGCTGTCCAACAATTATAAAGGACGGGAACAGAATGCAAATGGGGAACTGAGGTGAGCTGCAGTTTTATCCAATTGCATTTTGGCATTATGGGTTAAGCAAGGGAGTAACCATTGGAGACTGGGCACCTGGCTTCAAGGTTCTTAATTCAATCTCTTAGATGTTAGGTCTGGAGCTCAGAGAAATGAGAGGGCAAAGGGAAATGCCAGCAGCATGGAGTTAATTAGGGGTTAACTGGAAACTGTTTTTACAACTTACACACCTTGGATTAGATAACAACAATTTCTATATTTTTTACTATTTCAACAGATAAGAAAACATTTCAAGTGTTATAGATATACATTTCTAGGCCTGAGAACATCATCTTGTTTGATCCTGCCAGCAAGATGGAGAAGTTCTACTTGAGATATCTGCACTCAGACAACTGCTTGCATCAGAAGCTGCTCAGCTATAGTGAAGTCCCCAGCTCCCTTAGGGCCTGAGACCTTGAATTTAGTTTCTCCCTCATTAAATGGAGTCTGAAAATGAAAAGGTAGTATTTAGAATAAGTTTCATTTGCTTGCCCCCAATGTGAATGTACGAGGTTTTTTGTTTGTTGTTTGTTTCTTTATTTTAACAAATACCTACACAGCACTTGTATGTGTGTGTGTGTTAAATTTTTTTATTGGATATTTTCTTTATTTATATTTCAAATATTATCCCCTTTCCCAGCTCCTCCCTGAAACCTCCTATGCCATCACCCTTCCACCTGCTTCTATGAGGGTGTTCCCCCACCCACCCACCCACATACTCCTGCCTCCCCACCCTGGCATTCCCCTACACAGGGGCATTGAGCCTTCACAGGATCAAGGGCCTCTCCTTCGCTAATGCCCGACAAGGCCATCAAGAGAAAAAAATCATTATTCACAGATGATACGATAGTATACTTAAGTGATCCCAAAAATTCCACCAGAGAACTCCTCAACCTGATAAACAACTTCAGCAAAGTGGCTGGATATAAAATTAGCTCAAACAAATCACTAGCCTTCCTCTACTCAAATGATCAACAGGCTGAGAAGAAATTAGGGAAATGATAACCTTCACAATAGTCACAAATAATATAAATTACCTTGGTGTGACTCTAACCAAGCAAGTGAGAGATCTGTATGACAAGAACTTAAAGTCTCTGAAGAAAGAAATCAAGATCTCAGAAAAATCTCCCATGCTCATGAATTGGCAGGATTAATATAGTAAAAATGGCCATCTTGCCAAAAGCAATCTATAGATTCAGTGCATTCCTGATCAAAATTCTAACTCAATTCTTCATAGAGTTAGAAAGAGCAATTTGCAAATTCATCTGGAATAACAAAAAACCCAGGATAGCAAACACTAGTCTCAACAATAAAAGAACTTCTGAGTGAATGTATGTTTTAATGACACAAATTTCTTTTTTTTTCTCATTACATATTCATGTGTATTAGTCATGGTTGTTAAAAAAACAGAACCAGGCTGGGCAGTGGTGGCGCATGCCTTTAATCCCAGCACTTGGAAGGCAGAGGCAGGGGGATTTCGAGGCCAGCCTGGTCTACAGAGTGAGATCAAGGACAGCCAGGGCTACACAGAGAAACCCTGTCTCATAAAAACAAAACAAACAAAAACAGAAACAAACAAAACAAATCAGAACAAACAGAAATGTCCAAGAATCCAGTAGCTGTTCAGTCTATGATGCTGATGTCTCAGCTGATCCTTACTGCACTCCGGAATCCTGAAGACATAGGTTGTTATACCAGTGAAATAATGGACCTGCTAGTGCGATCCAAAGCAAGCAAAGACAAAGAAACTTCTTTCATATCTCTTATATAGGACATCAGCAGATAGTGTCGCCCAGATAAAAGGTGGGTCTTCATACCTCAAAAGATCTTGATTAAAGATGTGCCTTGTTATTTATTTCAAAGATTCCAGTTAGAAGTGGCTCATCCCACTTCAAGTGAACTAACTAAGCAAAGATCTCTTACAGGTGTTGTGGAAAAGGTGGAGCTCATTTCTAGGTTTGAAAATCCAACAATCACTGAGCTAAAAAACAAACAAACAAACAAACAAACAAACAAAAAACCCACCAATCCATCAGCGTATCCCATATAAACTCAGGACTTGATATCTCATCAAACTCAGGACTTGATATTTCGCCAATCTCTACCCACAAACCTCCATCCTGGAAAACTCTGTCCCAAAGAAACCCTATATAACTATGCATCCTGCTTAGTTCCCTGCTGCTTCTGGCCTGAGCAGTGGCAGCTGCCTTCTTGAGCCTTTCCCATTAAAGCTGTTGTATGAAACTTATGGTGTGGTCTGATTCTATGCAATTCCTTGGCTCTGGACTGCCAGGACAACTTTCCCTTCAGAGCTGTAACAATTACAAATGTCTTTAGCCATTTTGGGGTTTTAGTTAATTCCAGATACAGTCAAGCTGACAACTAAGACTTTTTTTCATCTTTGTTTGGTGTATATAAAGTAATTACGGCAGATCTAGCTTTAATTTGTCCTATTTAATTTATCTCCATAGAAACTGACACGCAAGTGTTACTTTCCTTCACAAACAAGTAACAAATAGCACCTTTCCTGAGATTACCAAGAACTCGACATGTCTGAAGAACAAATATAACAATATGAATATTATATATAAATTTAAAAGTCAGTAAACCTGTCTTTTGTTTTGAAAATTTAGATCAAGTGACCTTTGAAAAGCTTATAATGTGAGAACACAAGTTACATACTGTCAATAAATAACTAATAAATTATTCACCTATTATTAGCTGCATACAATGGAAATAAAATAAGAAAGTGTGATGGATTCGGATGTTCCTATTTCTTTGGAGCTTTCAGTATTTATTTATGTTGCAGCCCTTCTATGAACCTCAGTTACACCACGAGGTATGGTTCTGAGGACAGAACACATGGCATACTCACAACTACATAGACACACACATGCATACACACCTACACACAAACACCCCCCAACCCCAATAAGAAATTAAACATGTCACCAATTCTTAAGATAAATCATAAGCTGATTTAACCATCAATTCATCCAGATATTGGCTTTTGAAAGAATGTTAGAATATTAAAAGATAAAATCTATATGGAGAAATGTAAACATATAATTGACCTTCAAATATGTACCACATTTCTTCTGAAAATTATAATGATATATTGATGCATGATACCATACTTAATCCATGCTGTATCCATAAAGTTATATACTATAAAATTTAGACAGCTTATCGCCTACGTACCTATGATGACTACTAGAGTCAATATGCAATAACAAAAACAGAGAAGGAAAACATAGAGAGAAAAAGAAAAGCCTACCCTGCCTGGTTCTTGCTGTCACCCTTTAATAAGTACTTTCCTTCAGCTTCATTTAATCCCTGGAACCAATCTTCTTGCATTAATCTTCCAGCATCCCAAAACTATGACACGTGAGTGAAAGAAAATAATACAGTCCTGTCACTTACAATAGCATTCACAGATTTGGAGGGCCTTTCAAGTGCAATAAGTCGGATACAGAACCACTAGACATTGATCTAAGTCAGTGAATAACAGTAATGAAAAGTTGGAGATGGTCAGAGGAAGGAACAGAGTATTGGAGGTTGACGGGTATGGGGTGCAGTTGACCAGCTAATGTGAACTCTAATGTGCATATAGCAGGATAGGGCAACAGTGGTCCACAGTTCTTATGTACCTTTACATAAATGGCAGAAAGAATGCTTTTAAATGATTCCAACTCAATTAGTTGATACTGGATAAACTATATCGAGTCTGAACACTACTCATTTTAAACCTGTATTGAATAATCATACTATATAAAGTTGCGAGCCAAGTAAAAGCATGTTTAAAATTATTTCTTTTATTGATATTTGATATTATATCTTAGTTATAATCAGTTCCCCATTCCCTCCTCCCAAGGTCCCTCATATTTCCCTCCTTACAGTCTTTCAAATTTATGGCCTCTTTATTCATTAATTGTTGTTACATATATTTAGTGTGTGTGTGTGTTTGTGTGTGTGTGTGTGTGTGTGTGTGTAACTTACTCAGTTTGTTCAATATTACATGTTATGTGTCCTTTCTGAGCTGATTATTTGTTATTAGATAACCAGTTTGTATGTGCTCTTTCCCAGGGGAAGACTATTTTCTTATTATAACAAACACTTAAAAAAACAAACAGAACTAGGCAGCATATAATTTTTTGAAAATGGCATTTGTATTAAACATTATTAGCTCAGTATCCAAGTCGATATATGCATAAATAATTCACTTTGTGTGAGTGTGTGTGTGTGTTTTATTAAGTTATTTACTTGACATCTCAATCACAATGTGAGTTTTATTGTTATTTACTTGACATACCAATCACAGCTTCCCCTTCCTCCTCTTTTTCCTGTCCCCCTGCCCTGCCCCTTGCCATTTCACCCTCCTCCCTTTCTCCTCAGAAAAGTAGAGGCCTCCTATAGAGACAAACCAGTCTTGGTACATGAAGTTGTTGTAAGGTTAGTCGCATGTTTTCCTATGGAAGGTAGACAAGAGGAAAGGGATCCAAAGGCAGGCAACGCAGTCAGAGACAGCCTCTGCTCCCATTTTAGGAGTCCCCCTTGAAGATCCAGATGCTAAACTGTTACTTAAGTGCAGAGGGCCTAGGTCTATCCCACTCATGTTTTCTAGTACAGTCTCAGTGAGCCACTATGGGCCCAGGTTAGTTGATTCTGCAGATAGTCTTATGGTGACCTTGACCCCTCTGGTTCCTTTAATAATTCTGCCCCATCTTCCACAAGATTCCCCAAACTCCACTTAATGTTTGTCTGCATCAGTATCTATCAGCTTCAGGATGAAGCCTCTCTGATGACCATTATATTAGGCTTCTCTGGTCAAGTATATCAGAGTCTCGTTCATAGTATCAGGAGTGGTGTCCCTCTCATGGCATGAGTCTCAAGATGGGCCACTCATTGGTTGGCCCTTCCCTCAAATTCTTCTCTGTTTTTATCCCTGTATATCTTGTAGGCAGGACAATTTGTCCGGCTAAGTTCTTGTTGCTGAGATGGTGTCCCAGTCCCTATATTATAAGTCTTGCTTGGTTACAGGAGATGGCTAGTTCAGGCCCCATATTCCCCATTACTAAGAGTCTTAGCTAGCTAGGGTCATCCTCGTAGACACTAGGAGTTTACATTGTCTTAGGTTTCTTGCTCATCCAGAGCTTGCCTCCCCATTGTAGTTATGTCTCCCAGTACTCTCTCCTTTCATCCTTCCCCAACCTCATTGCTCTAGTTCCCATGCCATTCCCTCCCCCAACCACTTCCCTCCTTACATCCACCCAATATCTAATCAATTTACCCTTCTCAGTTAGATTCAAGCATTTGTCCTAGTCTCTTCCTTGTTAATCATTCATTCTTTTTAAGGCTAAAGAGTATTCTGTGATAATTAAGAGCTTGCTTGATCATTCATCTACTGAAGGTCATTTGACCTGATCTTAGCTGAGGGCTGCTACAGATAAAGTTGTATGATGTTCAAGTACAATTTTTATATGAGCGTAATGTTTACTTTTTATAGAGTAAATATTTATGAATGAAACTAGTGGGTTATGCTTGGTTATTCACTGCATTGGGTAATCATACTATTTGTTCTGTGAGGCATCTACAACCTGATTTTGTTTGTTTTTAACTGATGAATAAAAGAGTAGAATTTCTGTATTTATATCAACATTTGGTATTAGCACCCATTACCTATTAGGTATTTTTAATGAATCAGTATTGATACATTACTATTAATCAATTTTTAGTTTATAATAAAATCCTTTCTTTACTATACTATTCTTTGTGCTTTCAAAATGCATTTTTATTATATGTCTATTTCTACAGTATCACACAAAAATAGTTTTAGGACTAAAACTTCACATATTGGGCTGGAGAGATGGCTCAGTGGTTAAGAGCACTGACTGTTCTTTCATAGGTCCTGAGTTCAATTCCCAGCAACCACATGGTGGCACACACATCTGTAATGGGATCTGATGGCCTATTCTGGTATGTCTGAAGACAGCTACAGTGTGTTCATATGAATTAAAATAAATATTTAAAATTCCACATATTTATTCTTTGTCTCAAACCCAAGTCCCTGTCAATTACCGAGTTTTACTCTTCATAAAGTACTGTTTCGTAGTATCATACAGCTGGAATCTAACATACAGAGCTTCTTTTTAAAAAAAAAATATTTATTTTTATTTTATGTGACTGGTGTTTTAAGGTGTCAGATTCCTTGAAACTGGAGTTGCAAGTTGCCATGTGGTTGCTGGAAATTGAACTCAAGACTCTGAAAAAGCAACCAGTGCTCTTAACTGCTGAGCCATCTCTCCAGCCCATCATAACTTCTTAAAGCAAGCTTTGGAATATAGAAATGTACATTTAGTTTTCTCATAATCTGAAGGCACATTTTGGCTCATCATTACAGAATATTTCAATACATGGATGTGCTACAGTGCTTATTGGCTCATAGACTGAATGGAAAATCATTTCTTTCCACATGTATATTGCAAAATAGCTGAAAATATTCCAATTATAGCTTTTTGGTGATCATACATTTTCAACTCATTGTGCAGCAGGTCAGGATTTTTGTCCTCAGACCTTATGTTATTACTTTTCTTTCTGTTAGAAACGTCCGAGGTGCTGATGCTTCCAAGATTTTCTCTATTCATGTTTTATGTGGCTTCAGACATTTCTACAGCTTTTCCATGTGTGTTGTTGTTTTTCAAAAAAACATATTTGGTAAAACTGAACAAATAAAATAATCTCAGCCTGAACAGTTATTTTATGGAAAAGTTCTAGAGATGTATAAAACCAGTTATCTTATGGTGTTGGGCAATTTAAATTTTATATGTGCTTTAGCCAAGTCAGGTTGGAATATGAATGCCAATAGTTTTGCTAAAAGCAGAAATTCACCCGTTAAAAGGCCTGTTAATTGTTAGGTATTAACTCCAAATGAACTAAAGCATCTTCACATGATAAAATCTACAGAGTTTTTATAGTGTCTTTAGTTAAAGTATTCGTGAATTCCAAATAAGCATTTGTTAACTTCTGGATGAAGAATATCCAAAAAAAAACCAAACCAAAACAAAACAAAACAGAACAAAAAAACAAGCAACAACAACAACAACAAAAAACTAGTCAGCAACAAAGAGAGCATTTCATTGATAAAAACACAATATAAAATAAAAATCACTTTCATATAAAATGAAATCCTATGTATTACATTATGATATATTATGCATGTGTGTATTTAAAGTACAAAAGGCCATACTGTAGAAACAGAAGGTTTTGTGAGATGAATAACTAGGATGGAAAGAGACACTTGGGTGTTGTGATGGGACATCCTTTGTGTTAACCACAGTAGGGAGTTCACAGAGGAAAAACAACATCAAAATATATCAGATCTCATACTTGATATAAGTTCCTTTCCTTTAATTCTCTTAAGGACTCCCAGGTAAATAATCAGGATGCCTACCATATGTCAACTGTGACTAGATATTTTTGCTTTGTTTTCTTAAAGACAGGCTCTTGCATAGTCCAGCATCAAACTTTCTGTGTACTGAGTGACCTCAAACTCCTGATTCTCTTGCCTCTACCTGCATAGTACTAGATATGTGCTATGTTTGTCTAGAAATTTTTTAAAAATTGTAATAACCTTTACTTCTTAGAATGAACATTAATCAACAGCAAGATGACTCACTTGCCACAAAAAGTGATGAACACTGTTCAATTCCTAATGTGTTTAATAAAAAGCAAAGAGAAGCCAGGGTTATGTTTGGTGGAGGTGCAGAGGTAGCCCTTTCCTCTGAGGTACCAGCCACATGAAGGTATAGTATAAAATAGAGTTTATTTAGGGCATGGGAAAGGGGAGTTGAGGGGTAGTAGAGACAGAGAAAGGCAGAGAGAGAGAGAGAGAGAGAGAGAGAGAGAGAGAGAGAGAGAGAGAGAGAGAGAGAGAGAGAGAGAGGGGAGAGACAGAGACAGAGACAGAGACAGAGTAGAGGGGTAGAGGCAGGCCGTGAGTGTGTGGAGAAGGGGGAGGAAAATGGGGAGAAAGGGAAGATGGCAAGAAAAGCAAGAGGAGAAAAGAAGAGGGCAAGAGAGTGAGGAGGGGGCAAGCAGCCCCTTTTATAGTGAGTTAGGCACACCTGGCTGTTGCTAGGTAACTGTGGGGTGGAACCCAGAGGAAATTCCAACACTTGAGATCCTCATATTGGAAGGACATAACTAACTCCACTAAGTTGTTTTATTATATCCACACATTTCTTGTGGCACATATGTTCCCACATACAAGCATAGCCACAGGCACACAAATGAAAAATTTGTAAATGTAATTAAAAACATTTCAAAACATATGGAGTCCTGTATGTGAAAGAATAAGATGACCACTAAGAGGAAATGTATTTTACCTTGATGACCTTGGGGTTGAAAACTGAGTCAGGAAATTCACATTTACACTTTTACACCATATATTATATGTTGTTAAAAATGTTTTCATGGAACACATTTCCAAATCATGACTTCAAATCACTACAAGAATGGCAAACAATGCCGTTCACTTCCCCATCAATCAAGATAGTTACTGTAAATATTTTAGAATGTTTTCTCACAATTATCCCTTTTTCCCTTACAGAAAACATCTTTGCTTTGAATACAAAATAATAGATGATTGGTTGTAGATAATTCATATCAGGCACTCTATAATTATGAAGAAAATAAAATCACTTGAAATCTCATTACAGCAATAACCAGCATTAAGTTTTTTGTAACTATTCAGACATCTGCTTTTTGCGCGGGCATGCATACAGATAAGTATGTATAATTTTCATCAATTAGTCTATGACCTAAGTAATAAATTTATCATTGATTCCTCTATTAAAATACAAGTCTTTGAAATTTTATTATATATCACAAAGTCACACATAAACAGGAATGTTTGCTATTAAAACATTAGACTAAGGAAGTTGAGAGCAGTTAACAGTGTCATTCATATGTAATACAAATTTTCTGAGTTTCAAAACAGAGGAAAGTACATAATATGTTTCGTATTAAATAATAAATTCTGTAGCTAAGATATTCAGTTTTAAGATAATAATTCACTTAAAATTATCAGAAGTGACTTTAGAACTATACAAAATGCAGAAATTTAACCAAAAAGTAACCAAAAGGAACATGTTATTTTTGATAGATGAATACAGGGGATAATAATCATACTACTTTTTCTTCTTACTCCGACAAAATATCTCACAGAGTGGAACTTAAAAATGGAAGGTATCATTTCTGTTTGCCTGAAGATGGAGAGAATTTGGCCAGTCAATAATGGGGAAGACCTGGTGGTGTGACTGGACCACTGCTTGTTCACATTGGTGTGTTAGAATAGCGGCTCCTGTCTGAACATTGCACACCAGGCCAAAGCAGTTCCATATGTAAGAGGTTTTACTGGGAACAAAGAGGCAAGAAAGAGAGACAGTTACAGAGGCAGAGACAGAGACAGAGACAGAGACAGACAGAGAGAGACAGAGAGAGACAGAGAGAGACAGAGAGACAGAAAGACAGAGAGACAGAGAGACAGAGAGACAGAGAGACAGACAGAGGGAAAGACAAAGGGGAAGAGAAAAAAGAGGGGGAGGAAGTGGGGAAAGCTCTGTCTTTTATATAGGCTGTGAAGTTGTCTATTCACAGGTGAGTGTGGGAAGTGAGCTCTGGGAAAGTATGTGGTAGCCATAGAGACAGGTGGCATTTATGTGAGACATCCTAAGTTTGGAGCTGTACTGCAAAACTGGTCTTTTGATGCCAACACACATCCTGGTAGGATGAAAAGGAGAGAGGAATACTGGTTTTAAGCTGGTTTTCTCCTGTTTTGATTGTATCTTGCTTGGCATGTACATTCAGGCTAGCCCTTCCTTTTAGTTAATACTCTCCGAGAACATTGTCACCACACACTCAAGCTGTATACCACCAGTGCCCCAGCTGTTTCTTTTATTTGTTTCTCTACTTCCTTGGTGCTCAAGGGCAATTTTATTATAGTTTGAAAGATAAACCTGAGGGTGCCAGTTGTAAATCTCAGCAGGTGCCAGGGTAAGACTTGTGGAAGAGGAAGAGAAAAATAATGCCTGTTTAGTTAGACATTAAAGTCAGCAAGAGACCCTTATTGAGATTTGATCTATTGCTGATGTACTGTAATGCTAAATTCCATACTCCCAGGTCCAGGCCCGGAGTGACTTCCCTTGTTTACAAGCTTTTGTAGTCCAAACCCTGTTACTTGATTTAAAACTATTGGGTAAATAAAATTGACTGCAGCCAATTACTGGATGGATTATGTGGGTTAGGAGTGTCCTGGTTGGGGGAGAAGAGACAAGGAGAAAAGAGGAAAGGTGGTCGTGGTGGGTGTGACGAAGCAGGCATGAGCACATAGCCAGGAGAAACAGCAAGTATCTGGGGTACACTGCTGGGGAGGTAGACATGCTTCTAGTTAGAAAGGTAGATTAGGGGTGACTCCCAGTAGTTGACAAAGCCAAACAAAATCTGGGTCTCATTTATTTGTAAGCTAGTTAGGGATAAGCTTAGTTTGGTTGTATTACAAATCCCTTGACAGACTAGCCCAACTGTAACTGATGTGTGTGTTGGAGGGTCCTGGGGAGCTCCAAAGAGTAAGGAAGACCAGAATGTCCTGGAAGCAATCCCAGGCAGATATTTTGAAAACAAAAATGAGATCTAAGAAGAAAAATATAAAAGTTATATATTTCTAAGCATTTATCAAACGACATCCCACTTGCCTATTACCCTTCCACAAACCTCCCATCCCAAATCTGCCCTCTCCACCCTCCCCTTTGCCTCTATAAGTGAGCTCCCCCACCCACTCAACTTCTCCCTCCTCACCCCTCCAGCCTCCTCCTATGCTGGGGCATCAAACCACCATAGGACCAAGGGCTTCCCCTCCCTTTGATGTCAGACAAGGCCGTCCTCGGCTACCTATGTATCTGGAGCCATGGATCCCTCCCTGTACGCTCCTTGTTTGGTGGTCTAGTTCTTCGGTCTTCCAGCCAGCCGAATGTTGTTCTGATGGTTGACTCTAAGCATTCACATGTGTGCTGGTCAGTTGCTGGCCCAACCTCCCAAGGAACAGCCACACCAGGTTCCTGTGAGCGAGTGCCTCTTGGCAACAGCAACAGTGTTGGATTTGATGTCTGCAGACAGGATGGATCCTGAGGTGCAATATCATAAAATAGTCACTATCCTCATCCAAATCCAGAAGGATAGGAATATAGAGAAAATATAAGTCCCAATGCAGTTGGGCTACAGCTTGTTCTACAAGGAAAACTCATCCGAGGTGTTTTAAGTGAGACTGTAAAAAAATACCAAATCAGAGAGGAACAAAGTTTAGATACTTTAAAATTAAGTTAATCTATTTTTATTCACTTTGCTCAAAAATAATAGCTTAAGGAAAATGTGAGATATTTCTGGGTCCACTATTAACCCTTCCTTCATATACAAGCCTATAAATATATATTAATTCTGTTCAACAAAATCTGTATATATTTGCCTTTTATAAGTTTCTACTTTATAACTTTTAAACTCTTAATAAGTATTAGTAATCCATTAATGGCTAATACTCCAGATCCAAATGCCTGTTTGAATGGTTCCTATCAGCATGGGAAAGGAATTTACCCCTCTTTACTAGTTCTCTTATGTACAATACTATAAATAAATTTACTATATTGAGCAGTACTGTTATAGAAGCTGAATGAGTTCATTCTACAAATTATTTAAAATAAAGCCTCCTCATTAGCTGACATGTAAGTAATTTCAATTATCTTTGATAGAATTTTAGAACTTCCCTTTTGCCATGCATTTAAGATTCCAAAGATGTGTTACAGGTGCTGACAGCATAAATCCTAATATTCCAAATTTGCTCAGATTCCCAGAGCTAATTTTCAATTCCTAGACAGTTATCCATGGTAACTGTTTCTAGTGGGCGGGTGGGATGGTGATACTGGACAAGAGGTGCTACATAGTGAGTCCCATGGGCTGTTTTCTATTTCACTTAATCTTCCACTCTGATGAATGACAATTGTTGAAGGAGAAATAAACTAGTTTATAACCAAAACATCTGCTCTCATTTAGGAGAGACAACTTGCCAACATAGGATTGTAGGTTTACAGAATCCCACTTAGCAATCTGTTATACATTATTTTTATTTAATCCTCTAGAAATATAGACAAAAATTATGACCCTTGCTGTAATTTATGAACCCTTGAGATTCAGTTCATAAGTGCCACTTTAATTTTATTCCAAGGAAGATTTTCTCCATATATGTGGAGTATGATCCTGCTATCTTTCTTCCTTCCTTCCTTCCTTCCTTCCTTCCTTCCTTCCTTTCTTCCTTTTCTTTCTTGTTTCCTTCATTTCTTTTTTTTTTCTTTTTATTTTTTAGAGTAAATATAAAGGCTGGTTTATTGAGAAACCATTCTCTGGCAAGTTCAATGATTCCAAGGAAGGAAGCAAGTGTAGTTAGTCACCATGGGGAAGGAGAGAGAGGAGAGGGGAGAGGAGGGAAGGGGAAAGTATTGCAAACAGAGAGACGGAGAGAAGAGAGAAAGACAGACAGACCAAAACATCTGGATTGTATAGGAAAAAGCCTCTGGGGAAGCCCAGCATCTGGAGTAGAAAGTTCTGGATAGAGGGCAGGGTTTGCCAGGTAGGGACAAAGGGATGCTAGGAGAAACTGGAGGCCAGGTCAACCTTGGTACATTTAAATATGGGTGTCAGCTATTTGTTCCAGTCTGAATCCCAACACCCCAGCCCCTGTTGATAATAAATGAATAAGGGACAATGTAATTCTCTATGACTACACCCTACTGACATTAGGCTGCTATTATGAGTGGGGGGGAGGGGCATCAGGATGAAGTGTTGACCAAGTCCAGGAAGAACAGATTGTTTTATTTTCTATACAGGTTGTGTGGCCTTGTGGGGCTAGCTACTCTCCTGGATTCAGATTTTGAAGGAATACCTCTACCTGCCAGGATGCTGGGAATATGTATTAGGGGCAGAAGATAAAGGTAACAAGTATAGGGAGAAACTGTTTTTCTTGAGTGTACATTTAAAAATTTTAGGCCCATGGTCTTGGTAGTTGGAGAAGGGGGGCAGGAATGGTAATAATAACTGGGGAAAGGGTAATAGGTCACACCCTCAGAAATAGAAAAATTGGAAGAGAAGCAGGCTATTGATTACAGTAATTATATAAAGTACATATAACCTGTGAGAGGTGCATTCTAGTAGATTCCCCAAGGCTTGTAAGAATCGTTTTAAGCTTACACAAAGAGATAAACTTTAAATATGTTAGTATTACCGCTCTCCTCTAATCTTCATAACTTGAATTTACCAACTTCACATCTTCCTAGATCCTTAAACACTTTCTTAGAAACTTTCATATCCTCAGACCTTACACAGCTTTCAACTTTACACTATTTCGATTCAATTATTCACCATGAGACATAGGTGTTTGATCACTGGGAACAGTCATTGTAAATAAGTTCCTTTAGATAAGCAAATAGTAAAATGTTACTCTTTCACCAGTCTTGTCCTCAGAGACCTGAGAAGGATAAATTATAATCTAAATGACCTGTGTATCAATTAAAATGACAGAACTAGTCCAAAGTTCACTACCTAGGCAGGCTCTTGTGGTCTCCTTGGCACTACAGGCAGAGGCAGTCTACGGCTATCAATCCCAGGAGATGAGACTTTTTCTGTGGAGGAGGAATGTGGAAGAGACAGACCTCACCTTGTCTTAGGCAATGTGAGACAATTAACTCTGGTGTCCTGTTTGTCCATGGTTTGGGCAGGGTCCTGTAAGCCAGCAAGGCAATAGGGCAGTTATATCCAGTGGTTATCATTCCACAGTCCAGGTGGTGACCTTTGTTGTTATGGCCATATCTTCTTGGAAACCTTGGGGGTCGAGTTGCTGCTAGGATTTGAGGGTCTCTCTGTGATGTTACATTTAAGCACCTTAAATGCCATACTCAGCAGGTCTCTGAAGTGCCTGAGAACCATCTATCTAAAGTATATTTGAGTAAACAAACTTTACTTCTTTCTAGTTGCCCATCCTGGGCTTAACCTTGAAACTTTGATTATTAAAAATATCTTATTTATTTTTAGCATGAATGCATGGAGGTGCAATTTTGATAACTCATTAAATAAAGGTAGTGGCTATAAAGGGCAAAGTTAAATTCCAGCTGGTTGCAGGAGAAAGAAATAGGGTTTTCCCTCATGCGTTAAAGACCAATGTGAAATAAGCATGCAGTGGTCATTTCATACATTTGAAACAGACCAAACTTAGAAGGATAAAATTGGAGTTGCGGTAAGGCTATGGCTTTCCCATAGCTCCGCTTAATCAAGATGGCTGTGAAGGCATGCCTCTACTCTCTTTATCCCACTCAAGTGTTGTTTACCTGCGGCATATTCTTTCCTGCTGCCAGCCAGGGTTTAGTTAAGTAGGCAAGGAGGACTAATTTAAGATGAGCAGGCTGGTCCTTTACCACCAGTGTTGCAGTAGCTGCCTCCACTGCTGTTCATGTGGCCCCGCATGAATGGGAGGGAGGCAGGGCTTAATGGAACCTGGAGGCCGGAGGTCAGATCAGCAGCTGGATTAGGGTAGCTTCAGAAGCTGTGTTGTGGTGAAGGGGGAGATGAAGGAGGAGACATGAGAGCATGGTCCCCCCAAAAATTGTGACATAGGAAATTCAGAGCCATTTGGATAATTTTCTTTTGATTTTTAAACCCAGTGGCACCCATTCTCTCAGGATTTGCTGAACTATGGAGCAGCATCTTGCCTGGGGTCAAATAGTTTGGGGTAGGGGTGGCAATAGCCTCAGGTTAAAAGTCTTTGAAACAATTGGTGGGAACAAAGACCTGCTGTGCCAGTTTTTGGCAGAACATCACAGGGGTCGGAAGACCCAGAAGGAGCACTGGGTGCTGCAAGGCTACTGGAAGATGGTTACTCACAGAGTTCAGTGAAGGAAAAGGGAGTGGTCCTCATTCCCACATTGCTGGAGAGGAATTCAAATCCCTTGCCCCCAGCCTCAACACTAGATAATAATTTCTATCTCTGCCAGTGAAGTGAGCCAATTCAAGCCATATTAGAGTATATATATAAAGGCAGGTTTATTGGGAAACTGATTTCAGGTGAGTTCACTAGTCCCAAGGAACTAGACTAGGCAAGTCACAATCAGGAGGGAGGCAAAGGTGAGGGAGAAGAGAAAAAAAGACAGTGTGCAAACAGAGGTAGAGAAGATAGAAGCTGAATTTTATTTTTAAATTATTTTGGTGTGTACTGAGTTTTTTTTTTTTTTAAGGGTGCAAGCCTTTCTTTTTATTGTTCAGCTGCAACATACATGGTTTAATACAACAACAACAAAAACATTTAACAATCAAGTGAAAATGAAAACTAACAACAAACACTCCAAACAAAATCTTTTCCATTGGAAACACATTAGGACGAACTTGGGCTTCGTTCCCATCTCACCGAGATTTCCTTATGACTCAGGAGCTGACATACCCTGTGTTTTCTGTAGCCATGCAGGTGTGAGTGGAAGTCTGAATGATTAAATAAACCACAAAGTCTGTCGTTTACTGTAAAGAACCATCTCCAGAGAGGCAGCCAAACTGAATTAGAGAACAAAACCATTCAAGAACACATATTTGGGTTCATCTTAAAATCCATGAACCTTCAGCTGCTCCTCCTTCAGTTGGGGAAGTGCTTCCGTGAGATCCAGCTGTGGGGCATTTTCTAGATTAGTGATCAAAGGGTAGGGCTCCTTGTAGGTGGTGCCATCCCTGGGCTGGAAGTCTTGGGTTCTATAAGAGAGCAGGCTGAGCAAGCCAGAGTAAGCAAGCCAGTAAGGAACATTCCTCCATGCTTTTTCTGCTTTTTCTGCTCTTATGTGCCTTTGGTAATTCACAGAAAATGTTATAAACATATCTTTATAATTAAAGCCTGTTATCTCTTAAAACTAAAATGCCTTAAAATAAACAACATACTTTCTTATTCTAAATCCCTAAGTGTTCTATTTTTTCCAATAAGGTGGTTTGAATAGGAATGACCCCTATAGACTCATGTGTTTGAATGCTTGACCCATAGGACATGGCACCCTTAGGAGGTGAGGTCTTGTTGGAATAAATGCGGCCGGGTTAGTGAAGTATGTCACTATGTGGGTGGGCTTTGAGAACTTTCTCCTGGATATCTGTGGAAGAAGTCTCCTGCTGCTGTCTTTAGAACTCTCAGATCTCCCAGTATCACATCTTCCTGCCTGCTGTCATGCTTCCGGAACACCATGATAATGATAATGGACTAAACCACTGAACCTGTAAGCCAGCCCCAATTAAATGTTCTCCTTTATGCTAGTTCCCTTGGTCATAGTGTCTCTTCACAGCAATAAAAACAAATGAAGAAACTCAAAGACAACCACATATAAAATAAAAAAATGTTGAACCCACAAAGTTCCTAACTGGGTGCTATAGTGAATTACAGCATAATCCTGGATAGATACTCCTGGATAGAAGTATCAGAAAATGAAAGAAATGTTTCTTTAGTAAAAGTATTAAGATATTAATTCTGGAGAGAGGGCTCAGTGGGTAAGAGCACCTGACACACAACACTGATGAACTGTGTTTGAGCCTCTGAATGCAGGAAAGAAGAGAAACAACTATTCCTGAAAGAAATCCTCTGACATCTACATGTGCCCTGTGGCACTGTATGTACACTCACTTTCTCACACACATACAAATAATTAATAGCAGTATTATGTTAACCCTAGCTATCCTGGAACTCTCTGTAGACCAGGTTGGACTCCAACTCAGAGAGACACATCTGCCCCTGCTTCTCAAATGCTGGGATTAAAGACATGTATCACCACTGTTTAGTCAAAATAAGTTTTTAAGATTAGTATAGCAAATAGCAAATAATGCAAAAAACTGACCTTAGTTCTCTGTCACTGAGAATTTACAAGGTTTCCTTTCCCATACAACCCAAAGTTTACACTGTGGCTTCACATCATTCTATCATTTGTATGTCTACTACAAGCATCATCAAACTTATAGCAGGAGAATGTCTTGACATCTTGTGCTTGCCAGCAGAGCCTCTCCTTACAATTATTCAAGTATAAGTCATTAAATATAACATCTACATTTTCCACATTTATATGTCTGGATTCTTCTGCATTGTTTAATTTTGTGTGTTATTCTCAGATTATCCATTCAGTTGTTTATTTGGTGGTGGTGGTGGTGGTGTGGGGGGGCGGTTGTTATGTGTATGTGGGTGGGTGGTTGTACGCTGAAGTGTTATCAGTACTTCCTATTCTAAGCAATTACTCTGAATAATAGATGTTGGAACTTATATTAAAATTACTGTAGCTACCAAGAACAATGTTTATCTTTCTTTTTAAGCAGCCAGTAAATATTTATTGATGGAAAATCCAAAATTCTTCACTAGGAATGATGGACTTCTTTCAAACTCCAACACCAAGAGCAGTAATACTCTTTCAAAGCTTCGAAAAGGTGACTCATTAAAACTGTCACTCACAAAAGGGCTAAATCGTCACTCTCAAAAATTTCAAATTCTGTCTCAGCTTTACAAAATATGCCTATGTGTGTGTATGTGTGTGTGTGTGTATGTGTGTGTGTGTGTGTATTTTAAACAAATGCTTAATAGTTAATATTTACAAGTAGTGAGTTTATGACTCATTTCAGGGAAATGAGTTGAAGGTTAAATTACTGTAGCAATCAGAGACATATTTAAAGGGATACATAAAGAGCAAGGCTACTTGTTTTCTGTGTGTGTGTGTTTTTTTATTGGACATTTTCTTTATTTACATTTCAAATGTTATCCCCTTTCATGGTTCACCTCCCTCCCAGAAAACCTCTATCCAATCCCCTCTCTCCCTGCTTCTATGAGGGTGTATCTCCACCCACCCACCCACTCCTGCCTCCCTGCCCTAGATTCCCCAACACTGGGGCATCTACCGAGCCTTCATAGGACCAAGGACCTCTCCTCCCATTGATGCCTGACAAGACCATCATCTGCTACATATGCAGCTGGAGCCAGTGTACCAATTTCCTCTGTTTTAACAAAGGCATTTGCTGCTTTAATTTCTAGATGACTAAACATAAAATAGCAATGTGAATCATCAATTAAAAGACAAATTATACAAATCTTTCTGACAATCTAAACCTTTGTAAAGGAAGAAGAAATCTAATGCTACATAGTTTTCCTCTGACCTTCATATGTGTGGAATGACACACATAGCAATACACATATAAGAAATGCATGCATGCACACACACAAATAAATAGTAAAGTTAAAAATAAAAGTAAATTATGAGTTATTAGAAAATATTTCAAAAAAATTGACAAATGCTTTTGTTAAAAAAAGTGATAAATCCAAGAAAAATAAAAGTTGTCACCAATCACATTGATTTGTACTGTTAATCTTTGCGACCTTCATTTATAAATCATGTCAACCATAACATATTTAATAATTTATCATCTAATATGCTAATCTTTATCTCAATGGGGAATTTTGGTAACATTTGTTTTCCCTCCTTGGTGAGTTAAATATGTCTAAATAATCATATTCAAAATCAATGTTTTTCTCAAAAGTGCACAAAAGGCTTAAAGTTGTTTAACTTGGTAATCTCTGCTTGTTTGTTAGTGTGTCTAGACTATTAATATTCAGTGTAATTGTTGGCAGCTATAATAATAATTATGTAATAATGTAATAATAATAATAATAATCTAATAATGTAGCTATGGATATGTAAAAGCATTTCTGGTTGTCTATTAGTTTCCTTTGTGTAGCTATCCATGTATTCTCCACACTTTCAATTAAAGTTTTTCTGTAATATTTTGCTTTATTTATTGCAAATTTGATTATATCTTTGTATAATTTTGCAAGTAAATTTAATGTTTACATTATTATTTATTTTCTGATGTCATTGTGTTTGGTCTAAAGTTCATTAGTAACTTATTTAAAGACTATTAATGTTTATATTCTTATTTATTTCCTGATGTGATGGCATTTAATCTAAAGAATTTTCATTGGTAACTTAATTAAAAACTAACTTTTAGGTCATATATAAATTAGTGGGGTTCATTAGAGAATTTTGATAGATAAGTGCTATTTTACTCTGTCCTAATTCACTACCTTCCTTCACTGTCCTTCCCCATAGTACTTGCTTGTACCTGGCTGGTCCCTCCTGTACCATACAACCATCATTTCTATTTTATTATTGTATGTATGGCTATTCCACTGCATTCACTTTTGTTACCATCACTTTGGATCTTTATGAATCATGATATGCTTTCTAGTTCTATGACCTATACAAATGCACACACACTCATACTTTTTAAAGTAAATCTTTTATTCTTTGTTTTACAATAATTATTTCAATTCATCATTTTAATTTTATTCATAAATAGTACCATTATTCTTTCTTGTTCAGAAATCTAGTCTCTCATTTGCCAGGTAGGAGATAGATTTGGAGCAATAAACTTTTATTGAACAAGGAGAAGAGAATCACGCTAGCAGCAGCAAAGACTTTTACACAACCAAATATTCATAAGCATATATATATTTATATACACATTCATTCACACATACTCATACACCTGCATGCATTCCTGTTGGGTTCAACTACTTATACTTACATACTTACACAAAGCCATCCATACTCACATATGCATACAGAACAAAAGGCCAAGTGCCAGTGAAGAAAGAATTCATTCATTCTTGATGAAAATCGAGCATCAATATTTATTGCATGGAGAAAGAAAAAATCTTTTTTTTTTCATTTATTTGAGGAATATTTTTTTTATGGCTTTACTGTTTTTTATTAGATATTTTCTTTATCTACATGTAAATTTCTCCTTTCCCAGTTTCCCCTCCAAGAAACAAACAAAAACAACAAAAACAAACCCCTGTTGCCTCCCCACTCCCCATGCCTACCACCCCACCCTCTCCCACTTATTGGCCCTGGCATTTCCTTACACTGGGGCACAGAATCTTTACAGGGCCGAGGTCCTCTCCTCCTATTGATCGAATTTGCAATCCTCTACTATACACATGCTGCCAGAACAATCAGACCCCTCCATGTGCAGTCCTTGTTTGGTGGTTGAGACTCTGGGAGCTCTGAGGGTACTACTTAGTTCATATTGTTGCTCGTCCTAAGGGGCTGCAAACCCCTCAGCTCAGTCCTTTCTCTAACTCCTTCTCTGGGGACCCTGTACTCAGTTCAATGGATGGCTGTGAGTCTCTACATCTGTATTAGTCAGGTACTGTCAGAGCCTCTCAGGAGATAGCTATATTTAGGCTGGCTTGTCCTTCCTTCAGTCTCTGCTCCATAGTTAATCTAGAAAAAATCTTTTACTCTTTTATTGCTAACTTAATTAAATCCAAGTCTATAAGAAAAAAATATGCTTTCTCCTCTTTGGTAAGACTAAGTCTAGCTTGCTCTTAAGATGTCTAGACCTGTTCCATCCAACTTTAAGGAGAACCCTGCCTGCTCTTTCTGCTCTCTCTATAGCTTCTTCTTTATCTCTCTTCCTCTCTATTCCTCTTCCTCTTCCTCTCTCTCTCTCTCTCTCTCTCTCTCTCTCTCTCTCTCTCTCTCTCACACACACACACACACACACACACACACAAGCGCACGCACTTGCTCTGTTAGATGTTGCTATATTCTGCTGTCTTAATCTCTAATTTTCTTTCTGCCTTCTGCTTTCTTCTGCTGCTTAATGACCTACTTCCTAGTTTGTTTGTTTTTTTTTAACTGTCTTAGGAAACTTTTTCTTTTTAACTGTTTTAAACATGTTTAGATCACATTTTTTTTTTAGATTTTTTTTTTTAGATATTTTCTTTATTTA
>NW_022196900.1:12492530-12518519 GCF_008632895.1 Mastomys coucha
ACTCAGCTATTAAAAACAATAAATTTATGAAATTCTTAGGTAAATGGATGGATCTGGAGAATATCATAGATCATATTTTTTAAGCATCACATTTTTTTACAGAAGTTCACTAAAAGTTCAAACATAAATTCAAATCATAAATTGAAAAAGAAGTTTACATATGTTTCTTTTAAGATTAGTTTCTAGCTAGATATTCATTATCTGTCACTAGCTCCACAGGTTTATTGATATTCTAAATCCATAATATGTGTCTGTAAGCATTTAAGTTTTATATACATAAACCCAGTCAATATTTATCTTCTGTCCTTGAACCTACAAGAAATCATAAGTTCTCTTTTATGACCTTTGAGTAAGTATTGGATAGTTCTAAGTAATATATTATAAGTTGAAAATGCCTTCTTTCTGTCTCAGAAGCATTTAAACTATGACATGTGAAGACTGGCTGAGTTTTAAGTGAAGTTTTCAGATAAGAGAGGGCTTTAATGGTAGTCTTATTATAAAGGGCTTAATAATTATTAGTATGATTTTAGCAATTCTTTTAGAATTGTGATTAGGAATTAAAGAATCATATATTTGTCTGTATACTATTACTACAAGATGTTACATCTTCATTGATCTGCAGAAAATCTGGCCAATAGGGCTGGCTAATGCCCATGGATTATATATGAATTTAATTTAGTATATAATATATAGACAACACATATCAATAGCAGGAATCAAATCCTGAAGATGTTCCTTCACCCATGCCTGCAAGGACTCACTCATTGCAGTCTACAGTCCATAGTGAAACCATCTCTGCAAGATCACCTGGTAGCCTTTAGTTTTTCCTTGATGACTCCTGACTGTTTTGTTTTGCTGTTTTAGTTTGATACCCACAAACATAAGATTCTTGGAGCTAGCAGAAGAGGAATTAGGAAAAGAAAATAAATAAATAAAATTAAGGAACAGGGGAAAAGAAAGAGGAAGAAAGCAAGCAAGCAGGGAAGGAGAAAAGGAGAGAGGGAGGGGGGAGGAAAAGAAAGAAAGAGAAAGAGGGAGGAAGGGAAGGAAAGAGGAAGCAGTAAGGGAGAAACGCACAAAGAAAAGAAGAAGAAAGAAACAAACTAGACTACTGCTTCATTCTCTCCTCCATTAAGAAATTTCTCTTCAGGAACTCTAGTGTTCAAAGCCAGCAAGCTCTACACAGTGTTTTCTGTGTCTGCCCTTCTGTGTTCAATCTTGATTCTTGATTTCAATCTTCAATGGGTCAGGGCTACTAGAAAGAAAGTGACAGTAAGCTTAGGCAGTCTGATGGTATTTCAGAACACACATTCCTTTTGATCTCTTAGCTGTTGTTTACTTTAGAAAGTCTTCATATTTCTGTGCCATTCATTCTGTCAGGGATGTGACAGGGTGAAGTGCTCTTAATCTATAGTTGAAAGATGGAACTTTATTCATGGTTCTTTTGGGGAATTTAATGGATATAGCTTGTCTTTCAAGTCTTGACTGCTAAGTCAGCCCCTGCAAAATGATTTTGTGACCACCACTGTAAGGGTACCTCACTTACCTATTTGTCTCTTCACACCATTTTATCTGCTGCCCATCTTGTGTTAACCTTTGTACTGCCTTTAGTTATGCTATCATTTGCCTATTTATTAAATGTCAAATATTTTCTCATCAAAATATAAGTTAGTCAAACCACTATCAGTTAGCAGCAATAGACTTACTCACACTCAGCATGTATTGTCAATCCTTGTTAAATAATTATGTAGCAAATCAAGTTCCGTTAAATTGAAGAATGGATGACGTAGTGTATTTTCCTAGCATAGTTTATTTAGAACACCATCTTTCTCTGAACAAAGGCACAAGAAGTCGAATAAATAACTATACAGGAAAGAAATATATGGACATCTTACCATCTTCTCTATAGAATTCTATACATAGGTTAGAATGTGCTTGTAAATACAGAATCAGAAAATGATTTTAAGTAATTCCCAGTATTATGATATTAAACTTACTACTAAATTTTCAGTATTAAAATACTATAAAATAGTATAAAATGAAAATAATATGGGAATAATTCAAGTATATTTATGAGTTATGAGTTGATTATGTACATTTTAATTCAGATACACACTGCTTAATGTCTCTTACAGTGGCAGTTTCCCCCTGTGCTGTATCAATGAACTCTCTTTGTCCTAAGAGCAGCATTCTCGCTGTGAGGAGTACTCTCTCTAAGATGCTATAAAGCAGTATCACAGCATGCTCAAGCACCTTAAATAGAAAGGACAGCTAGTTATGTCTCTCACATTAACACACATTTTGTTTTGATTTCCTGGTAGTAAATCCAAACAGAAACGTATATGAATAGCATTACGGACGCAATAGAAGCCCTTCAGGCATACAATATGGCTGCTTAAGTTAGATTGCACATTGATACTTTTGTTTTATAAATAATGAAGGATGATTTGAACAAAAATAATCTATTACATTTTAGTTTTCAAAAGAAAATCTCAAATCCCTGAGCCAAGGAGCTAGAGTGATGGCTCAGTCTTAACGAATGCTCATTGCTCTTCTTGCTAAGGACTTGGGTTCAGTTACCATCACTCACATGGTAGTTCACAGTCTTCTGTAAAGAAGTTCCCTGGAATCTGACAGTTAACACTTCTTTTGTGCCTTTCTGTGTACAGTGCAAACACATGCTGGAGACAAAACATCCATATGCATAAAAATAGGAATGTGAAAATTTAAAGATAAATCCAAATATGAAGTCTCCGGACCATTAAACAGGAAGCCAGCTTGGCATATAATAAGTGAATTTTTGCAAGAGAATCTTAAGGGAAAGTAAGAGAGAAATGAAAATCTTACAGAAATATGTATTCTCCAGCAATATTTCTATTAATAAGATAACGTGATACTTCTTGGAAACATATAAAATAAACATTTTATTTAAATTTCAGAAAAGACTTTGGCATACTATTATTTTATCCACATTTAAAAAACATCAGGTTATGCCTGCCTCTAGAGGGCACATATGTGTAAGTAGGTAGAAGAAAAGAGAAAGGTTATATCTATACTCAGCGTCCTGACCTGTGAACATCTAAGTGAATAAAGCCTAATTTGTCGGGTGCCTTTTTCCATCCAGCGGAAATAAGGAGGCAAACACCGAGCCCTTCTTCATGCAGTTTAATCAGGAACCTTCATTTTTACTTCTTCTATAGCTAGCTTCTTTTATATTCTTCTATATCTTCTTCTTACTTCTTACTTATTACTACTTACATCTTATTAGTTACATCTTATTAGTTACATACTTATTCCTAATTCTACATTTTACATCTGTCATTACATCTTACTTCTATATCTACATCTTCTCTCCTATCCCATTACCAGCCCCAATTCTACATACTTACTCCTAAATCTCTCCTAACCCATCACCAGCCCTAATTCTACATGCTCACTCCTAATCCATCACCAGCCCTAATTCTACATACTTACTCAATACTCCCTCAGCCACCAGCCCTTGTGGGTTAAATACTTTCCCTGGTCCCAATCAGCATCGGCTATGTGGCAAAGCATAATAGGCTAGGAGAAATCATGCCAGCATGCATCATAAACTAGAGACACACAGCTTTTCCAACTAAGGCTTGTTTATCTCAATGCTCTCTGCTCTGGCCGGAGACCAGGTGTTCAAAATATATATAGGGTGGGAGCTGCGGCTCCCCACACTAATTCTCTGTTTAAAAAGTGAGCCTGGCACCAGGGGGCGGAACCTGGAACAAGCCTGAGATGATCACCAGTCTGGTAGGAGGTGGAGGGGTGAGATCTTGCCCCAAATGACTCTGCCTAGTGCCAGAATGCCTTGATATGATGGAATACTCCTGAGACCACCCCTGAGATGGTCCTAGACACTTAGAGACCACAGTGCAACAAAGGAGAAAATAGGTGGTGGAGAAATGGAAGAGAGAGAAACAGGAGGATGTGGGCATGATGAAGAGAGGCAGAACTGGAGACTTGAAGGTGCAGCCTGTCAGTAGTTGGTGATACCACCTTGGACTTTGGTGGGGTCCAGACATGTGCTGCCACAAGGGACCACATTTGGTTTCTTAGCCCTACAACAGCAGGAGTCTGTTACTAACAAAGGCCAGGCAGATAGGCTGGTGTGGGCTGTCATGGTGGGGACACGTTAATATCTGCAGACTGTACACAACTGGCCCTAACCATCTACTGAGCATTTTGGGAGACCCAGTCCTGGAAGCATGAGAGTAGGATAACTGAACCCTACCCCATGCTAGCTGACGGACTCCCTGTGAAAGGACAATATAATCTCCATTTGTCTCCATTTAAGAATTCCATTTGTCTTCATTTTAAGGACCAGGCCTGATTTCCAGAAAGGCTTTAAGGCATTAGCCTAAGAAACAGACCATAAGTCTGAGAAACTAGGTCTTAAGGCACCAGCTCTGGGAACATACCATAAAATCCAGAACAATATCATAACCTCCTAAAGAACAACCTGAGGATAAACAAAAAAATGCAGAAATATCTCAGAATTGGCTATCTGCGCTGGGCAGCCCTATTTCATCACATGATTGAACGTTCATGACATGGGAGTGAAGACCACTGACCACACATCACTGAACATTAGTAATGTGGAATTCAGACCACTGACCACCTGTGACCCCGTAGCACCCACCAGTGAAAATTTTAGATTGCCTAACCCTACTAAAGACTTTTTCCAGTTCCCTGTAAGAAGGCCTGCATGCCTTTGTCTGGGGTCGCCATTTTGGTAAATGGTTGATCCCTGAATGCTGGATGTTTCTGCAGAGTAAACATTCTTTGTCTTTGCTTACTATCTGATTCTGGGGTCTTCCTTCAGTGATTTCCAACCCTTGCCCGAAAAGCGCACGAGAGTTGGCTCTGGTTGCTGAAGTTGCTGGTGAGCTGACCAGAGGGTATGAGCACCAGAGAGCAGGTCCTGGCACTTGCTGACATTGAATGGGCCCACTGGGGAAGGGCAGAAGAGCTTGCCCTGGTGGTGTGCGAGAAGAGCAGGAGAGCAGGCAGGCTGACCAGCTCAGATACATCTCAGGCCCAGTTCCAAGTGTTTGGCTATAATTTCTACTCACCCATTCACAAGCCTGGAAATCTGTTTCCCTTCCCTTTTAACCCGGTCCACACAGAAAACCTCCTAACAAAGGAATGGTTCCAAGAGCCCTGCTGTGCATTCTTGGCAATTATCACAACGTCCTCTCCTGATGTTGCCAGCCACCCAAATCCACACCTAAGTGCTCAGCTCTTGACCATGCTTTGGCACAAACCCAGCTTGTAGCGGACAAGTATCACCCTTCACCCACAGTCTATAAAATTTCCCAACGCTAGCCCAGATAAGTGATTTTTTCAGCTCTGTTCTTTGGGACTGCTGAAATTGCCCTGGAACAATGCCTAATAAACTAGCCTTTATTTAATTTAATCTTGTCTGATCTGGCCTACATCTGTATCTCCAAGGGGGAGACAAAGCCTGTCCCTGGGGCTTTGAATTGTCCCACCCTAATATCAAACCCATGGATTAACTGCTGGAATGCAGGAATGAGCTGATCCTACAGATGCAAACTTGCTTGATTACCAAGATACAGGGCAACAACAGGATATCTGAGACAGGGTACAGTGAGATTCCAGTATTGATTTTTGTAGTGGAAGCCAGAGGCCTCCTACCAGAGAAGACTCCTTGGAAGGAATCTTTGGAGGTAAAGACTTGTAAGCAAAAGTGTATACTGTAGGAAACACTGACACTCTATAGCGTCTACAATGAGATTTTCTTTCCTGGTGTGGGGTGGTTGGAGGAGTTTGCAGAGGGTGGGTATGCGAGGAGGGGGAAATGAGTGGGATTGGAGTGTGTGATATGAAATTCACAAAGATCCAATAAATTTTTTAAAAAAAGAGTAAAAAATGCCAAGTATTCCTACAATAAAACAAAGCAAAACAAAAACCCAGCAGGTTATACTTAGGAATATACATGTATGTACAAATTCACATATGCACTTAACAACTATCAGTGAAAGAAGTGGTTATAATTTTGAAAGAAAACAAAGCAATATATATGAGAAGGGAGAGAACAGTAATATAATTATAATTTCAAAAATTTAAAAAAATTCTAAATAGACCAAGTACAACAATTTACGATTGCCTGCTCTCTTACTTCCTTAGCTCTCTGGTGTTAGGATTTGTCTTTCTCATTAGAATGTGAAATCTAAAGGCTGAAGATATTTGACTTCTACTTCAAGAATTGCCCTTCCATTCAGCCTTAGGACTCGTCATTAATCCATGGAGAAGGCTGTCCATGTCTCTAGATTCTGCTCTTGATCTTGTTGCTTCATTGCTTCTCTGCAACAACTGCACTGATTTTATTTCCCCAAGAGAGCTAGCTGAGTCAACAAGAGCCAGGAAACTCCAGTGAAAGCAGACTGGAGTTCATCCCTAAGGCTGCTGCCAAGTGTGGTTCTTTTAGTTCTGCAGCTTTCATAGTTTCCTTAAGCCTTTAAAATGTGATCTCACAATTTCTCTAGCATTGAGGCTTTACAATTAGCTGCACTAATGTTTCATGATATTACATCATAGCTGGTAGTGGATATTAGAGTTCATTTGAAATGATGCAAAAAAATTAATGTTATTTGGTAAAACCTGAATGGTTTTTTTTATTTGACAACAACAGGTAGATTGAGAAGTGAAATGGATGTGCAAATAATTGCTTCTACTATTAAAATGTAAACTCACCAGTTGATTATGGCAAAATAGTATTATTTGCTAAATTCAAGAAATAAACCTTCTTTTGCAGTAAGCATAGTTCATAAAACATAATTGTAACACATTTTAAACCTAATATAGAATAAACTTCAATGTATACTTAACAGGATAGTGACACTAAAAATTATTTTCTAACAGGCTAGTTATTTATTGTATAAATTTTTATTGATAAAATGTTATTTTCTCAATTTGAAGATTTCTTTTGTATAGAATGCATATATGCATCCAAATTATTGGTGCACATTATTTTATCCTTGAGCATGTTGAACTATATAAGGAATAGACTGTATGCTATTAATGTCACCTTCTATATTTCTTCTATCATAAAACTCAACAAATAATTATGAAGAGATTTAGAAACTCAGATCTATTAAGTGTTCACTGATTGATGTATGAGTGCCATCAATATCACATGTTCTTACAGTGATTCTGAAATACATATGTAATATTAAGTTTATTTATCTCACCTGTCTTAAGCCAGTGTGTTCTCTACAAAGACAAAGTGTCCAAGGGACAAAGGTTACCACTATGTGTGGCCTGTATTTCTGTACTCCAAATACTTCAGGGGCTCAGAAGTAAAGATAACAAGTCCCAAACAAACCTGGGTACATTGTCAGTCCAGGTCAGAGTGGGCATGGAATTTAACTATTTATCTAACATAGAACAGGAAGGAGTTTTTAAGAACTCATGACTCAACTACATATAGAGAGGACAAATTACCTTCATAAGAATAAATGCAGTAACTCTGTAATTTGAAGTCATTTTAGGGAGTTCAGTCATACATATCAAAGTGTTCTGCTTTCTGCTTCAGTGTTGATTCATCTTTGTTAGGTTTTCTAAATATCATCCACTTCCATTTTTAGTGATTTTTCTTCTTTATTAATTTGTCTAACAAGACTTTCTTCATTAGCATTACTGAGTAATTTCTTAAAACTATTAAACACTCTAAATTATTTCAGCCTCTTTATAAAATATGTCTAGGTCCTTTAAAATGTAATGGTAGATTTGTTGTTTTAGCATACATAGTGAAATCGAAACTACTAATACTGCTTACCATTTTAGCTTCTGCAAACTCTTTCTTAACTTCTGTGATGATTTGAATCCAAATGGCCCCCATTGGCTCATAGGGAGTGACACTAGTAAGAGCTGTGGCCTTTATGGAGTGGGTGTGGCTTTGTTGGAGAAAGTATGTCACTAGGGGTTTGACTTCCGTGTTTCAAATACTCAAGACAAGGCCAGTATCACTCATTCTTCCCTCTGTTTGGTAATTCATATGGTAGATCCAGCTACCTCTCTAGCACCATGTCTGTCTGCATGCCACCATGCTTCTTGCCATGACAGTAACTGACTAAGCTTACATTTGTAAGGCACTCCCAGTTAAATTTGTTTCTTCATAAGAGTTGTTATTGTCATGGTATCTCATCACAGGCATAAAACCCTAACTAACACAACTTACTTCAGGTCTGAATCAATCATCATTTCCTTAGGAAACTCTTACCTTATTCTTTTTTTTACATTAGAAGAGACTCCCTACTACACATGGAGTTAGTGGTAAAATTACTAACTGCTTGCTTAATGGTTCTTCAGCTACAATGATCTCTGATCTTCAGAGCAGAAACTCTTTCTGCTTTGCTCATTGTCTTCTCCCAAGTGCCTCACACAATCCCTGATGAGTAAAAGTGTTTTTTAAAAGTTGAAGTAATAAAGATTACAGTTGCTAGCAGAGGTCTCTTTCCATTCAATACATTTTAATGCAAGCATCTGCATGTGCAAAGCTCTTGAGGTTTCCAATGTAAGGCTATGCTGTAATATCCCTCTAAATTTTATAGTCAGCCACATTTGTAGAAAATTGAGGGAATGCAAATTGACTTTCAACTAATTTTATCTAGCCACATAGCACATATGCTTATTTACAAAATCACTCTACCCTTAAGCTTTGTTTTTCCTCTCTTTGGGTCTGAAATAAACTTACATAAAATAGACATTGTAAGCCTGCTATCCGGCAAGTTGCTTAAGTGCAGCACATAGAGTAATTTATTTCTCGATTTACTTAGTCAACACTGTCAACTTATACATAGATAAATAGATGTGTGTTTATTTGCTGACAGTATTTTTCTCCTAAGTATTGTTTAGTATAATGGTACAACCCTTTGGTATTACAAACAAATGAAAAACATTTTTTAACCACACTACCAAATTTATAAAAAGACAACTTGATTTTCCTTCTAAAATATTGCCTACAAAGAAATCACCATATTTTTCTAAAAAAGACATCAACACTGTACTTTAAATTGTTTGTATTTATTACTTATTTTAAAAGTTGTTATGAGGCAAGCATTTTTCATAGCATGTGTGAAGACAGGAGTCAGGTCTTTCTAGTCATCTGACTTTCAGAATTTAGCTCA
This sequence comes from Mastomys coucha, assembly GCF_008632895.1. Lineage (NCBI taxonomy): Eukaryota > Metazoa > Chordata > Mammalia > Rodentia > Muridae > Mastomys > Mastomys coucha. The sequence continues at coordinate 12,501,713 of NW_022196900.1, forward strand.
AGTTATCAGATCTAAGGGCAAGCATTCTAACCTGCAGAGCAATGCCTGAAGTATATTTGTATTTTATTTATTCTTCTCTCATATAGTACATCCAGACTGCAGCCTCTCTTCCTTCAATTCCTCCCAGCTCTTCCCCACCATTCTTCTCTCCCTAGACCCATTGCTCCTCCATTTCCCTTCAGAAAAAAAAAACAGGCCTCCAGTGATATTAACCAAACATAGAATAAAACAATGTAATAAAACTAGGCACAAACCCTTATATCAAGGTAACCTAGTATATTTTTATATATTTCAGTTAGAGTAAGTGAATTAGTCCTAAACTCCACTAAAACATCATTTAATAAGACTTTGTTCTTCCTTTGAATGTTCACCTATACATAACCTACTCATCTGTCAAGATACAATACCTTATAATTCAGAAAACTAAAATACTACAAAAATAATGATATCCCTTAGTTACTTCTATTGCAGTTATAAGGTCAACTTAAAGAAGAAGAGGTGTATATGAGCTAACCATTTCAGAAGGTTAGAGTGAATGAATACCATAGCATGGAGCATGGCAACAGGCAAGTGCGCATTGAAGCAGTAGCCAGGCCCCAGTGTCAAATCTTTTCCATCAAGACAACACCTCCAAATCCCTCATAAACACTTTCATCAACTAAGGACCATGCATTCAAACATATGAGCCTATTCTTACTCAAACCACCAAACTACCTAATGAGTATTCCGTTACATAGAATATTGTAGACATCTTGCATACCTTTAGTCCTTAAAACTGACATCAAATCTGTGTGTTATGTGAAGAAACCAAAATTAGGGAAGTTGGCATCATACTCAAGAGAATAAAATCAGGAGTTGTCTGGTATGAGATTTAAAATATCTACTTTCAGATTATTTGCTCTTAAGATAGTGTTCTGAGTCCTCAACCATGAACTAGAGTGTCTTACAGATGCAAAAATAAAAGTGCATATTTATCATTAATAGATTTAGTAGAATATAAGAACTTTAACTTTTGATCTTTTAAATTACTTTGCTAAAGAAATTTGCAGTAGAAATGTCTAGAACCACGTAGTTTATACTCTGCATACAGGCAGGAACTATAAAGATAAGGCTAGCGAATGTCAGAAAAGAAACGAAGGATCCAGTTGAGTCTTCTGATATTTTATATGCATTTTGTATTGAGCATAAACATTCCAAAGATGAATGCTATAAATCCCTAAATTTGCTATTTAGTTTGAGGAATTACAAATAGATATACCCAATCCTTTTATGTTAATTGCACTTTTTTTTTTAAAGAATCTTCAAATAGATTGCAAATTCAATCATCAATAGGAGGAGAGGAGCTCTGCCCTGTGAAAGTTCTGTGCCCCAGTGTAGGGGAATGCCAGGGCCAGAAAGTGGGAGAGGGGGCGGGGTGGCAGGCATGGGGAAGTGGGAGGCAACAGGGTTTGTTTCTGTTGTTTTTGTTTGTTTCTTTGTTTTTTGGAGGGGAAACTAGGAATGGAGAAATTTACATGTAAATAAAGAAAATAAAAAAAAAAGAATCCTCAAATAAACTGTAATAAATTTGAAATTGGTAGTATACATTTTTATCTCTGGGAACAAGTCTTTAATATTAATGAAGATAGAATATATAAATGAAAACACATTGCAGTCTATATAACTGAACAATTTCCTAGTGTAAACAGCATAGCAATCAGTGGGAGAGGATGTTGTTGTGGCAGTACAGGGTGAGGATATCATTTTAATCACGTATTTTCTGCCTCTGGATCTCATAACCAGAAAAGATTGTGCATGTCACAAGTGCTGCTGCTAGATAATTTGAGATGAATTATTTATAGAAGCCTAATACATTTTTATTCCCAAAAAATTCTGTAACTGCTATTCTTAGAATCTCTGAGACTAATAGTTAGAAAAAATAAACGAAAGCAGACAATATACAATGAATAAGGCTAAATGGATTCAAAGGAGGTCTCCCTGTATTTCCAATAATAGACTCTACACTATGGTTTTCTTTGCTCACCACATATAGCACTCTTGCATATGGAAACCTTTATGTGAAAACCTAGGAAGCAATAGGTTAGAAAAGCTATTTTGAACAACATATGAAGAATATTTCTATCCAAGTCAATATGCTAGTTCAATACATAATATATAACCAGCATAGCAAACAAGAGAATGCACTGCATTCGAGCTGTTATCTTTGAATTGTGACCTCTTTACCTTCATATCTATTTATATTCAGAGGCTCAAAGTCTAAAGAATTTTCCTTATCTAAAGCAACTTTATTGTATAGTCTTATTAGACAAGAGAATTTGGGTCAGGTAATGTTATAAAAATCTGTAGTCTTGTTGAACCTTTCTGGGATGTAAAGGAGTTAGGAATTTCTAGCTCACATGTTTAATCAAAAGTTTTTACCCTTTTTGTCTAATCTGAAGGGATGTTTCTGTAACTTGACTGATCTAAGTGCTAAAAAACTCAAATGTTACTTGGATGTGAGATCTCTCTACCTGAGATCTAAGTGTAATTGCCAGGACTATGCATTTTCAATCTAAAATCCAAAATTTTCTGAAGTACCATAGAACATGTTGAAAGTCACTCATTACTGTACCTGCTAATTAGAGGTGTTTTATTATTAGCCTTACCATTCCGTGTGACATCTGTCTGCTCTGTGTTTTACTAACCTGGACTTGAGAAAAAAACCTACCCTTTGCCTTTGAGAAAACCACCACACACACACACACACACACACACACACACAAAGCACACACACACCCTTCACTATAAGAAAATATTTTGTTCATTAGACATATTTGAAAACTTGGGGAAGTACTGTAAGGAATGGGAGAATTTAAGTTCGATAAACTGCTTCAAGTTCCTGAGATGTAGGAGAAGAAGGGGGAAGATGCAGAGATAGAATCAACAAAAATATTTGTTCAATGTCATAATAAATCACATGTTTATGATTTAAAAAATGCAAACTACACTAACAATCTGTCTCACCCCATTCAGAATGCCAGTCATTAGGTAGACAAGTAACTGAATCACATTTTCTGTATCTGTTCGTCAGTTGAGGGACATCTGGGTTGCTTCCAGTTTCTGGGTATTTTGAATAAGGTCTCTATGAACATACTGGAGCACATGTCCTTGTGATGTAGTGAAGCATCTTTTAGTCATATGCCTAGGTGTGGTATAGATAGGTTTTCAGGTAGAACAATTTCCAACTTTCCTAGGAACAGCCATATTGATTTCCAGACTGGTTGTACAGGTTTACAATCCCACCAGCAATGGAGGAGTGTTCCTCTTTCTCCACATCCTCACCTGCATGTGCTATCACTTGAGTTTTAGATCTTAGACATTCTGTTGGGTGTAAGATAGAATTTCAGCTAAGGATATTGACCATTTCTTTATGTGTTTCTTGTTCATTTGAAATTTTTCTGTTGAAAATTCTCTGTTTAGCTCTGTATACCATTTTTTAATTGGGCTATTTGCCTTTTGGATCTAACTTGAAATCTTTATATATTTTAGATATTAGCTCTCTGTCAGATACACGGTTAGAAAAGATCTGTTTCCAATCTATAGGCAGTTATTTTGTTGAAACATGAACAGACCACCTCCATTAGTCAGACAGAATTCCCAGTGGAGGGATGGCGACACCAAAACACCTACAAAACTTTTGGCCCCAAACTGTTCCCGCCTAAAAGAAATTCAGGGAGGAAAAATGGATCATAAATGGAAGGAATGGCTAAACAGTGACTGGCACAACTTGGGATCTACTACATGAGCAGACACAACCCTATTCACTATTACTGATGCTATGTTGTGCTTTCAGACAGGAGCCAAGCATGGCTGTCCTATGAGAGGTTCTACTCAGCAGCTGACTGAGACAGATGCAGACAGTCACATCCAAGCATTGGAGTAAGGTCAGGGACCTCTGTGGAAGAGTTAGGGGAAGGACTGAAGGAGCTGAAGGGGATAGCAACCCCATAGGAAGACCAAGAGTGTCAAGTAACCTGGACCCCTGGGAGCTCCCAGAGACTTAGCCACCATAAAACAGCATACATTTGGTCCAACCCCTTTTACCTCATGGCATATATGTAGCAGAGGGCTACCTTCTCCAGCTGCAGTAGGAGAGGATGTGCCTAATCTTATAGAAACTTGATGGCCCAGGGTGGAGGTGAAAGTAAAGGGGGATGGGGGGGAAGAACTCTTTGAGGGGGAAGCAGGAGGAGGGTCAGCACTTTGGATGTAAATAAATAAAATAATTAATTAATTATTTAATGGAAAAAGGCAAGTAACAAGATGACAAGGACTGGACAAAAGGAATCCCTTCTACACTGCTGGAAGGAATGCAGAGTTGCTCAGTCTCTAATGTGAAAGGAGATCTGCTGTGGGACCTTGAGTGGACCTGAAGATCTCCATGTCAGCTTATCACAGTGATAGTTGCTCCTCAATGTTTAATTCAGTAGTAGTCACTACAGCTTAGTCACATCCACCTATCTAGGTGTCCTACAGTAGATAAATGGCTAAGAAAACTGTAGCAAATAAGACACAGGGAATATTTCCAGCCATCAAGAAGAATGGAGTTATGGTGTTTGCAGGAAAATGGATGAAAGTTGAGATATAATATTAAGTTAATTAAACCAATCTCAGAAAGATAAATGTATGTTTTCTTGCATTTATAGCTCCTTTTTATGATAATAAAATTGAGTATTCAATTGTCTAGAGGAACCATAGAACAAATAGAGGAAACAAGAATGGGGAAAATGGGAGCACAGTAAATGACTGATGTGGAAAAATACATTAACAATTCAAATATTAGGAGTTCCATGTTCATTGAAGAGTCCCTGTCCCCTGAGCAAAAAAGTTAATAGCCATCATAACTTATTATGAATTTAATCAAACTGGTTTCTTTCATGCTTCTTACTCTCCTGTGTAAAATTTTACTTTCTATTTCTTTTCTTTGAGGTATATATTCCCTTCATGACATCTTGCTTTTCTGTTTTTACTGCTCACCTTCAATGTGTGATTTATCTACTTTTTCCCCCAATGAAGACATTTATTACCAGTATTAATGCTCACACTTCCATCCCTAAGACCAAGGTGCAGAGCCCATTATTACCAAATAGAGATAAGTCAGCACTTTCAATGCAGAAATCAACTGTCTTATATATAACAATTTTTAGAAGAAAGTAAACACACAGTTGTATATAATTTATATTTTCTTCTGTCAAGAAAAAAATTAAAAGTTTATAATAATTGTTTTCTATTGTTTTGACTACATTTTTAGTGAGGTTTTATAAATGTTCTCTGTAATGGAAACAAGCATTTTGGAAAGTATTCTTTTGGAGAACATGAATGTTTGAAAATAGTTGGTAAAATGAATACATATTCTCTGGAGAGAACTTACATGACACTTGAAATTTTTTCAAGCTCTATGAGATACTACACATGTAGTGCAATTTTAAGCCTTAACTGAATGGCTTGCATGCTCTGTATGCTTGTCATTTCCATGAAAATCTCTTTCCCCTTTGTTACTTTCATATGCAAACTATGTAGATGATTTCAAAGAATTTCAGACAGTCATTTTAATGGAGAAGGAGAAGTAATTGTTAGAGTAGAGGGAGCCAATTCTAATCACCAGAGAAGGCCAATGGCTGACTCCCAGCTATCCTTTTGACACAGAATACAAATACCTGCATTAGACAACAGAGATAAAACAATGAAGAAATGTCTCCCTTTCTCATCTCAATCCAGCAGATTTTTTTTAAGTTGTCAAACTTGAGTCCATATTAAGAATAACTCTGACATTAGTACTACTGTTTATCAGATACTGAAAATTATACCTCTTCAGATTCTATGTTGATTTTTCATTGGTATCCCTTTTCATATGTTCCCTATTATCACACAGTATAATAGGGATTTGTAAGCCAAAACTCAGTTATTGGCAAGACAATGTTTTGATTTGCGAAATTCCAATTACAGAAGGTGCATGTTTTATAGATGGTAAAGTCAAACATGGATTCCTTATAGAAGTACAAATAAATCATGATGCATAATCATCAACATCACCATCAATAATGGAAAGGAATAATAACATTCAAAGACTTTTATATATCTAGGACATTTTGTTGAGTTATTTGCAAGTTTTTATTTTCTTACTAAAGAACATGCTATTGTTCTTCTCTAAGAGGTACAATGTGAGATGACCAGAAGAAATGCCTTGTGATAAAATTAAGTATTTATTCCATTATTAATGGTTCACATTTTCTATTTGCTTCCTGGTGAAAATTTTGAAAATATTCTGTAAAATATAATACTGATCTGTGTTGTCATGTAAAAGACACAACATCTAAAAGAGCTGCTGACTAATGTAGACAATCTTTGTAATTATACTGTGTTATGTCATAGGACTGCCATTAAAATTGAAAGGTTGATGCTATTATATACTGCTCATTATGAAGAAAGGCCAAAGGAATTTTGTGCTAGTACATAGATTATTCTTTATCTCTTAATATTTTACTGAATTAGGTTCAATTTAGTTAATACATATGATTTCACAGGTCAAGGATTTCTACTTTTGTCAAGTAACCACTAAGCAGAGAATACTTAATAGGAAGACATTTTAATGCAGTTAGTAAATATGTTAAATATGTAACACCTATTCTTTTTAATGACTGTCTGAGTACACTGCCTTTTTTCTCTGTTCTTTCAAAAATTACCTTCACTTGTGCAAAGCTTCCCCTTCCAAACACTTTCACTTATCTCATTTCTATTCATAAACTATTTAAGAATTTTGATGCTTGCTTAAAATAATTTTAATATTTCTCAAAAAAACCTAGAAGCACTGTTCTTATGAAACATTATATGGTAACTACATTGATATTGTTGAGAAACATCTCAACATAGTTATACCCTTCTCAAACAGTTTCAAATATTCAATAATTTGACTGAAACATATGGTGAGCAGAGGGGTGATGCCATAGGAAGACCAGAAATCTCAACTAACCTAGACCCTTAAAATCTCTGACCCTGAGCCATCAACCAGGAAGCATACATGAAGTGGTCCAAGGCCCTGACACAAACATAGCAGAGGACTGCCTGGTCTGGCTTCAGTAGGCGAAGATGTGCCTAACCCTAGAGAGACATGAGAACCCAGGGAGTAGGAGGGTGACAGGGCATCCTCTTGGAGACAAGGGGAGGAGGAATAATACAGGAACTATGGGAAGGAGTACCAGAGTAAGGCGATGGCTAGACTGTTAAAAAAATAAAAATAAAAGTAAAATAAAATAAAATAAGATAAAATAAGAACAGCTTTTCAAAATTAATTTTATGTGGTCAAGGCTATTATTCAAAATGTAACTGATTATTTCTGTTGATTTTGTATCCTGCATTTTGCTGAATGTTAACAATTTTACATGCACTAAACTCAGTTGTGAAATTATTATCTTAAACTATTTTTTATGAAGCATATCATGTTAGGTACATTCTCCATTCTGATGAGGACCTCTTTATTTTTCATTCCAAATTGCTGTTATGTGACAGTATTTGGGAGAGAGATGAGCACTTATCTACTAACCCAAAACAGGGAACTAACAACAAATACAACAAATACAACAAAAAGCCAGCTAGGTGAACTAATAAGCCTTACTTGGGTTACTTACACAAGGAGTATGAGTTAAGTATTTAATTACAGGAACAGAAATAGTTCAAAGATTAATAAAATACCAAAAGCTAATCCCAGCATGGATGCCAGCTCATTGAAAGCTGGGAATTTGTGCAAACTAACAAGCTTCATGTAATTCGATAAATTAAAGAGTGTCTTTTCTAGATTCATCTGTTGGCCTCTGCCTATTCCAGGCAGTTCAGCTGGTCAAAGTGTTGTCCATGAAACTTACTAGATCCCTGAGTTTTCCAAGCTACCGATCTGATAAGAACCTCTACTAGGCAGCCCAGCCTGTCTGAAGGTGGCTCTCTTGGCAAGGTGGGCCTTTCAATATGTTTGCAGAGGAAGGGTCCTGGTCAGTTGCAGGGATTTCCTGAAGCCTTTGAGTTGCCTGAGATTAATGAGTTTCCTTGAAGAATAATAGTGTTTATTCTCTTTTTAGAATATCCTGTCTCTTAATCACTATCCTCTAATTTGCATGGCTGTACCTTAGAGGAAACTGCTACACAATAAATACTCTGACTGGAGCTCCCAATACTGAATTCACTCGATGTCTAAGAGCAAGCATCCTTTTCTTTTCCACAATGGTAGAGAGGAAAAATCTGTCACGTTCTTATTGATGGCTATTGACTGTGAGATTTTTTTGTATATGGCCTTTATCATGGTGATGGAATGTCTATCTGTTTCTCTATTATTGAGTGACCCCCATTATAAAGTGTTATTGAAGTTTGTCAGATGCTTTTTATGCATCAATTGAGATGATTAGAAGTGATGATTACATTTTTTATTCCAATATAATATGGCATATTGCATAGAGAGCTTTTTATATATTGAATTACCTTTGCAGTCTGGGAATAAATCCATTTTGGTCATACTCTGTAATCCTTTTAATATGCTTCAGAATTCAGCTTAATAATATTGTGTTCAGCACATTTATATCATTGTCCATAAATGAAAAATCTAGACAAATTGTTGAAGAAAAGTAAGAAAATTACATTATTTTTACCTTTAAGGTGAAAGATAGTAGACAACAGGTACAAGTCATCTAGTGGAATCTCTAGAGAACATCTGGATCAATTTAGATAAGAGCTAGCAAAAGAGCTGGGTGATGACTGACATCTCCTAATTACAAGAGCAAAGCAAAATCAGGAATTTTATAAAACATAACAGGAGAAAAACTCCAGATTATATGTTAGAAAGATTCAAGTACTCTATAGAGCCCTTTCCTCCCAATGAGAGGAAGTACAGTATCAGACAGCCAGACTAGAGATGGGTTGAGGACAGAAAATCGCAGAAAAGCTGGAGTGTGAGTCAAGTCATGGGCCTTTTAAAAGCAGAAAGGAGGAATCAAGAGATAAAGGTTTCACTTCTTGGCAACCACAATAGTGTCTGGGTTTGGTAACTGTATATGGGATGAATCTCCAGGTAGGAGAGTCTCTGGATGGTCTTTCCTTCAGTCTCTGCTCTACACTTTTTCTCCATATTTGGTCCTGTGTTTATTTTGTTCTCCTTCTAAAAAGGACTGAAGCACCCACACTTTGGTCTTCCTTCCCAGTAATTAAGCCATAACACAAGAAGTACACATGGCTCCAGTTGTGTATGTAGCAGAGGGCTGGCCTTGTCATGCATCAATGGGGATAGAGATCCTTGGTCCTATGAAGGCTCAATGGATGCCCCAGTATAGGGTAATCGAGGGCACAGAGGTGGGAGTAGGTGGGGAGTAGGTGGGTGGGTGGAGGAATACCCTCATAGAAGCAGGGGGGGGATGGAATAGGGGGTTTCCAGGAAGGAGGAATGGGAAAGGGGATAACATTTGAAATGTAAATAAAGAAAATTTCTGATAAAAAATTAAAAAAAAGAGAGATAAAGATTGCAGTAGCAGAGGAAGGAGTGATGTAAACAAATTACTCATTGAGTCACAGTAGAATTAACTAGAGGTTTGTTTTTAAAAAGACCCATACTCAGTTGGCACTGGTATAGGACTGAAACCAGGACAACAGGATAATCTACACATCAAAAATCATCTTTGAGTGAAATGTAATGATGGTCAAGCCAGAGTCTGCCTTGGAACACAGACACAGGTTTCAAATCTGTGTGTCTGATACCAAGAAGTATCACTTAAGGGATTGACCACAATACACTAGTCAGAATGTTACTCACTCAAAGTTCTGCCAGGAAGACTGAGCATCTTTTTCAATTCAATTTGAGAATGACCACCCAGAGGAGTCATAAGCATTCTCAACCAGACCTGTGAAAAACTTCCCAGAAGCATGGTTTAACCATTGGTTTTCCTATTGAACCTGCTAAACTATATCCAGCGTGTCAGTGGTGGTTGTCTTTAAGCTCAGGAAGAAGGTGACAGAATGAAGCCACATTAAGATTCTGCACAACTATCCAGGCTTTAACTTTTCATTTTATTTCTCCTCTAAAACACCATGATTCTGTTCATGTCTAGTTAACTAGTTTTCTTCTCTCTCTATTTATAAATATGTTGTTCTTGTTGGTGGTGGTGGTTGTGTTGGTGCTGATAGTGGTGTGGCATTCCCAATGAGCACAGACTGATCAGGGCTGCCATGTCTCCCAGTCTTCAGCTCCTGAGAGCTGAGATAATTTTAGGTTATCTGGTTGCATTTATTGTCCCTTTTGTCTTTTTGTTCTATCTTTTTTTTTTTTTTTAGATATTTTCTTTATTTGCATGCGAATTTCTCCATTCCCAGTTTCCCCTCCAAAAAACAAAAAAAACAAACAAAAACAAACCCCTGTTGCCTCCCCCCTCCCCATGCCTGCCACCCCGCCCTCTCCCACTTTCTGGCCCTGGCATTCCCCTACACTGGGGCACAGAACCTTCACAGGGCCGAGGTCCTCTCCTCCTATTGATGATCGATTTTGCAATCCTCTACCATACACATGCTGCTTGAACAATCAGACCCCTCTATGTGCAGTCCTTGGTTTTTGTTCTATCTTTAATCAGAAGCTTTTCGGTTTCCCTAAGATAATTCCTATTGTTCACCTTTTTATTTATGTTCTTCATTTGCTATCATCTCACTGATTATTTTTATTACTCATATTCTTTTGATTATCACTGTACCTTTGGTATTCTTTAACTTTCTAAGAAAAAAAAAAGAATTATAAAAGTGTACAAGTTGAGGACTAAAGAGACTTGCTCCAAATGGCTTAATAGTCAAACACTAAGCGTTCTGACATTGTTTTCTTTTGATTGTGCCAGCTCTTTAGAGCTGCATGTGAGAATGCTTAGATTCCAGATGACATCTTTGTTACAGGACATGGGGAATCTTACAGTTTCCCAGCAGACTATAATGGCTGTCCTGGAACTCACTCTGTAGACCAGTCTAGTCTCAAACTCAGAAATCCGCCTGCCTCTGCCTCCCAAGTGCTGGGATTGAGGGCATGCGCCACCACTGGCTGGCTATAATTCTTGATATACAACGATTTTACATTGAAGTAAATTTGTGATTTGGAGAGCATTCAAAATGGTATAGTTAGTTACATGCTAGGGTAAAAAGCCTTCAAAATACACTTTATAAGAATTGGTGAGGCTACATAAGATCTTGATATCAGTCAAGAATCTCCATCTTTTAAAATGCAAAACTATGTAAATTGCTAATGGCATGTTTAGGTGCAGGCCTAAAATGTTATCTTATAAGTCTCCATAGTGACTCAGTCATAAAGAACCTGGAAGGAGTAGATATGGTTAGTAGACAGCACTGTGGCCCTAAACTGCCGAGCTTTCTCATTGCTAAACCTAATCTCTATACTTTGTTTGGTGTCATTTCTTTCTGTTACCTCTTGGTAAGTCAAGTGAGTTTAGAGAACTAATAACTGCATTTGTAATGATTCCATGTTAAAAAACAAAAACAAAAAACTGAGTACACAAAAGGAACATTCTTGAATGCATCTCATTCATAGAGAATTGTGCTGAATAAAAGAAAGCTAATCTCTAAAAAACAAAACAAAACAAAAGCAAGAACAAACAAACAAAGACTTCCTAAGATGATTGGAATTGAAGGGGAGATAGTTTGTAAGCATTTACTGCTGGTATTTCTCTTTGATGGTGAATGATTTGACAGCAAGCATTCTACTCTTAGGTTAATAAAGAACGTTGAGTCAGGTGTCCTGGGCATATTCCTCTAGAATCAAGCTGATGTTTCAGATTGACAGTAAAGTGGAAAAATGGCAACTTTACCCTATCACAACCTAGTTTCTCTTGAGCATTGCAGTCACCTCCACTGAAATAATCTGATTAATTTAAAAGAATCTAGCCAACAACCCCAATCCTGGCTGCTGCAGTATAAAACCATAAGACATGTAAGAAAGCAAGAAATGGTAGCCATTGCAATAACTCTCCTCTTATGGAGTAAGAAACCATGAGCAAAGAATTTGGCTTACATTTAAAACTTATATATAATTGATTGAAATTAAAATCACCAAAACCTAATTATTTCTGAAGCTGCTGCCCACAAATCTTATTTTTTTCTTGAAAATGCTTTTATTCTATTTCTTTTTTATTTTCTTTTTTATTAGATATTTTCTTTATTTACATGTCATAAGATATATCCTTTCCAAGTTTCCCCTCCAAAACAAAAACCCCAAAAACGAAAAAACAAAAGACAAAAAACAAAAAACAGCAACAAGAACAAACCCCTGTTCCCTCCCTCTTCCTCCCTCCCCCTGTTGGCCACCGCACCCTCTCATGCTTACTGGCCCTGGCATTCCCCTACACTGGGGCATAGAAACTTCACAGGGCCAAGGGCCTCTCCTCCCATTGATGATCGACTTGGCCATCCTCTACTATACATATGCTGCTGGAGAAATTGGTCCCACCATGTGCACTTTTTGGTACCTGGGAGCTCTGAGGGTACTAGTTAGTTCATATTGATGTTCCTCCTAAGGGACTGCAAACCCTTCATTTCCTTGGATCCTTTCTCTACACTCTTCATTGGGGACTCTGTAATTAGTTCAATGGGTGGCTGTGAGCCTCTACTTCTGTATTAGTCGGGTACTGTCAGAGACTCTCAGGAGATAGCTATTATCAGGCTGGATTGTCCTTCCTTCAGTCTCTGCTCCATAGTTAATGTCTGCAACTTCTTCCATGAGTATTTTCTACCCATTTTTAAGAAAGAAGGAAGTATTCATATTTTGGTCTTCCTTCTCCTTGAGTTTCTTGTGGTTTGTGGATTATACTTTGTGTATTTCAATATTCTGGGCTAATAACCACTTATCAGAGAGTACACACTATGTGTGTTCTTTTGTGATTGGGCTACCTCACTCAGATGGATATTCTACAAATCCATTCATTTCCTAAGAATTTCATAAATTCATTGTTTTTAATTGCTGAGTAGTACTCCATTGTGTAGATGTACTACAATTTCTGTATCCATTGCTCTGTTGAGAGACATCTGGGATGTTTCCAGTTTCTGGCTATTATAAATAAGGCTGGTATGAACATAGTAGAGCATGTGTCCTTATTACATGTTGAGGCATCTTCTGGGTATATACCCAAGAGTGATATAGCTGGGTCCTCTGGTAGTACTATGTCCAATTTCCAGAGGAACCACAAAACTGATTTCCACAGTGGTTGTACCAGTTTGCAATCCCACCAGCAATGAAAAAGTATTCTTTCTCCACAACCTCGCCAGCATCTGCTGTCACCTGAGTTTTTTATCCTAGCCATTCTGACTGGTATGACGTGAAATCTCAGGGTTGTTTTGATTTGTATTTCCCTGATGACTAAAGATGTTGAACATTTCTTTAGGTGCTTCTCAGCAATTCGGATTTCTTCAGTTTAAAATTTTTTGTTTAGCTCATTAACCCTATTTTTTAATAAGGTTATTTGGTTCTCTGAAGTCTAACTTCTTGAGTTCATTGTAAATATTGCATGTTAGCCCTCTATCAGATATAGGATTGGTAAAGATATTTTCATAAATTTTTGGTTGTTGTTTTGTCCTATTGACAATGTCTTTTGTCTTACAGAAGTTTTGCAACTTTATGAGGTCCCATTTGTCAATTCTTGATCTTAGAGCATAAACTATTTGTGTTCTGTTCTGTTCAGGAAAATTTCCCCTGTGCTTATGTGCTCAAGGCTCTTCCCCATTTTCTTTTCTATTAGTTTGAGTATATTTGGTTTTATGTGGAGGTCCCTGATCTACTGAGACTTGAGCTTTGTACAAGGAGATAGGAATGGATCGATTTGCATTCCTCTATATGCTAACCACCTGTTGAGCCAGCACCATTCTTTGAAAATGCTATCTTTTTTCCACTGGATGATTTTAGCTCCTTTGTCAAAGATCAAGCATCCATAGGTTTGTGGGTTCATTTCTGGGTCTTCAATTCTATTCCATTGATCTACCTGCCTGTCACTGTACTAATACCATGCAGTTTTTATCACAATTGCTCTGTAGTACAGCTTAAGGTCTGGGATGGTGATTCCACCAGAAGTTCCTTTATTGTTGAGAATACTTTTGGCTATCTTAGTTTTTTTTTGTTATTCCAGATGAATTTGAAAATTGCTCTTTCTAAGTCTGTGAAGAATTGAGTTGTAATTTTGATGGATATTGCACTGAATCTGTAGATTGCTTTTGTCTAGATGGCCATTTTTACTATATTAATCCTGCCAATCCACGAGCATGGGAGTTCGTTCCACCTTCTGAGATCTTCAGTTTCCTTCTTCAGAGACTTGTAGTTCTTGTCAAACAGGTCTTTTACTTGCTTAGTTAGAGTTACACCAAGGTATTTTATATTATTTGTAATATTGTGAAGGGTGCTGTTTCCCTAATTTCTTTCTCCTCCTGTTTATCCTTCGTGTGGAAGAAGGCCACTGATTTGCTTGAGTTAATTTTATATCCAGCTATTTTGCTGAAGTTGTTTATCAGGTTTAGGAACTCTCTGGTGAAATTTTTGGTGTGACTTAAGTATACTATCATATCGTCAGCAAATAGTGATAATTTGACTTCTTCCTTTTCAAGTCGTATCCCTTTGATCTCTTATTGTTGTCTAATTGCTCTGGCCAGGACTTCAAGTACAATATTGAATAGGTAGGGAGAGAGTGAGCAGCCTTGTCTAGTCCCTGATTTTAGTGGGATTGCTTCAAGTTTCTCTAAATTTAGTTTGATATTGGCTACTGGTTTGTTGTATTTTGCTTTTACTGTTTAAATATGTGTCTTGAATTCCTGATCTTTCCAAGACTTTTATCATGAAGGGATGTTGGATTTTGTCTAATTCTGTCTCAGCATCTAATGAGATGACCATATGTTTATTTTCTTTGAGTTTGTTTATATAGTGAATTACTTTGATGGATTTCAATATATTGAACCATCCCCACATCCCTGACATGAAGCCTAGTTGATCATGGTGGATGATCATTTTGATGTGTTCTTGGATACAGTTTGCAAGGGAAATTGTTCTGAAATTTTCTTTCTTTGTTAGGTTTTTGTGTCGTTTAGGTATAAGAGTAATTGTGGCTTCATAGAACGAATTGGGTAGAGTACCTTCTGTTTTAATTTTGTGGAATAGTTTTAGGAGTATTAGTATTAGGTCTTCTTTGAAGGATTGATAAAACTCTGCACTAAACCCATCTGGTCCTGGGCTTTTATGGTTGGGAGACTATTAAATGACTGTTTCTATTTCATGAGCAGATATGAGACTGTTTAGATTGTTGATCTGATCTTGATCTAACTTTGGTACCTAGTATCTGTCTAGAAAATTGTCCATTTCATCCAGGTTGTCCAGTTTTGTTAAGTATAGGCTTTTTTAGTAGGATCTCATGATTTTTTGGATTTCCTCAGTGTCTGTTGATATGTCTCCCTTTTCATTTCTGATCTTGTTAATTAGGATACTGTCTCTGTGCTCTCTAGTTAGTCTGGCTAACAGTTTATCTATTTTTTTGATTTTCTCAAAGAACCAGCTCCTAGTTTGGTGGATTCTTCGTATAGTTCTTTTTGTTTCTATTTGGTTGATTTCAGGCCTGAGTTTGATTATTTCCTGCTTTTGACTCCTCTTGAGTGAATTTGCTTCTTTTTGTTCTAGATCTTTCAGATGTGCTATCAAATTGCTGGTATATGTTCTAGTTTCTTTTTGTAGGCACTTAAAGCTATGAGTTTTCCTCTTAGGACTGCTTTTATTGTGTTCCATAAGTTTGGGTATGTTGTGGCTTCATTTTCATTAAACTCTAGAATGTCTTTAATTTCTTTCTTTTTTTCTTCCTCGACCAAGATATCATTGAGTAGAGTGTTGTTAAGCTTCCAGGTGTAAGTGGACATTCTATTGTTTATGTTGTTACTGAGGAGCAGCTTTAGTCCATGGTGATCTGATAGATAGTATCTGTATTTGTTACTGAGGTGTGTTTCCTGTATGCAACAAAATGTTGGGTCCTGTTTACATACCCAATCTGATAGTCTATGTCTTTTTTATTGAGGAATTGAGTCCATTGATATTAATAGATATTAAGGAAAAAATAATTGTTGCTTCCTGTTATTTTTGTTGTTACAGTTGGAATTCTGTTCATGTGGCTATCTTCTTTTAGTTTTGTTGGAAGATTATAGTTTTGCTTTTTCAGGGATATAGTTCCCCTCCTTATGTTGGAGTTTTCCATTTATTATGCTTTGAAGGGCTGGGTTTGTGGAAATATATTGTGTAAATTTGGTTTTGTCATGGAATACTTTGGTTTCTCCATTTATGGTAATGGAGAGTTTTGCTGGATATAGTAGTTTGGGCTGGCATTTGTGTTCTCTTAGGATCTGTATGACATCAACCCAGGATCTTCCAGCTTTCATAGTCTCTGGTGAGAACTCTAGTATAATTCTGATAGGCCTGCCTTTATATGTTAGTTGACTTTTTCCCTCACTGTGTTTAATATTTTTTCTTTGTTTTGTGCATTTGATGTTTTGACTATTATGTGGCGGGAGGAATTTCTTTTCTGGTCCATTGTATTTGGAATTCTGTAGGTTTCTTGTATGTTCATCGGCACTTCTTTCTTTAGATTAGGGAAGTTTTCTACTACAATTTTGTTGAAGATATATACTGGCCCTTTAGGTTGGAGGTCTTTACTCTCTTCTATAGCTATTATCCTTAGGTTTGATCTTCTCATTGTGTCCTGGATTTCCTGGATGTTCTGGGTTAGGAGCT